>NC_087206.1:41163588-41186088 GCF_015104395.2 Macrobrachium nipponense
TCAAGGCCAAACGACAACAAAAATTCTTCTCTTTTGGAAAGTACATAGTTAGAATAATTAAAAATACAAGAATTACGATTGCTAAAATCAGGAGTACATATCCCCAAAGCTCTCAACTTTCTCAGGTGGCGAGAATGAACATCAGTAATAAAATCATTAATACATTTAACAAATAATTTCTTAAAAACTATCAAATGCGATGTGGATAACAAGGGAAGCAATTGTTCTCGTAGTTGTTGGCAGTTATCTTGAAGACCATCAGCAACCCGCTGTTTATGGGCAATTTCTCGAGAGAGGAGTTCATCCATCGCATCACGGTAGAATCCGGAATGGTATAAAGATGATTTATACAGCTTGAATCGGACGAATCTGGGATATACATGGCTAAGCTGACAAAACAACAAAAAATCGAGATCGCATTTTGACTTCTCATATTTGATGGTAGATTTTTCCAGTTGTCTTGCGATCTTGAGAACTTGAGGCGGGTATCTGGGCCGAAGGAGCTGGGCAAAGTGATGAACGGTTCGTAGTCGTAATTTCAGAAGAAAGAGAACGGACAGCAACAGACGGAACATCACGGGAGACAGTAGAAAACATCAGGAAAATCGTTGATAAAACATTCAGGAGTCCCAGGAAGACAGCAGTCTAAGAGGCATGCTTTATTTATATGAGAAACGTTTCATGTTGCTTCAACACATCATCAGTCTGCAATAATTAAAATTTTACTTGATAAATTAAAAGTTAAAAGTACAAATTATTACCAATAAAAAAAATCAGCTAAAAATAATTCAAAACATTAAAATAAAAACAAATCATGAGTGAGAAAGGCTACCTATTCAAGTAAAATTTTAATTATTGCAGACTGATGATGTGTTGAAGCAACATGAAACGTTTCTCATATAAATAAAGCATGCTTCTTAGACTGCTGTCTTCCTGGGACTCCTGAATGTTTTTATCACGATTTTCCTGATGTTTTTCTATATAAATATATATATATATATATATATATATATATATATATATATATTATATATATATATAATATAATATATATCGAGCTACAATGTCCTTTAATATCTAATTCGCTCTACCTCGGAATTAATATATGTTCATATATGCTTAACAGAAGCAACAGAGAGAAGACCGTGGTTCATTTCTTAAAGATTATGATGAAGCTGACTTTCCCCATGTTGCTGCATCAGATGAATTCTTCATTTACACAGTCAGGAAGCCAAAGCACAAAAATGGCATCATTTGGTCTGCAAAGTTGGATGATATCAGTGATGACGTGCGCTATCGCCAAGTTGTGAAATTTCCTGAATGTTTGGGAATTTTTCTCTGTTTCACAGCCAGACAGTTATGTGGATCATCAAAGAAAAAGGACAGTCATGGTATGGCGAATACTTCAGAGAAACTGTGCTTTCCTCAAAGATCCTAAAAATGTGTTATCTGTTGAAGAAGTCACATTTTTGCATCATAAGGGATCATGTTTCAAGGCTCTTCAGACACAGGAGCTGCTTCGAAACAGTGGTATCGATTTCTTCTCGTCAAGTGAATTGCCAGGTATCTCCTCTGACCTTAATGTGTGGTAGTATCTTAAAGGATTGTGCTGAAGCGTGCAAAGTGAACTATGATGGTATACAAAGCTTCGACAACCTGCGAAGAGAGGTGACCGAAGTGCTCAGGGAAATGGAGTTTGAGTCTCAGCTTTTTTGTGATTTGCTGAAATCATACCCCTCAACAATGCAGGCTGTGGTACAGGCTGATGGAGGCCACACAAAATATTAAATACTCAGAGAGAAACTTAAATAAGTACCTGTTCCAAATTACTTTTTTTTTTCCATGTCAATTTTAGTTTATGCTGTAGAGGAGGGGTGGGGGAGGCGGGCTCTAATTTCAAAACACCCATATATATATATATATATATATATATATATATATATATATATAAATATATATATATATATACATATATTTATATATATATATATATATAAAGTATATGTATATATTATTCATTCTCCGCTAAGTAAAGGACGTTTGAACGTCGAAAGATCTTGCGGAAACTCCGTTGTTTACTTTTCCCTTGTGGCTTATACCTTTATTTATGGATTTATCACGCTCCAAACTTTCGTGACTCAGTTATACATACACACACACACACACACACACACACACACACACACACACACATATATATATATAGTATATATATATATTATATTAGATATAATATATATATATATATATATATATACATATTTACACCAGCACCAAATAAAATTCCCAATCATGCCCAGGCAGAGAGCAGATAAAAATGGCCCCAAAATATTTTTTAAACCATCATCTACTTAGCATGACACTATTGGATTCCTTCGTGAAAATGCAATCAATGTGAATGGTGTATGTATGTATGTATGTGTGTGTGTGTACATATATATATATATATATATATATATATATATATATATATATATATATATATATATCTTTATATATATATATATATATATATATATATATATATATATACGAATCTTCAGAGGGTGTCCATGATACAAGTTGTAAAAGGATTAATTTTATTACTATGAAACGTCTCACACATGAAACATCTGTGCATCATGTCTGTGAAAGAGCAATAAGACAAATAAATAACATACAAAACCATAAAACACAAACAGAACTCACATGTATTAAAATAGTCTTAAATTAACCAAAAAAAAGAGAGAAAAAGTACAAAGTAAAAACAGTAAGAGAGAGAACACCCAAACACTAACTGTCTCTTTCCTCATGGAGAGTTAGTGTTTGGGTGTTCTCTCTCTTTCTACTGTTTTTACTTTGTACTTTTTTTGTTAATTTTCAAGACTATTTTTAATACATGTGAGTTCTATTTGTGTTTTATGGTTTTGCATGTTATTTATTTGTCTTATTGCTCTTTCACAGACTGATGATGCACATGTGTGAAACGTTTCATAGTAATAAACTTGATTCTTTTACAACTTGTATCATGGACACCCTCTGAAGGTTCGTATGTAATTTCTCCACTGAACGACTATATATATAATATTTATATATATATATATATATATATATATATATATATATATATATATATACATATATATATATATATATATATAATGTAATCGTACACATGACATATAGCTAAGTCGTGCATTTCAATAAAAACAGATGAATTAGCTAAAAGTTGAAAAAATATACATTCTTTGTAACTGTGTTAAATTTTAATTCTTGTGAACCTTTAAAATCAGTCTAAAATCTTATGATACTATCTAAAAATCATTTATCCTCAAATAAGAAAGTTTTTTTTATCAAACAAGAAAAATAAACAAATAATAAAATAAAAACAATAGCATGTGAGCATATATGAATTTAGTGGAGCGGGTTAGTTTTCATGCAAGGCGAAATTTTGGGATTATATGGTCAATTCTTCCTTATTTCAATGTAGTCTCAGATTTACAATTATGGCTATCAAAATCATTCAGATGCAACTGGCTGTATGAAGCAGTATGGGAGGAGAGGTGATCTTAACTAACACAAACTCTTTCTACATTAAATATTTCCAAAACAAGAGAGGGCGTCAGAATGTGGACCACTGACACACACACTCATAGCTGAACTACTGAGCTGTCGATGAACACATGAGCAGCAAACTCTTGCAAATTAACAGCTTAATACACCTACGTAGAAGGCTCATTAGAACTGCAGCAAACCCCCCTCCTCATCGTGTGTGTGTGTGCGCGCGCGCGCGCGTGCCAAAGGTTGAAAACCGAAAGGTAACGGTTAGTAAAAATGGAGGAAACAATCTTTGGAAAATATATAAAAACTATACTCAAAATATAAAAGCAATCACAGAGTAATAATAACTATTGACCTAATTATCTATGCTAAGGAAATAATCAAGAAAACTGTTAAAAAAATTACATAATTCCCCACCGTTTTATCATCCTTAAAAACCAAAACCAGTAAAACTAACTCTTTTTATAATGTCGATTATATATGGTATATATATATATATATATATATATATATATATATATAGATATATATATATAATTATATATATATATAATATATATATATATATAATCTGAAAGTGACCAATCATTTTGAGAAGTTAGAGGAAATTTTGGTCAAATAAAAACGATTGCCCACTTGGCTACAATGTTGTGGATGGGTTTATTCCAGCTCTAACAAGTATAACTGAATTCAACAGGTATATGTATGTATGAGCGGCAAAATACTTTGATCTTTCTTTGGGTCAAGCTGACAACGTGACCTAGTTAACATACTCTGGATACGGATTTGAATCCTGCTGCAGACTTCAGAATTATTCCATATTCTTGCATTTGGATCTAAGGCTTTGTGGTGGCAGGCATATCCAAAAAGTGTGAAGAATTCTAGAAGTTGAGAGGGCACTGTGGTTATTATAATTTTAATACATGTTCCATGAATTACCCGAAAGCCCTCATCAAATTCTGCTAAGCGACACATTGAAAAAATTTGCTTTAAAAATCATCGAAATCTAAAAGCAAGTTTTGACAGAGCCTGTAACTGAACTACTTGATCAATGGTGAATGGAAAAAATACGCTACTTCAACACTAGAACGATTAGAAAGATTCAGGAACTGATTATTATTAACTGATTTATAATAAGCTATTAAAACAAAGGTCACTGACACTGAAAATAATTATCTGTTAAAAGCAAATATAAACTCCCATTGGAATTTTGAAATACTATAATATGTAAACTACTCTTAACTATTAAACCATATGAATATATTGTGGCTAAAACTTGCTTCACCTAAACATTCTTACACCTGAAAACGAATCAAAGTTCCAAAATAATGGAATTGAGAGAAAATCATCCTGAGCAATAAAATGATATTAATGAATCCTTTCGAGTAACACCGATTCAAAGAAAACAGTTGGGCAGTGCAAAGAATTCAAGATAGGGTTTCTGGGACAAGGAACTGGAACTAGACATAATAGGAAAGAGTAAAGCTGGCCACCTGATTCCAGACGAATGCCAGAAATGAAAATAAATTGTTCAGGTTTAGGCCTGCCGTCCATCGGCGAACGGCCGTGCATAATCAAATAATCGTGACATTGGACCCTTAGTGAGATCTGTTACGGCTAATAAACCAGCCATTTTTTGGTGAAATACCTCCCAAGTCTGAATTCTACCAGAAACAACTCACATCATGACCGTTGGCCGTGCAAACTAATAATCACGAATATAGACTATTAGCATGACCTTTCCTGGCATCAGAATGAGCTAAATATTTGGTAAGACTGTCCACATGCGGAAGTCATATTGCGCTTACAGTATAACTGTTTAATCTACAAGGTTACTTCTACGTATCTGATCGATAATCACTTCTCTTCCCTGTTATTGATGCCGATCATTTTTACAAAAAGAATCTAAGACTGACAACACTGTAGTTTTCTGAGGCCATGGTTATATAATACCCTAAAACATTTTGTCATGGAGTAAGTTTCAATCTTGTTGATTACTACAGATAGATAAAATAATATGGACATAAACTGATGACAACAGAAATTCACTTTGTAGCCTCGGAACATTCTTATATACTGATGGCAGATATGAGCTATGCGGTCTATCCGGATAACATGAGGCGAATGAACCTTTTCACCAGTTTGGGAATCAATAACTTCTCAAGCGAACCCGAGCGTAGAGATACTCAATGGTGGGGGGCGGGGGTCTACGAATGGTACTATATTGTCAATGCATTAGGAGAATACGTTAGTGATATGTTGTATATCATAATATTTACATATCATACTACAGGTGTGTGTGTGTGAGTCAGAGAGAGAGAGAGAGAGAGAGAGTGAGAGAGAGAAGGACGGGGTCGCCAATAAGAAGCAGGTAACATGAAAATCATAAGAAGCAGGTAACATGAAAATCATAGTTAAGCATTTTGCTCAGAAACTGTCAAGCACAGTGAATATTTCACTAAATGCTGCAGTAAAGCAACTGATTGCATGCAGTTGATTGCAGTTTGTCACGCTTAACTCAGTTTACTTTTTTTTCTGTTTGCATTTTTTCTTTATTTGGTATTGTCATATACCACATCTCTCGTCAGTGGAAACTTTTCTTCACGTCTATATCTAATAATCTAGATATATTCTCTAAGATATGATGAATGGCCAATGATACGTTAGGGTCAATAAGCCTTATTACAGACTGTATAGGCAGCGCTGTGAAAGTCATCAAGAATGATAAAAATATACGCCAGCAAGGTGATTTTTTCTTTCATATTTAATGTGACGTTCTTTTGTGGGTAATGAGTTTGTGGAAATACACCTGACTTCAGTAAGATGAAATTTAAATAATTACAATTTTTATTCTAAAATGGCAATGCAATATCCAAAGAAATTCCAACAGACTTGAAGAAACATCGCCATAACTGTATACTGTTTGATCTGCTTTGTGTTTATTTTCCTTTGACTTGTGGGCCAACGACAAGACTTCTTCGGTCTCGAATCCTATGCTTTTCCAACATTCATTCTTTACTCGGAAGACCAATACGAATTTTTTTTAAAAGATCCTGCTTCTTCACTTACAAAGTACTTTTTCTTTGGTCCTCTCCTTCCTGCTAAGGTTCACTGTAGTATTTTCCTTTATTCCTTTCATCTATACGATTTCGTCTTCATTGCTGTTGCTTAATAATCTCCAGTCTCTCGCATAGTCGCTCTGCACCGTATTTCTTTGCAAGATCCTGAATGTCACGACTTAATCGTAATCTGACTACAATAGTCTCTCTTTTATCAATTACGTTCATCATTTGATTAATTGTAAAAATATTTACTATGACTTCTGTCAACTTGTAAATTCATGTCATAAAATAATTTGCATATATACAAGTGTATTTATCATTTATTTATAATCTATATTCTCTGGTAAACGTTTATTGGTGGTAAAACGTTCAGTTTTTAAATCTCTTTTCATTGTAATAATAATTTATCCACCCTTTTATCAAGCTACGTGTAGTGTTTTACTCACTTTGCTTTACTTCTACAACACATTATGCGTACTATGTATTGGCATATATGTAAGATTCATATACGCGCATAAACAGCTAGATTACGCCTCTACTGCATGAGGAATTGCTGGAGGAATAAAAATCTGACGATAAAAACCATGGAAATCTTCACCACGTAAAAACTACTTCTGGGATAATGATACTTAGCTCTAATAATAAGCCATTATGAAATTAGCGGGGAAGGAGTGGAGCCCAAATAACAGAAGTTGGTTTTTTAATCTAGAATCTGTGAAATCATCTCAAAGGCGAATAACTTCTTAATATTATCACCACTGTTCAACTTAATCCAGGCGAAACAGAAACTTTTTACTTTTACTGAGAGAGAGAGAGAGAGAGAGAGAGAGAGAGAGAGAGAGAGAGAGAGAGAGAGAGAGAGAGAGAACATGGACGCCGATACTAAGAAACAGGTAACATGAAAATATCTAGCTAAGTTTACACTGTGTGCCAGAAACTGTTAAAAAAGTAGTATTTCATTAAATGCGGTGAAAATTATTGGAAACTTTTCTTCATGACACCATCTAACATTTCAAGTAACGAGGCTGTAATACTGAGAGTTAAAAGCCACAGCAGTGTTAAAAGTATATTTATGTATTTTCGGATACTGCTCCGTATCTCTCTTCCGTAATGATAATAGTCAGCTGTATTATACTTGGCAATCATTTAGCCACATGACTGAATGTACGATTAGAACTCAAAACATCATCAAGATTGAGAAAAGTATAGCCAGGGTTGATGGACTTTGTTAACAAGGTGAATTTTTCTTACATTTAGTTTGATAAATAATTAAGATTGATGATTCTGTGAAAATATACCTGATTTCAGCAAGACTGAATTAATATAAATATTTATGTTTTTCTGACAAGATGCCGTTATAATATTCAAGAAACGCTTAAAGACGTAAAGATACATCGTCATTACTGCTGTTATTGAAGTCTGTTTAGTTTTCCCTTTTGTTTGATCTTTGCATCATGCGTCAAAACTTGTTCCATCTCAAGTCTCCTGCTTTTACCCTACTCATTGTTACTGGGTAGACTCATAAAGATTCTTTTTGGAGAATGGTTCTCCACTATACTTGATTTTTTTCCATCTGTCCACCCGCCTGTCGTGTTTGCGCATGGTAACACTGCGTCCCGGGCTTTAAATATTTACGTTATGTGTAAGTTTTAGGTAAATAAAAGGATATCTGTGTGTGCATTTGCACCTGAAAAGTGTTTTAATAATTTACTGTATGCGAATTACACCGTTAATATTCGAAATAGGATATTGTTATTATTGTTAAATGTAAGCTGCCTTCTTGGGGTGGCGAATGGAACAGTCAGATGCAGTGGGGGGAAAAATGCTAAAACGCACTTCATGAAAATTAAAAGTATATAGTGATATACTTACGTGTAATGAAGTAACACGTAGCTTAGTAGCAGAGTACATGTGGTCCAATAAAGTTGACATCTCGCCGTAGTGAACAGCAAGAGAAGCAATTTTCCCGCCACTGCGTGTGGCTGTTCCATTCGCCACCCCGAAAAGGCAGCTTGCATTCAATGATAATAATAATAATATCCTATTTCGAATATCAACGGTGTAATTCGCATACAGTAAATTATTAAAACACTTATCAGGTGCAAATGTACACCCAGATATCCTTTTATTTACCTAAAACTTACACATAGCGTAAATATTTAAAGCCCGGGACGCAGTGTTACCATGCGCAAACACCACAGGCGGGTGGGCAGATGGAAAAAAACCCGAGAATATAGGCTGCTACTTTTCATCTAGAGAGATCTCTTTACAGGCTCCTCTTACGGTGTCTGCTCCTCATCTCCCTAATGAATTTCCCAGTAGCGTTTTCCTTCATTCCTTTTATCGAACAATTTCATCTTCATTCCCATTCCTTAATGATTTCTGGTTTCTCGGATGCTAGTTCCACACCTCATCTCTTAGTAATTTCTTAGTGAATGTCATGACGTCATTATAATCTAGCAACAACGGTCTCTCTTTATCACTTAAGTTTATTACTCCATTGTTTATAAAAATATCTACCACAACGGTCTCTCTTTATCACTTAAGTTTATTACTCCATTGTTTATAAAAATATCTACCATGAATTTAGTCACTTTGTTCATTCGTCAGAAAACAAACTCTATGAAAAGTCATAACCATTCATTTCTTGTTTCTAGTCTTTGGTGCTAACTTTATTCACTGCAATCAATCCACCACTTTATTATTTTAGCTCTATTTATAATATATATATATATATATATATATATATATATATATATATATATAATATATATATATATGTTGTATTTATTAACAATTTGCAAACTGTTCTTATTGGCGCAAAAGCAAATGGTTTACGCCTACACTGAATGAGGTACTGCTGAATAAAAAAAATAAAAATAAAAACAACACATACACACAAATGTTCACGGGAATCTTCATCACGCAAAAATACTTCTGGGATAAAGGTACTTACCTCTTATAATAAGTAATGATGAAATTAACGACGAAGGAATGGAGAAGAAAAAATAAACATTCGTTATTTTTTAAACAAGAAAATTCTCTTTGCTCTGAAATGAGAATTTGTAAAGTCATATCAAAAGCGAATAATTTCGTAATACCTGTGCACACAGTTCGTTAGAATACAGATGCAATAGTAATATACTTACTTTTATACTGACATGAGAGAGAGAGAGAGAGAGAGAGAGAGAGAGAGAGAGAGAGCTGAAATTCTAACGACGGAATTTATAGAGACAGGAAGACAAAAGATAATCTTCATCGGAGTCGTAAACAGAAGGGTGACAAAAAAAAAAAGAAAAAAATAATCCACTTACATAAAGAAAAACAGCTGCCACGCCAGATTGTAGCCGGCTATAATTAACATTTTCATTTTTCTGACTTCGCGTAAAAAGACAAGAGCCGTTTTTGCCTTAGCAGTAATCAGATTCATGGCGCCTGAAGTCAAGAGTAATAACTTAATTCATTTACCTTAATGAGAAATAGGCAAAGAGAAGTTATCAGTTAGAAACACTGGCGGCGAACTGTCTCGGGGAAACTCCGGCGAGATAGATCTTCACTTAAACTTGTTATTGAGGTTCTTAAGGGAAGAGTCTGTAGTTGGAGGACGACGGGAAGGAATTGAGGAGGAGGAAGTGTCTCAGGGGAGAAGAAAAGCAAAGGAAGTAGTAAAGATACTTATGGATGAAGAAACTTCCGCAGCCGTAAAAATAGGGGACTCAAAATGAAGGAAAACCGTGCGCGCTAATGAAAGAGGTAAAGACCTGGAAGAAGATGACGAGAGAGAGAGAGGAGAGAGAGAGAAGCACTGCTGTTAAGTCGGCGGTAAAAGAGCGTGGATGTAAGTTGCTTCTAATAACATTATCCCCAACAATTCAAGGAGATTTTCTCCGCTTTAACGAGGAAAGTTTTGAACGCTCGATTCTTACCATGAGAACAGATTCTTCTTTTGGGTGAAGAGTTATCATCATTATAGTGATGCCTGAAGGAAAAAAGAAGTAAAAGAAACAGAGCATTTGTGGGAAATCGGATTTCGATCATTAGTGTTTTACCTGCAACATTAACAAGAGTACTTCAGTAAACAGCGGAACATGACAAGAGGATGGAGTTGGCTAACAATTTAGAAAGTATGGGATTCATAACACGAAATGAGGTCATCAAGGTTCTTATATAATTTGTGCCAAACTACAGGTCTCGCTTTAAAATTCAACATAACAAAGTGAAACATCTTTATCAGATCGACACAATTAAACGCAGTGTATTTACCATTAGCCCTAAGTGGGGATGGGTTCAGAGATAAGCAAGCCAACAGAGTTTCAGTAAACCATTGCCACATTTTTTTTATTAAATATTAAATCTTTGTACATACAATCACGTACGTACATACACACATGCATATATACATGTACATATAAAACGTGTATATGTATATATATATATATATATATATATTATATATATTATATAATATATATATATTATTTATAACGGAATCACCTGACTGTTAACTTTACACAAACATTCACACACACACACACACACACACCACACACACACAATACACCATTTCCTCTACCACTCCGAGATCACCATTCAACTGATGAATCAAGGATGGAAAGCGCATCCCCAACCCAAATATAAAAAAAAGGTTCATCAGACATGCGTCGAATACCCTTCCATGTCTCAGGAGGAAGTAGCGATTCTAATCTGACATCTTGAACAAAACATCAAATTCTTTTTATCTTTGAATGTCAAACTCATCCGTTTCCTTGCCCCAACTCTCTTCATACATACGCATACTAAATATATATATATATATATATATATATATATATATATATATATATATATATATATATTATAAATTAACGTAATTTATTCAGTTTTGATGGCCCCTTTTTAAAGTAAGTTTTTCTAGTTTAATCCAGTTTCTTTTGACTTTCTCTCTGAACACTGGATATGGGTCTTTTGCCTCTCCTTAATGGTTATTAGTTTATATTGGTACTCCGCCCATGAAGTTTGTTTCTTTTTTTTCATGTTTGTGATGGTGATTTGGCTTCCGTCGTCTGTGCCAAGTCATATTTTGACCCTCTCCCGGAGCTTTCGAGGGGGCCTTGTGGCATTAGTTCAAGAGTTCTGTACTCGGCTCCACCATAGAAGGACCAGTGTGTTGTATTATTGGCAGTCAACGGCAGTGCAAGTATTTTGGGTACAGGATACTTCCTTTTGCACACCTGCATCGTATTGCATCACTCGAGAGTGACCCTGTGTGCTCGTGCCCTTTGTCCGAAGCTGGATTGCTTGGGGCCTGTTGTTGGAGGCTTGGACTTTGTGCCTCACCGAGGATTTCTACAATCCTTTATTGTTGGAGTAGAGTTCTGCATTTGCTCTAGTGAATGGCCCGTAGTGCGAGCGTAATATACGCCCTTTAATCTCCTGCCTCTGCCTGAACACTGCGCCCTTGGAGTCGTGAGGAGGCCCTCTAGTGGCGGAGAAGAGTAAGCCCACTTTATCATTATTGGCTTTATTAATTTTATTTCTTCATGTGTTGGAGCAGCAACCCCTCATTTAGTAAAGACGTCTTTTACACGAAAATAAGTGTGCGTCAGCGTCGGCATTTAACTATATAAAGACGTAATTGGAGAGTTTGAGTGTTATTTTATGGACTCGACCTATTGGAGGTTATTCATGTTTTATACTGTTATCTGAGTATGTATTTAGTACAATGTACTTTGTTAAAACTGATTTGTGAAGATTTAGGTTAAGATATAGGTAAGGTTTCCCCCCCCCCCCCTTTGATTTCCATCTACGTATGCTAGGGAAGAGTGTTTTTTCTTACTTCCACTGCATTTACTTTCTCTTATTCCTTGGCATGTTAGTTAGGTAGGCGATTGAAGAAGTGACTGATTTGGTATTGTGTGTGCTTGTTGTGCTTTTCCCCCCATTATTCAGTTTTCAGAGGGGTTCTTTTGTTGTGTTAATCTTTTAAGAATAAATTATTGTTAATCTTTAGTTTGTGGTTTGGTGTATCCTCTCTGAGATTGTACTCTTTAAGTGTTGGTTTGTCAGGGATCATACTCTTTTTGTGGTACTGATCTGAAATATCAGGTCCAAAAGAACCTTAACTTCAGACCATCGTGAAGTTCATAACAAAATTTGGCGACCGTGACAGGATCCTGACCGACATTCCAACCTTTGGGAGTTTTTCTTGGAGAGGTGTGATCGGGAGAATTAGGTAGTTGGGGGAAAATTAACCTATTTGTTCTTTTGTTACTTTTGGCTTGGTTAGGAGATGCCTTTAGTAGGGGATAAATTTGAGGAAGCAGCAGCGCTATTTTTAGGTAGGTCGACTGGGAGGAAGAAATTTTTGATCTTAAAAAGAGATGAGTTGTGGTGTTTGGAGCAGAGTACTGAAACTTAGGATTACCAACAGACATTAGGAAGGGTCAATTGTTACGTGAGGTCCTTAAAGCTATTAAGAGTAGTAAAGGTAATGCAAAGGAAGCAGTAACGTCTGGTTGATCCAGATTTTGTAAACAATGGTAGTGGACGCAGAGTTAGGGGATTCAGGTAGCCAGGAGGTGAGCAAATGAAGGTTGAGTATCCTTTCTCAGGAGTTTAAGCTTAAAGAGATGGAATATAAAACTTAGCAATTGAGGGCGGAAGAGCGCGAAAAAGAGCTAAAATTTGAGTTGCGAATGCGTGAGTTTAACAATAATAATAATAGTGATAATAATAATAATAACAATCATAATCGTTTTGAGCTAATGAGTGCTTTGAAGTTAATGCCAGTATTCGATGAGGAAGATGTTCCTGATTTCTTTATTTCGTTTGAACGAATAGCAAGGAAATTGTCTTGGCCCAAGGATATGTGGACCACTATGGTTCAGTGCAAATTAAAAGGGAAAGCTCAGAAGGTATATAACACTTTAAGCGAGGATCTGTCGGCTGATTATGATTCTGTCAAGGCCATTATCCTTAAGGCATATGATTTGGTTCCGGAGGCTTATCGACGGAAGTTCCGTAACATTAAGAAAGAACCCGGTATGACCTTTGTTGAGTTTGCAAGGAGAAAGAAACCATTCCTTGATGATTGGCTCAAGTCTAAGGAGACTGACTCTTTCGAAAAATTAAAAGAGTTAATTTTAGTCAAAGAGTTCAAAAGAATGGTTGCTAGAGAACTAAAAATTCATTTAGATGAACTTAAATTGGATTCTCTTCAAGAGATCGCTATCGCTTCTGATGAGTATTCCCTTGCTCATCGTCAGGACTGTGTGAAAGAGGTTAGTGGTAAGAGGTTCCCTCCTCGAGGTAACGGTTGGAGGGGGAATAACCAAAATCAGTCAGGTCATGGTACCTTTATTGACAGTTCGGTGGGTGACCGAAGAAAGAGCAAGAATGAAAATGACAATAAGAGTAATGGTAGCGAAACACGTAGTTTCGTAAATAGCAGTAGGAATGGTAGTGGTAGTAATGATAGTAGGTCCTCGAGGTCCGATGTAGTTTGTTTTTGGTGCCACCGCCGTGGACATTTTAAGGCAGATTGCTTTGCGCGCCGTAAATTTTTTGAAAAGAATAAAGAACCCGTGACATTGGTATCGGCGGAACAACCGCAAAGGGAGGAGTCAAAATGACTAAGATTTGATAAGTATATATCTGATGGTACCGTCTATGTTGATAGCGCTATGCAAATTGGTCGTGGTGTGAAGATTTTAAGAGACACAGGTGCCGCTCAGTCGTTGATATTGCGGAGGTCAGTTTCCGAGGGTGTTGTCCTTAAGAATAAGAACTTTGTCTTGTTGGGTGGATTTCCTGATACGGTGGCCTCGTATCCACTGGAAGTTATATTTGAAGACTAAGAATTTTCAGGGTATGGTTAATTTGGCCATAGTAGATACTTTGCCTATTCCTGATGTAGACATTATATTTGCCAATGATTTAGCCGCCGAGGCTGAATGTGACGTATTCCCTATTTTGACTTTGCTAGACCTGGCAGGTGACCAGATAAACATAGATGATTCGTTGAATCCTGTGTCTGTGGTGACGCGTTCTCGGTCTAAAGAGGTTGACCTCGCGGAGGTAGAACTCGATGCTAAGTTAATTAATGGACAAGCGACTGACATTGTGACTGATGTCAATAATGATAATGATGTTGACATTGATAATTATGATAATAATTTATCTTTTCAGGGCCATAATAATGTATCTTTTCAGGGGAATAAAAATGTATCTTTTCAAGGCATCAATTGAAATGCAAAGGTTTTTAAGGAAGCCCAAGAAAATGAATTTAATCATTTAGAACTTAGAGATGGTAGTGATATTTCTAAACCTGTATTTATGAAACAAGAAGGTTTGTTCTACCGTGTGAATAGGTCAGTTAATGCACCTGCTGACCAGGTAGAGGTAATTCGGCAGCTAGTTGTGCCGGAAAGGTATAGGAGTAAGTTGTTATATTTTAGTCATGAACATAACCTTGCTGGTCATTTCGGGGTTAGGAAGACCTTTCAGAAATTGGCACGGCATTTCTTTTGGCCCCAGATGCGTCGTGAGGTTAAGAAACATGTGTTATCTTGTAAGGTGTGTCAGATTGTGGGGAAACCGATTCAAAAGATCCCTAAAGCCCCTCTTATTCCCATTCCCTCAGTAGGTGAACCTTTCAAGGAGGTAGTTATAGATGTAGTGGGCCCTCTTCCGCGGACGCGCGGAGGTAATGAATATCTGCTAACCATGGTTGATAGGGTGACGCGTTTTCCTGAGGCTATCCCTCTGAGGAGTATTTGGGGTGAGAAGGTGGTGGAAGCATTAATTGGATTTTTCACTAGATTCGGCATTCCAAAGGTTTTACAGTCGGACTGTGGCACAAACTTTACAAGTAAGTTTTTTAGAAAGAAAATGGTTGAACTTGGTGTTAATCATGTTACCTCTTCTCCTTACCACCCAGAAAGTCAGGGTCAAGTGGAAAGGTTCCACCAGACTCTGAAGTCTGTATTAAAGAAGTTTTGTTATGAAACAGGTAATGAATGGGATAAGGAGGTTCCTTATGCCCTATTTGCTATATGGTCTGTACCTAATGAGTCTTTGGGTTTCTCTCCTTTCGAATTTGTATTTGCCCATAGTATACACGGTCCTCTTGATGTGGTAAGAGAACATTGGGAAGGAGAGACATCTGAAGTTAATGTATTAGATTATGTTTCTAATTTACAGGGGAAACTGAGGAGAGCTTGGGATTTTGCTCAAGAGAATTTGCATAAAAGTCAGTCTGTGATGAAGTCTAATTATGACATAGGTACCCAGGTTCGTATCTTCAAGCCTGGAGATCGTGTATTAGTTTTACTGCCTATACCAGGTAACCCACTGAAAGCTCAGTTTTCAGGCCCATGGAGGGTGCTGAAAAAGATTAATGATGTAAATTATTTGATTGAAACTCCTGGTAGGAGACGAAATTCTCGTATTTGTCATGTAAATATGTTAAAGCCTTTTATTAGTAGAGATGTAGATCAGGTAGAACCAGTAGTAGTAGATGCAATTGCAGTAGTGTCTATAGAGGTAGATGAGAATCCTATGTTTAACAAGAAAATGTCTGTTAATCCTGATGCTTTGTCAAGCAATTCCGATATTTTAAGTAACACTGATATTAAATTTCAGCATTTGAATTCTGAGAAATCAGAAGCTTTAATTGATATTATCCATAGGTATAAAGATTTGTTTCAAGACGCGCCAGGTAGAACGAATGTTTTGGACCACGACGGGTGGACGTTGGGGGACGCTAAGCCCATTAAACAGTGCCCATATAGGCTTAACCTGTCAAGAAGAAGATTGTTCAGGAAGAGGTCCCCTATATGTTAGACCATGATTTAATTAAACCAAGTTGTAGTCCTTGGAGTTCCCCGGTCGTGTTGGTTAAGAAGGAAGGAGGCCAACACCGACTTTGCTTTGATTACAGGAAGGTAATGAGATGACCAAGACAGATTCTTTTCCCTTGCTGAGGGTGGAAGATTGTATTGACCGAATTGGGTCTGCCAAGTTTATTACAAAGCTAGATTTGCTGAAAGGGTATTGGCAGGTTGGTCTTTCCCCTCGTGCGAGGGAAATCTCTGCTTTTGTTACAGGTGACGGTTTATATGAATGCAAAGTTATGCCCTTCGGAATGAAGAATGCGGCTGCCATCTTCCAAAGACTGATGAATCGTATCACTCAGGATTTGGAAGGGTGCATCGTGTATATTGATGATTTGGTTATATATAGTGATGATTGGGAGTCTCATTTGGTAAGACTTGAAGCTTTGTTTAAGGCTTTGAGGAAAGCCGGTTTGGTAGTTAACTTGAAGAAGAGTGATTTTGCTCAGGCCACGGTTTTATATCTTGGACATGAGGTAGGTCTGGGCAAAGTTGCTCCTAAGAAAGCTAATGTAGAGGCTGTAGCTAGCTTTCCTGCTCAAAAACCTCAAAGGAGGAGGGGGTTAGGAGGTTCCTAGGAATGGTTGGGTACTACAGGAAGTTTATAAAGAACTTCTCTGAAATTGCAACTTCTTTAACAAATTTATTAAAGAAAGGAGTAAGGTTTGTATGGTCCAAGGAGTGCCAAGAAGCCTTTGAAAAGTTAAAGGCAGTCTTGACTAATTATCCTTTGCTGCAATCTCCAAATTTTGATCTCCCCTTTAGATTAGCGACAGATGTGAGTGACATAGGACTTGGAGCGGTTCTTCTCCAGGAGGATGATGCAGGGATGGCTCACCCCGTCGCTTACTTTTCGAGGAAGCTATTACCGGCAGAGACGAGATATTCAACTATTGAAAAAGAAGCCTTATGTTTAATAAAAGCTCTAACTCATTTTTCAGTTTATTTGAGTTCGTGACTTCATCCTATTATGGTCTACACAGAACATAATCCTCTAGTGTTTATCCAACGGTTTAAGGACAAAAATATGAGGTTGCTTAGGTGGAGTCTCTTTTTGCAGGAATATGACCTTCAAATTAGGCATATAGCAGGGAAGGATAATGTTATACCAGATGTTTTATCTAGGTCTTTTTAAGAGTAGGGAGTAGGCTGTAGTTTGGTCTCTAGGTTAGGTATTAATGACTTTTCCTTTCCAGGTTTTGGTTTAATTTCTATTGTTTGCTCTGTATTAGTTATTTGATTTATTTCTAGTATTTAAAGTAACTAATTTGAGTATTTGAAATAATTAATTCAAGTTTTGCCATTTCTTTTAGTTTTTGACCTTAAAAAAAAAAAAATTAATTTTTTCCTTTTTGGTGGGGAGGTATTATAAATTAACGTAATTTATCCAGTTTTCATGGCCCCTTTTTAAAGTAAGTTTTTCTAGTTTAATCCAGTTTCTTTTGACTTTCTCTCTGAACACTGGATATGGGTCTTTTGCCTCTCCTTAATGGTTATTAGTTTATATTGGTACTCCGCCCATGAAGTTTGTTTCTTTTTTTTCATGTTTGTGATGGTGATTTGGCTTCCGTCGTCTGTGCCAAGTCATATTTTGACCCTCTCCCGGAGCTTTCGAGGGGGCCTTGTGGCATTAGTTCAAGAGTTCTGTACTCGGCTCCACCATAGAAGGACCAGTGTGTTGTATTTATTGGCAAGTCACGGCAGTGCAGTATTTTGGGTACAGGATACTTCTTTTGCACACCTGCATCGTATTGGAAGCATCACTCGAGAGTGACCCTGTGTGCTCGTGCCCTTTGTCCGAAGCTGGATTGCTTGGGGCCTGTTGTTGGAGGCTTGGACTTTGTGCCTCCTACCGAGGATTTCTACAGCCCTTTATTGTTGGAGTAGAGTTCAGCATTTACTCTAGTGAATGGCCCGTAGTGCGAGCGTAATATACGCCCTTTAATCTCCTGCCTCTGCCTGAACACTGCGCCCTTGGAGTCGTGAGGAGGCCCTCTAGTGGCGGAGAAGAGTAAGCCCACTTTATTATTATTAGCTTTATTAATTTTATTTCTTCATGTGTTGGAGCAGCAACCCCTCATTTAGTAAAGACGTCTTTTACACGAAAATAAGTGTGCGTCAGCGTCGGCATTTAACTATATAAAGACGTAATTGGAGAGTTTTGAGTGTTATTTTATGGACTCGACCTATTGAGTTATTCATGTTTTATACTGTTATCTGAGTATGTATTTAGTACAATGTACTTTGTTAAAACTGATTTGTGAAGATTTAGGTTAAGATATAGGTTAAGGTTTCCCCCCCCCCCCCCTTTGAATTTCCATCTATCGTATGCTAGGGAAAGAGTGTTTTTTTCTTACTTCCACTGTTTACTTTCTCTTATTCCTTGGCATGTTAGTTAGGTAGGCGATTGAAGAAGTGACTGATTTGGTATTGTGTGTGCTTGTTGTGCTTTTCCCCCCATTATTCAGTTTTCAGAGGGGTTCTTTTGTTGTGTTAATCTTTAAGAAATAAATTATTGTTAATCTTTAGTTTGTGGTTTGGTGTATCCTCTCTGAGATTGTACTCTTTAAGTGTTGGTTTGTCAGGGATCATACTCTTTTTGTGGTACTGATCTGAAATATCAGGTCCAAAGAACAACCTTAACTTCAGATCATCGTGAAGTTCATAAACATATATATATATATATATATATATATATATATATACATATATACATTAAGCTACAAAATTAATGTCCTTTAATATCCAATTCGCTCTACCTCGGAATTAGTAATATTTTCATATATGTTAACCGAAGAAGAATTTTTAATTGATAATAATTTTGTCCTACCGTGGATTCGAACCAGCGGACAGCCAAAGAAGAAATCAGGACTGCAGTGACATTATCGACTCCGCCTCCACGGGAGGACGAAATTATTATCAACTAAAAAATTCCCCTTCGCTTAACATATAGAAAATATACTAATTCCGAGGTAGAGCGAATTGGATATTAAAGGACATTTGTAGCTTAATGCATGCATATGCGTGTGTGTGTGTAAACTTTATCGCTTATGCAATTGTTATGTGCTTTAATACAATTACTTATAGAACCTCATTGAACCTGGCTGGTATCTAGTTGAAATATTTATTAAATAGTTACAAGCCTTCCTGAACTAAGGGTCCTCATTGTCAATATCCGTGGAATGACCGGACACGTAGTCGAGCTGAATTTATATCTGTGTCAATTTATATCTGTGTGGGGGAGAGGATTAAAGTCCTTATTTCTGTTATCACCCTCCTTCTCCTGTATGCCCCACCTTCGTGAACTGAACCTTTCTCTGCCCACCGATCCTTCCAGGTGTTCGTAATCCGTGTGGTTTCTTGTGTTTTTGCGCTTCATTTCTACTAGAGAGCGAATGATTTTTCTTCCTAGGCCGTCTTCAAATCAGTTTCCTGTGTTGTTTGCCATTACATTGTTTGCGCATGTTATGAAGGCATTCTCTACAATCAGACTGGGCGTCTTGTTTGTGTTCCTGCACGAAAAATTCATATTTTCCTAATCTATTTTATGGTCTTTTTCCCAACAGTGATTGGCGACTGCCGACATCTGATTGTAGTTTATTTTTTGTATGTGTTGTTTGCTTGGTTCTTTGCATTCTCTTTCTTCACAGTCTAGACACGCTGCCATATATACAACCTACCCCCCCCCCCCTCTCTCTCTCTAGCCTCTTCCTCCTCTACCAACTTTTTGTTTCTAACTATATTCCTAATGGTGATCTTGTAACTGCCTATCAATTTGAAATGATGTAGCTTCCGGTTGATGGGTGTAATGGTGTTGTTGTCCGGGACTATAATTATTTTCTTACCTTTCAAATGTTCCTTTCCCACCTTTTCCCACTCCACAAAATAGTTTTTTTCTTCCCTTAATGTGTGCCCGTTTACCCACAGCCATCTTGAATTGTCAATTCAAGATGGCGGTGGTTCACCGCTCCGACTAATACTTAAAGTATCCTAATCTCCTAAAACTCTCCCGCAGGTATTCCAGCTCTTCTTCATCCAAAAATTTGGGACTGCAAATCCTATAAGCCCCCAAGGAGGTTTAATACGCCTCTATTCAACCTCCTTGTAAGCACCGATGGTCAACCCTGTCATTACTCCCATTTTAATTTCTTTCCTATGACTTGAGAACATATGTCTGAATGAATCTCCATCACTGATTACCAGTACGTTCAAGAAAAGGATTTCTCGCTCCTTCTCTTCTTCTGTTGCGAATTTTATTTGTTTATTTAGTTTATTTTTGTTTTCTAGGAATTTGTGTAGTTCGTCCCTTTTTCTCTTATAAATAATCAAAGTGTCATCTACGCCATTAGGAATAAAATAGGAAAAAAAAGTTGGTAGAGGAGGAAGAGACTAGAGACTAGAGGGGGGGGGGGGGGGAATGGTGTATATGACAGCGTGTCTAGACTGTGAAGAGAGATACTTCGGCGAAAGCGGCAAATCATGCAAACAACCAAGTAAACAACACATACAAAACATAAGGCTCTATAATCAGAAGTCGGCAGTCGCCAAGCACTGTTGGGAAAAAGATCATAAAATAGATTAGGAAAATATGAATTTTTTGTTACAGGAACACAAACAAAACGGCCAGACTGATTGTAGAGAATGCCTTTTTAACATGCACAAATCGGCGGGCAGAGTAAGGTCAAGGTCACGAAGGCAGGGCCATACAAGAGAAGGAGGGTAATAACGGGAATAAGGACTTTAATCCTCTCCCCCACTCCTTCTTGTCCCCCACACAGACATAAATACAGCTGGACTAGTGTCCGGTCATTCCACGGATACTTGACAATGAGGACTGTTAGTCCAGGGAAGCTTATATAACTTTTATTTTTTAATCAATGTCTCCGCTAGAAACCATTCAGTGTCAATGAGGTCCTGTTAGTATATATATATATATATATATATATATATATATATATATATATATATATATATATATATATAAATGAGTGTATATAAATATACAGATAGTATATTATATATTTATATACATTTATATATATACAGAGAGAGAGAGAGAGAGAGAGAGAGAGAGAGAGAGTCGTTCTGGCTTATAAGGTCAGATTTTTTGTACACTAGACTCCGACTCTACAGATGCCACCCGTGGCAGAGGAAAATCATGGTACTACGCAGCTAGATGTAGGCGCAAGCATACACGCATGGCGACATACCTAACGACGGCCCAAATCATTAGCGTTTGCGTTTAGCGATAATTGGGACAACGTTCCATTTCCGCTCTGGTTATTAGGGATTACGCGTAAATCACTAAGTGCTGTGGCTAAATGACTTCCTGTCCTAGTTATATACGGACGAAGGATTACAACGCATCACGAGAATGACAGCGCATATAAATATGAAACTAAAACTTGATTTATTTCACTGGAAATGTTCATATGCAGGACAGTCAACTTAAAAGTATATTGTTTTAGGCACACTTTTACAGAGAGAGAGAGAGAGAGAGAGAGAGAGAGAGAGAGAGAGAGAGAGAGAGAGAGCGTGCTCCGAGGTACTACTTGATTCAAAATGTTCGTGTCAAAGTAATATCAGGCTTGCACTATTCTAGAAAATAAGTACTGATCGGAAATGTCTGGTAGCAGAGAGAAAGACTCGTGGATTAGCGTTTTAAGAAATTAAAGAGAACAGCAATGGTCTTCCCAGACTTGTCCATGCAATCAATTTGGTCGTTTTAGTTAACCACTTATAAATCGTCCTTTCCTCTGAGTAAATGTCAGAGGCGGGCTTTAATAATACTTAGGAAAAATTCCCTCAGAAAAATCTTTCTCCAATAAAAAAAAAAACCTCAAGCAGTATCCTAAAGTCAACATTACTTAAGAGCCTATCGCAAAGGAAGAACACAAGCTGAAATACATTTCAACAAAATTTAATGCACCCTTGACAAAAGTAATTTTCATACCTACCAGTCTTGCACAAAATCTAATAAATGACCGCTGTCATACTTCTTCAGC
>NC_087206.1:41191088-41193588 GCF_015104395.2 Macrobrachium nipponense
GCTGACGGAGGGGGTGTGGCAGCATCGGGGAAGAGTATTTTGTTTGTAAAAAAAAATTAATAATAATAATTTTTTTTTTCTGTTAGGTGGGGAGGTGTTAGGAACAATCGTTTACCGATTGTTCCCTTGGTGGATTGTTGCCTCCTTTGTTTTTGTTTTTTTAATTGCTGGCGAGTTGACGTCTGGTGGATGGCGTCAAACTTCGTCAGTCAGGTTCTGGAGGGCAGAACAACCAGTCAGTCAGAGGCAGTCAGGTATGATTACCTGTGGACCAGCAGGAGGCAGCGTCAGGTACTGATACCTGGATACTTAATTGAAGTTATTCGTATGGAGTATGTCTTCGAGTTGGAGGTCGGCAGCCTTTGGACAGCGTTATTGTGTTTTCGTCGTCAAGAGGACGACGTGTCGAGTGCGACCTCACTGGGCAGCAGCAGTGACGTTTGTTTTCGTATCCAGTGTCGAGGAGGACTTCCATACTGCATCTGAGGACGAGATGGTTGTTGCATCAACTCTGTCTTGATCGTCCAGCATTCGAGGAGGATGTCCATATTGTCTCCAAGGACGAGGTGGTTGTCGTATCGGCTCTATCTTGATCGTCCGGCATTGGACTGTTGTCCTCATTGTTTGAGGAAGTGTTCCCGTTTTGCTCTTAGTATCATTATGCTGCTTCAGTGTCAATTTTAGTTATGTATTACGCTGCCTATTTCTATTTATTATATTTAAACATTATTGCCCTTATACAGCCTATTTTGTGATTCTTTTTATTGTTTAGATTGGGATTTTTCATGGCTTTGTTATTGAAGGGTGGATTTTATTGTTTCTTCGACTGATTTTGCATATTATTGTTAATTGTTGTGTTTTTGCCACCCAGAACCTTGACTCGCTGTACATAATGTATTTAACTCTTGTAAATAAATTAATTTTAAGGTAACTTTTTATTTTGTTATGCTCCCTCCCTCCTTTGTTGTCACTATCATCAGTCATTACAGCCCAATTGCTTATTTTAAGAACCTGTCGATCTCGAGAGTCGAGATCTTAATAGTATATATCTATATATATGCATATGTATATATATAATATAATATAATATATATATATATATATATATATATTATATATATACATATATTACATATATAAATCTAGGATTCGAAGGCAATAATACGCAACGAATAACTACATCTTACTTTGAGGGCCTTAAAGGAGTCTAGTTTTATAAACAGAAGTTAAGGCTTAGGGCCGAGATTAGATTCAAGGGAAAAATGAGGAAAACTCCCCCCCCCCCCCCCCCCCCCCACCCAAATGGCTGAACTTGGACTTCAATGGCATTAGGATTCAGGAGTGACACTATTCATCTCAATGACCTAAAAACTATGGAGTAAACACTAATATCTGTCGTTTTCTGTTATTTCTATTTTTACCCCTTTCCCACCTGCTCCCCAAAAGCCACACCTGCCCACTTTAGTGGCTGTGATTTTTACATGTCACCCCCTTCCCAACCCTTTTCACCACCCCCTTTGGTGTCAGTGTCGCCTTATCCCCACAGTATTCTTTCCCAGTTGCTAAGTTGTATGTATGCCAAGATTGGTTCAAATTCCTCAATGTGTGTCAAAGTGTATGTGGCACTCACACATATACATACTACATACATACTTTATAAATAAATATATACTATACATATATATATATATAATATATATATATATATATATATATATATATATATATATAACACACACACACACACACACACACACACACACACACACACATATATATATATATATATATATATATATATATATATATATATAATATATATATATATTATAAAAATCTACAACTTCAAGGCAACATTACTCCAGTCTCCTAGACGTGTTGTCCTTAAGGTGGAAATCATAAAGGAAAAGACTAAAACTTATACTATTTTGTTCCATTTGTTTATTATTATGCCTACAGCCAAGGGGGCTAGTATTGTCAAGGAGGACCTCCTATATTCACTTTCTATGATGTGTAGTGCTTGAATTTGCGTATTTAATCTTCAATATCTTTTGCTATACTCACAAATATATTACTTTGTAATCCCATTACGTATTTAGTATAAGCCCTGATAATAGCAACAATTAATAGTTGAAACAACCGTCAGCACGAAATATAAATAAAACAAAATAACACCAATTATTGGTCTTTCTCTTCAGGACTTCAAGCTTACAGATACGAGCACGTATAGCAGATTGGAGATTTATATATACACACATATATATATATATATATATATATATATATATATATATATATATATATATATATATATACTATATATATATACGTGTGTTGGTTTGTTTGTATGGTGTTTTTACGTTGCATGGAACCAGTGGTTATTCAGCAACGGAACCATGCCGAGAATCGAACTCGCGGCTACCGAGGTGGCAGGCCAAGACCATACCGATCACGCCCACTGACGGTGCTACGTGTGTGGGTGTGTGCACGAAATGTGTGC
>NC_087206.1:41196088-41253588 GCF_015104395.2 Macrobrachium nipponense
GACAGCAACAACAACAAATGAAAGAATAATAATAATAATAATAATAATAAATAATAATAATAATAATAATAATAATAATAATAATGAGCAAGTAAATGCAGGTCTATCACCGGCCTGTCATTAATGTGTAAGTTAAAAAGGCGTGATGAACCTCCCCAGTTTACTCGGGACGCGTGCAAGAATTCTCCCCTCACGTATAAATTGTAAACTATGTCCACAAGTTAACCTGAAGTGGTCTTCCTAATTATTACTCATAATTAGTACTACTCATACTCACAACAAGGATCAAATAAAAAGAACACAATTAAACACGTTCATATATTCTCAGTTATAATGGAAACAAAAAATAAATGACCAGAGCCCTGTTTCACCTACGGAAAATTAAAATGAATATGTTAAAATCTATTAGAAAAAATTTTTCTTTAATGTTTAACAGGCACCTTATTTATTTTTTATGTTTTCATTCTAATAAATGAATCATAAATACACTATCCTAAACTCCTGTATCTTTAATTAAACGCGAAACGCCTTTTTCAGACCTTTTTAGGCTCTTCCATAGACTTTTCCTACCCCCCAACAAGAAGAACAACAACAGCAAGAAGAAGAAGAAGAAGAAGAAGAGCAATAACAACAAAGTAGTTTGTAGGCTTACTACCAAAGTAAGGGATAACAGGAATTTTCAGTGAAAGGCAATACAACTGCGTAGAGGATACAAACACCATCCCCCACCAACCGTAAAGGCTGCAAAAGAAGTGTAGGGGCACAAAAGACCAGCTCCTGATAGATAGAATGGTAATGAAGAATATTAAGAGAAGGAACACCAACCTAGGCATGGTATGGATTGACTAGAAAGAGAGCCTCAACATGATAACACGCACGTGACTAATAGAATGTCTGAAAAAATAAGGGCCAGAGGAAAACATCATCAGCTTCCTAAAAAGTACAATGCGCAACTGGAATACAGTACTTACAAGCTCTGGGATAAGACTAGCAGAGGTTAATATTAGGAAAGGGATCTTTTAAGGCTACTCGGTGTCCCCACTACTCTTCGTAGTAGCCATGATTCCCATGGCAAAAATACTGCAAAAGACGGAAGATGGTTACCAACTCAGGAAAGGAGACAACAGAATTAACAATCTGATGTTCATGGACGACATCAAGCTGTATGGCAAGACCATCAAGAAAATAGATACCCTAATCCAGACCGTAAGAACTGTAACTGGGGAGATTAGGATGGACTTTGGAATACAAAAATGTGCCTTGGTCAACATACAAAAAGGCAGTGACAAAGGACTGAAGGGATAAAGCTACCAGATGGGAATAGCATTAGACACATAGATGAGACAGGTTACACATACCTGGGAATAATAGAAGGAGGGATATAAAACACCAAGAGATGAAGGACATGATCAGGAAAGAATATAGGCAGAGACTTAGGCGATACTCAAGTCAAAACTCAATGCTGGAAATATGATGAAAGTCATAAACGCATGGGCAGTACCAGTAATCAGATATAGCGCAGAAATAGTGGAGCGAACGAATGCTGAACTCTGCAGTATAGCCCAGAAAACTAGGAAACACATGGCAAAACACATAGCACTACACCCAAATGCAAAAACAGACAAACTATAAATAACCCAAAAGGAAGGAGGGAGAGGGGCACTAAGCATGGAGGAAGAGGACTATGTCAGAATCGAGAACAGAGCCCTGGGGCAATATCTTAAAACCACTGAAGACGAGAGGCTAAGGACTGCAGGGGGAGAAGGACTGATGAAAGTAGATGAAGACCCAGAAATATACAGAGACAGGATAATGACAAACAGAATGGAGGAATGGCACACCAAACCAATACATGGACAATACATGAAACGTACCGAAGAACTAGCCAGCGATGAAACACGTTAATGGCTGCAGAGAGGAGAAATCAAGAGGGAAACAGAAGGAATGCTAACAGCATCACAAGATCAGGCCCCTAAGAACCAGATATGTCCAGAGAACAAAGGACGGAAATAACATCTTATTCATATGCAGGAAGTGCAATATCAAAAACAAGACCATGAACCACATAGCAAGCGAATACACGGCACTTGCACAGAACCAGTACGGAAAAACGCATGATTTAGTAGCAAAAGCCATCCATTAGAGCCTGTGCAAGAAACACCAGCTAGCTCGTAGTAATAAATGGGATGAACACCAATCTGAGGGAGTGATAGAAAACGATAAGGCAAAGAATCTCTGGGAATATGGTATCAGAACAAGTAGGGTCATGCGTGCCAATACACCAGACGTGACGTTGATTGACAAGATGAAGACGTCGCAATACCATGGGGAACCAGAGTAGATGAGAAAGAAAAAGAAAAAATTTATAAGTATCAAGACCTGAAGATAGAAATAAGGAGTATATGGGATATGCCATTGGAAATTAAACCCATAATAATAAGAACACTAGCCACCAACCCAAGATCCCCAAAAAGGAACTTGGTAAAACTAGATGGCGCAGCAGCCCCAGGACTCATGCAGAAGAAACAGTGCACACAGTGAGAAAAGTGATAGACTATTAAGGAGACAGGATGCAACCCGGAACCCCACACTTTAAAAACCACCAAGTCGAACAGGATGACTCTGATAGATATTATAATAATAATAATAATAATATAATAATAATTAATAATATAATTATTATTATTATTATTATTATTATTATTATTATTATTATTATTATATTATTACACAGTCGTGTCTACGAAGTACTCTAAATAAAATTACATTACGTAGAAAGCTTCCAGAAACTAAACAGTCTCCCGAATTTCTACATTTTGTGATTATTCCATATTTCTTCATTGACACGAATGTGAAATTATTCGCAAAGATTAGTTACCTTTGTTGGATTACGATATATTACCTTATAATAATAATAATAATGGATAAGTATCAAGACCTGAAAATACAAATAAAAAGGATATGGGATATGCCAGTGAAAATTGTACCCATAATCATAGGAAGACTAGACACGAATCCAAGATCCCTGAAAAGTAATCTGGAAAAACTAGAGGCTGTAGTAGCTCTAGGACTCGTGTATAAGAGTGTGATCCTAGAAACGGCGCATACAGTAATTAAAGTGAAGGACTCCTAAGGAGGTAGGATGCAACCCGGAACCCCACACTATAAATACCAGTCGAATTGGAAGACTGTGATAGGCCGATAATAATAATAATAATAATAATAATAATAATAATAATAATAATAATAATAATAATTGAAATTTACGTTAATAATATTAAGCAAATATCTATTTCTCTACAAGTTAATGCATATTTATGACTAATATAAATTTATCTTTTATGCCCGATTAAAGAATGAAATAGACATAGGTCATGTGAATCTGAATGGAAAAGTGGCAAGACATGGTAAAGTGTATATGCAACCGTCACCACATGGCGCAAATTTTTCTGTTTATTCTTGAAGTAACACATTGACATGTAAATCGATACTGCTTTCATAAAAATCATTTGAGCTGCCCTATATCTTCTCTCGAAAAGAATTCTGATACGATAACCGGACTTATTGTCCTCCTTGTTATTCCAATAATCATAAATGCTTTTAATTATGAGGTTGAATAGAAAATAATGAAAACATTAAAAGTTCACCTACCCTCATAACATTCCATTTATTCACGGACATCATTTTTTATTTGCATGCCTCAGTGATGGCAAAGGATCTCACATACGGAGGATGAATGAAAGAGGTTATTACCAACCACTAGTTTTAATCCCTCATCATTAATAAAGTTCCCTTTAAATGAGGGCTGGAGTTCTTAATTGAGCCGAGCGTGAAAAGAGGACTGGAGTGAGAGGTGTGGAAGGAAAGGGAAGGTCGGCTGTAAGAAGAAAAGGAAACTCAAACGAAAGAAGGAGGGAGCCACGAATAAGATGATTTCGTTTGAAGAACGCGTATAAAGAAGTCCAACTTTGCGTTGATTATTCACTATGAATTGCACCGTAAAGTGCAATTCATAGTACTGAGACATTATGGCAACAAGTAATATGGCAACAAGTAATGCACTGGTGAAATTCCCTGCAGAAACTAAGCTTGAAGAAGATGGCCAGCCATTATGTGTTCTGGCGATCTTCTCATTATGAAATAGGAAACAGCTCCTTCGAGCTGTGGTGTCGAAATGAAAAATGAACTAAGAACTTTGAAGAAAACCTGAACGAAGAACACATATCACAACAATGGCAGAAAAAACATAACACCCTGCGGAACCAATACATAAGGAATTGAAGATGATCGTGACATCCAAGAAGTCAGTTGCTGGCAATGATGATATAAATGAACACAAGTTATGGTTCTCCAAATACCTTGAATTTCTCAGCGACGGAGAAATTCAGAGAGAGAGAGAGAGAGAGAGAGAGAGAGAGAGAGAGAGAGAGAGAGAGAGAGAGAGAGCACATCAGAGTTGGTTCAAGATGTTCAGTTTGAAATATTAATGTAAACTTGTAACATCCTTTTCCCTACTAAATTCATAATGATGCCGCTTTCATTAAGACAGGACATTTACGCTCGAAAATGTTATGATTATATATATATTACGAGGTCAAAATGACACTCGTTTAAACAAATGGAAAAAAGCTCCTAACTGGTAACGTGGCCTACCTTTCAAGTTGAGCGCCATCCCTGAAGTTAGCTGAAAATCAAAGTATCAATCTCTAGGCTAATACAAACTCCCGATGTTATAAAAATATACTTCTTATTTCCCATAATTAGCTAACATGAAAATGGAATAAAACGGGTTAAGAATAACCGGCAAGTTTCCTATTTGTTTTTCATCTCAGCATCTCCAAGGAATCCAGCGTTTTGCATCTGTCTCTAACCGGCAAGAGCTAAGGTTATCAACCCCATTATTTAATATTATATATTTCTACCAGTGTCTTTAAGATAGCTCGGCCACCTCTGCCTTTCGTGCACTCCTGTCGCACACTACATTCGGCTACTGGTATATACTAGTTCATAATATTTCTTAATTTGCCACATGATTTAGAGCTACTTCTGTTGCTGGGGTTCTCTTACTCCGTCGGTTAAATGGAAGTTTGATAGCTCCTACAACACATGTTGTGATCATCATTATGGCTACATAACAACAATCACTGGAACTGTGTAGCATTCGTCGAAGAAAAATTTATCCCCATCGTTATCCTCATGCGGTGGAACCGTAACCGTCTCCAGTGTAGGCGAAAATTTAACCGCCCCATGGTTCCATGTAAGTGTTTCTGCATGAGCCATTATTAAGGTTCTGCGACCCCTATAGGTGTATCCTAACACCCTCATTGCTGAACTGTAGATTCGACGTCTTCTGATGAAGGAATCGTAACCGCCACCTCATTGCTGACTTGAAATATCCCCCGACTCCCATGCAAGTGCGTCCTGCACCCACCTCGTAGAAGTATTGTAGACTGCTGATTTGTCCCAGAATCTATCCTGAGACGATCCATCGACGATATCTCGTCCTTGCAATGCCGACCCATAACATCGTCGCCCGTGTGAAGATCCGACCTCTGGCGTTGTAGATCCTAAGTTGTTTTCGTTGTCACCACTCATGTGAGCTTGGGAATTCTCTAAAGTCATTGCGTGTCCGTGTTTCATCATTAATAGGTTCTAACTGACTCTTTAACAAGTTTACATGATCTTAGAACAAATAAAGTCTTGCTTTAACACACGAATTTATCATGAACTAACATGCCTAATCTCATAGTCAATTATTAAGGACTAAAATTCTTCATTAAAAAAAAAAATTCGATCTTAATCTGCTGACCCCTATTAAGCTTACTGGGAGAATTATTATCACTAACTGACAACTCATTATTAATCCCGTATCTGACAAATATACTATCAAAAACCCCATAATGTATATACAGCAAAATCCCACCGCTGCCACCAAATCTATTACGAGGTCAAAATGACACTTGTTTAAACAAATGAAAAAAAAAAAAAAAAAAAACTCCTAACTGGTAACGTGGCCTACCTTTCAAGTTGAGCACCATCCCTGAAGTTAGCTGAAAAATCAAAGCACCAAACTCTAGGCTAATACAAACTCCCGATGTTACAAAAATATACTTTTTATTTCCCATAATTAGCTAACATGAAAATGGAATAAAACGGGTTAAGAATAACTAAAAAAAAAAAAAAAAAAAAAAAAAAAAACGTTAAACTATCATATTCTTCCCAAAATCATATTTGAGTAAGTACCCCCATTTTTCTCTTTCTGTCCAAACATTCATGGTTTATCAAAGTCAAAAACTGTCTAGAGAAAACCCATTTTTCTATATGGTGACTTCGAATCCATCTGAAATAAAGAGATCATATCACACCATTAAACATTAAAGTTCGTCAATAAAATTTGTATCACATCGCAATTCCCTTTCTCTAGAACTGAAGTAATTGTCATATTCACTTTTATCTTTTTCGATGGATCTCCAACACCTCTTCTACGCCGAAATCACTACTGTCCACTTTGACAGTTGGCCGCCTAATTCCTCTGTTAATTTACATACCAGAGATTAGTATATGTCATTTTCTGTGACACCATTACGAACGCACATCCACTAACTGATGTACATACTCGAGAACTTTCCTCTGATTAACTCATGTCTTTGGAATGTGTCAATGACCTCAATTGTGCACCGGCAAGTTTCCTATTCATTTTTCATCTCAGCATCTCCGAGGAATCCAGCGTTTTGCATCTGTCTCTAACCAGCATGAGCTAAGGTTATCAACCCCAGTATTTAATATCATATATTTCTACCAGTGTCTTTAAGATATATATATATATATATATATATATATATATATATATATATATATATATATATATATATATATATATATGGTAGACAAAAGAGGGCTATGATTAATAATATGTTTAATGTACCATTATATGTGAGGTGCAGATTCATCATTTTTAACTTCCCATAGAGACAGAGTCCGAAGCAACAACCTGAGAATGCTGACATCTCTTTTTGGGTGGTATGATGTTAAAGTTCCTTACTTAAGCATATCAGTGTCGTGAGGCTATTGTTCAAGGTGCCTTTGAAAACTAGCTGTGACCAGTTAATTGGGGCGTTGATGAGGAGTGTGAATTTGTGTGTACGTGTACGAACTATGTCCGTTGATAACGGCGAGTTTTAGGCAGAACTAGGAAGACAGCTATGGGAGAAAAGGCAGAATGCTGGGATGGCTCTGCGAAAGTACTTTGTTAGTGTTGAAGTTCCAAGCTGTAATGGGTGAATTATCATACTTTAGCCAAAGGGATGGCTTGTTGTCTGTTTGATATCTTGTAAAGATGTTCCCTTTCATTTAATCTTTTGACTTTGTCTTTACAATCGTGTGTGTGCTCACTAGTGTGTTCTGTCTTTTAAACAGGCGGATCTAGTGAGGGGACCGAGTGTCCTAGTGAGGGGACTGAGTGTCCTAGTGAGGGGATTGTATTTTGGAGAAGAGATAATTGGTGTGACTAATTACTGATTGAGACATTTAAATACCGGCGGGTTATGTGAGTCAGTTGTCTGTGAGACTTGAACTATTATCATTCCATTGATTATCTTGTAAGAATATGAATTATTCAACTAATACTTTGCTTTGAATAAAACGTTATAATTTTTGTAACTCAGACTAATTTGTTGACCTGATGGAATGGAGAGAGAGAGAGAGAGAGAGAGAGAGAGAGAGAGAGAGAGAGAGAGAGAGAGAGAGAGAGAGAGAGAGAGGGCTTTTGCCAGTGATCGCTTAGAGATAGAGAGAGAGAGAGAGAGAAGAGACTGAGTGTAACAAGTTTGCCTAACGCTCAGGCTAAAACGCATACCAAATATTAAAGCTAGTGTGGGGGGGGGGGGGGGGCGAAGCCCTTCGCTGGTAGTAGTTGGTGGGCAGCGGTGTTTGAATGAAAAAGCCTTTTGTGAGATTAGTATGATTTTGAGAATGCGTTGTATTTCAGTTAATAACTTGTGGGGGTTAAGGTGTGTTCATCCGTTAGTGGTAGTACTGAGCAAAGACAATTGAACTAGAGTCATCAATTTTGCCCAGAGCGAGCTGCCTCGAGGGAGTTAGACTCAGTCTGGCTTGTGTGTGTGAAAGACAATCGAGTGCCTTCTCGCTGAGCGCGTTTGTGTTGCGCCGATGAGATTCGCATGATTATGAATGAGCAGATTCTGGGTTTTCTTCCATTGTGAAGCGGTGAGTGTTACAAAATGTGTTTTTTTTAGTCCTGGTTTTTTTTTTTTTTTTTAATCATTTTGTGAGTTATGAGATTGGTTTACGATACCACAATTTTCTTCCCATAGTAGCAGAAAGTGACATGTTTTTTTTATTGGCGCATGTTTAGAAGAGACGCATTCGTCTTTGTGTTGATATATGCATGTGCATGAATGGTTTTCAATCATGCGAAACTGTGCTTGAATTGCATTTTTTAATTGGACAAAGAGCGCCCACTTGTTCTTACACGCTCAGCGTAATTTCTGCTAACTGACCCAGAGGGGTATTGCAAGGGGAGGGTAGTAGTGGTCTGCCTCGGGGGGTACTCAAACACTGTTCAGGGGGGGGTGTTCTAATGCTCAGAGGAGGGTGAAGTTCTCTTTTTTTTTATTGGGGGGTGAACTCCTTTTTTTTCTTTGTGTCGGGGCATCGGGGATGAGTTTGCCCTTGATAATGAATTTCCAATGCCAGGACATCAGCTGATAATGATTGGTTGACGATGTGAGATGCCCGTAGGGTTTTTTTAAGAAAGAGATTTTCTTTCTCTTGAGTGAAGAGAAAAGGAAATGATATAAATATGGGAGGTGATGTAAGTTTTCCTTATGCTTTGGAAGGCACAATTATAATGGGGACACAGAGATTTTTTTTCACTATATTGGAGAGATTACTTTAAAATGGTGCTGAGTGATGGTGACTGCCGAGTGGTGCTGAATAGTGATGCCCGGTGGTGTTGACTGATGATGATTGCTGACTGATGTTGTCAGGTGGTGTTGAGTTTTGCGTGTGGAAATGGTGGTGTATACTGGGGGATTGGCAATATTGGTGTATACTTGGGGAATTGCAATATTAATGCCCTTACATGAGATATTTGCAGGAGAATTATTACTGTGGAGAATTATTATTATTATTACTTCAGATATTTTACGGGAGAGGTACTTAAGTAGAATTATCATTACTTGAGACATATTTTACGAGAGATTTGAGATATTTCATTGGAGATTATTTTATAATTATTACAGATAATTATATTATGGAGAATTATTACAATGAATTATGGGAGAAGTTTTGTGGTTAATTGTTTATTGAGTTTCTGTGAATTTGGAGAATATGTCAGTCGTTCATGGGTGATGAATCTCGCTGAATTTTGGTGAATTGTGCTGAATTTTGCTGAATCTTTGGTGAATTTTGTGCTGAATTTTTTTGTGAATGGGTAAGCATTAACATTGGTGATGTTTTTTATACTAATACTGGTGATTTTGATGATACCAATTTTGGTGATACTGGTGATAATGATACTTCTAATACTGGTATTTTTTTATATACTAACGTGGGTGTTGTAATGCTATCAAGGGTGGTGGTGTTTTTTTTTTAATTTGGGAGGAACTAACGACACATTTTTGTTGTTTTTCTTTTTTTTGTGAGTTCTTTTTTATGAGTTCAGCAGATGATTGCTTGACATCTATGCGAGTCACGGGGATAGTTAACAGTGCTGTTGATTTTCCTTTTTTGGAAGTTAGCCATCGCTGACACAAGTTTTTTATCATTGGTGAATTTGAATTTATTTTTTTCTCTCCAGTTTGCGTGAGAATTTTTTAATGTCTCAGTTCGTGACTTGTAATCATTGTTCGGGAGCGTGTTTAAGATTTCAGCTGTTTGATGCTGCAGAGAGATATATGGGGGAATTTTTGCATTTTTTTTATGCATACGTAATGGCACTACATTTTTTTTCTCTGGATATTTATGTTCCAGAAGTTGTGGGTTTTCTTACACAATACCTTTGTTGTATTTGTGACAACCTTGCCAGAGATAGGAAACTTGGCTAAGTTTCTAGTGGCTTATGTCGTAGTGCATATGGAGAAGTCTTTGCTTAGACACTTTGAATTTGGAGTTTTGTTATAATGAGTTGTGGCACATTGGTGATTTTTTTTCTAGAATTTTCTGGACAATTTTATTTGCCGAGTTTTTGCCCTTTTTCAGCAGTTATGCTAAGGAGGGAGTTTATAGTTTTTGACTATAACATTGAGTTATTCTCTGGAGAATTGGAGGTATATTATTTTGGAGATATAATTTGAGATATAATATTTTTGGCCATTTGATATTTGCCTATGGTGGTGAGAGCTATGTTTAGTTCAATCATTATGCAGCCATCTTTGTTGGAAATGGAGACACGTTTTTGAGGAGATATGTGGCAATATTTATGAGTGTCAGCTGGATGCTTTGAGTGTATTTTTTTGGAGGTGGAGTTACATTTTTGATTATCCTGCTTGGAGATTTAATGTTTTCTTTGGAGACTTGTTTTATTCCACATGGAGTTATTGGTGAAATAGAGGTAAGTATTTTTTATTTGCCGAAACAGAGGTAAATATTTTTTATTGCTGGAGTGGTGGTTTTATTAACACGTGGTTACTGAGTGAAATAAGAGGGATTATGGTGGTGTGGTTATTAATTAAATGGAGGAAATATTTTTATCACTGGGGTGGTATTATTTATTCAGCATGGGTGAGTTTTATAAATTTATGTATATATATATATATATATATATATATATATATATATATATTTATATATGTATGTATATACATATACTTATATATATATAATATAATATATATAAATATATATTATAGATATAGAATATATATAGTTTAGATGGCATTGATCTTTGGGGGTGACCTTTCTTGTGGTTATGTTTTTTTTTTTTTTAGTTGAATTTCTGGGAGTCTTTTTCGAGCCATGAGAAGAGTTCTGTGTTTCTTTTTGGTTTCGTGACTAATTGGAGGCATGTGGCATTACTACATTGTGGTCCTATGGAGATGTTATCTTTGGAGGCATATAATTGTTGAATTACGAGTTTATCGTAGTTTTTTTGTCCCGAATAGCTGATAATTTTTTATATAATTGGGCAGTATCATGTGAGAGATATGTCTAAGAAACAATCTTTGAGAAGCTTATTCATATCCTGGAGATAATTTAGTGAAATGTGCTGATTTCATGTCAGTATAGAACATTTTTTTTGAGAATCATGGGTTTCTGAAGTTGTGAGTCTGACTAGACATTTTTATGCTGCAGTTTGAGCACACGTGTCCGCAGGGGGATTTTTTGCTGACAGTGCTGTGATGAGTCCGGTGTGCTGACTCTCTTCCTCTAGGGGTGATTGCTCAGAGTTTTTGCAATATCTGGAAATGTTGACCATAGCATTTCATGAAAGTGCACGTGTAAGAGTTTGCTTTCTGGCCGTGTCTGGTCGCTTGAAAAGTTGTGATGGCGAAAATTCTGTAACTATGCATATTGCATTTGTTGGGGAAAACCCGGGGTTATGTATATCATGCATATATTATGTGCTTTGTGATGGGGAAGTTTACTTGTGATTATCTTTTTTTTTTATTTCTCTTTCTTTTCTTCTTTTCCTATGAGAGATGTAATTGGGGATTGAGCTTTAAATAGCATTTCTTTTTGGACGGGAAATGTAATTTGTTGGGTTGTGATTTACATAAATGGGTGTTTTGTAATTAATTATGTGGGCAGTGAGGGGTTTTTGCTGTTAAACGTTGAAGAGTTTTTACTGATTTTGTGGGTTGTTCAAATATCAGAGCTTGAGAGAACATTTTTCCGTGATCATTTTGGGTCTGGGCTTGTTACATGATTTTTATTTTCTTGGGCTCATTACCTTTTTTCTTTTTTTTACTTGTGAGAACTTTCAAGTTTGAAATGTGAGTGCAGAAGTCCGTGGAGTTGACGTGAGTTCTGGATTGCGTGTGCTGGTGTATGAGGTTGGAGAATTGAGTTGGAGAACTTAATATTTTTTTATTTTTGAGTTGTGATAATGACTTATGATTTAGTGGTCATATTAAAAGGAGTTAATTCGGAGACGTTCAGTTAGTATTTTTGGGAATTTTTGAGGTCATTATTTGATAGAAGTAGTAAGTCTGGGGTTAATTTTCTTTTTTGATTGACCAATGACTTGACTGACATACTTCAACACACCATAATCGTCGTTCCCCGACACTAGCAAGACACCCACCAGCCGTGCAGAGATGTTGCTGGCGTTTGCCCAGGGTACTTACCAGAGTTTCTATGAGTCTACAGAGTTCTACAGCGCTTTTGGGTCTACAGAGGCTGTTGGATGTGTTCCACAGGGAGGCCTTTCGCCTTCCTACAGCTTGCTACAGTCTGTGCAGACAGTTGGAGACAAAGAGGGATATTCAAGAAGTCCAAAATGAGAAAATTTATACGCCCAAGTGTTATTGGAGATGAAGCGTGATAGACATTACTTTATAATGCCAGAGACGTGCAGTTATTACGTATATATTATGTTTTAAGCCAGCCAATGTGTTTTTTTATATATAAGCTGTTTTATGTGAGCTATAGCTAGGCAGGGGCTAGCAATTTTAGGTGGCCGAGCATTATGTTAGACAAAAGAGGGCTATGATTAATAATATGTTTAACGTACCATTATATTGTGAGGTGCAGATTCATCATTTTTAACTTCCTATGGAGACAGAGTCCGAAGCGACAACCTAAGAATGCTGACATCTCTTTTTGGGTGGTATGATGTTAAAGTTCCTTACTTAAGCATATCAGTGTCGTGAGGCTATTGTTCAAGGTGCCTTTGAAAACTAGCTGTGACCAGTTAATTGGGGCGTTGACGAGGAGTGTGAATTTGTGTGTACGTGTACGAACTATGTCTGTTGATAACAGCGAGTTTTAGGCAGAACTAGGGAGACAGCTATGGGAGAAAAGGCAGAATGCTGGGATGGCTCTGCGAAAGTACTATTTGTTAAAGTGTTGAAGTTCCAAGCTGTAATGGGTGAATTATCATACTTTAGCCAAAGGGATGGCTTGTTGTCTGTTTGATATCTTGTAAAGATGTTCCCTTTCATTTAATCTTTTGACTTTGTCTTTACAATTGTGTGTGTGCTCACTAGTGTGTTCTGTCTTTTAAACAGGCGGATCTAGTGAGGGGACCGAGTGTCCTAGTGAGGGGACCGAGTGTCCTAGTGAGTGGACTGTATTTTGGAGAAGAGATAATTGGTGTGACTAATTACTGATTAAGACATTTAAATACTGGTGGGTTATCTGAGTCAGTTGTCTGTGAGACTTGAACTATTATCATTCCATTATTTATCTTGTAAGATTATGAATTATTCAACTAATACTTTGCTTTGAATAAAACGTTACATTTTTTTTGTAACTCCAACTCTAATTTGATGACCTGATAGAGAGAGAGAGAGAGAGAGAGAGAGAGAGAGAGAGAGAGAGAGAGAGAGAGAGAGAGAGAGAGGGCTTTTGCCAGTGATCACTTAGAGAGAGAGAGAGAGAAGAGACTGAGTGTAACCAGTTTGCCTAACGCTCAGGCTAAAATGCATACCAAATATTAAAGCAGGGGGGTGGGGGGTGACGCCCTTTGCTGGTAATATATATATATATAATATATATATATATATATATATATATATATATATATATATATATTATATATATATATATATATCTATATCAAACATTTACATTATAATATTTTCGTGTGTTTTTATTAACCAAAAACATTACACAAGTCACTTGATGACAGCTGTACTGTAATACAACATACATTGTAACACATACACCAGCAAACGAAAATAAAGGTAGCAGTAATGTGAGATATGGTCAGTGACATATCGAAACATAATATTACATAATGTACGGGTCTATAAGGTTTGTTCCAGCAACTATGCAAGCTCTATATTTAATATATTAAATAACATTTCACGAAACTGCTGAGTTGCGTCCTCCAGCACCATAGGTGGATACTGATAGTATAGACGGACCTTTAGAGTTTGGGCGCTATAGTGAGATACTATTCTGATTATGAAAAACTAATTGCATAGAAAAACTAATGGTTATTGCAAAAACTGCAGATATAGTCAATTAAACTCTATTCTCTTTATTTCTTATGAAATGATTTTAGGTTACCAGGCCATGTTGTATGTGTACGAACTGCGTGCGATTAGAAATACATTTTTCTAATAGTTACCTGTGTATTACGCAAATAAATAACGACTCATAATTTACATATTATGTACATGCACCTAATCAAGTCGGAATTTTAATGATTAATGGCACGGTAACTGTTTTTGAACAGACTATAACTTAAATCTAAAATTTTTATAGAACTATTACACGAATATGATATCTAATTGCATATGACCTTTTACTATATATCAAATTTGGCATAAATATGATAAATTGACACTTGAGCAGACCATGGAACTCTACACCCATACATTGTTCAGCCATAATAGTTATTAATAGCTACTTACTGCTAATTACTTAAACATCCACGACTCAGTAGGAACGGCTATGCGCACCAATAATGGCTATGGTAAACACGAATAGTGACAATTAAATAATTCAATTACTTAATAACCATCATGCTGTTGACACATGCCAGTTAAGAATATAGAGCAATAATCATATATATATACATTATATATACATATATATATATATATATATATATATGTATATATATATATATATATATATATATATATAGTATATATATATATATATATATATATATATACACACACATATATATATATATATATATATATATATATATATATATATATATATATATATATATATATATATATATATGTCTTACGTCGGTGTATTATGTGTGGAGCCAGTCTGATATTGGGGATTTATATGTTGGAAGTGGGAAGCAAAGAAAAAGTAGAGCGTTAAAGTTATAGCGATAATAATACACCTTTATACGGAACGAAATTAAGCCAATTTTAAATAGGCCTCAAGTTTCTTTGGAGATTTTCCGTAATCATTTCATTTTTCTTGAAAATCAAACTCAAAATCGCGATTCCAGCTCTTAAATCTTGAGCTTTTGACCAGCGTCGCGTGTCACGTGAACATCAACTTCCCAAGAAATATTCCAGCTTGATGTCTGTCATTGTGACGTCACGTGGGAATACGAGTGTTCGCAATGTCACGATTCTCTTGCACGAAACTCAGAATAATTGCAGTCATGAGTATTTTCAGTATTTACGTTAGATTGCTGAAACAGATGTGATTTTCAACCTAGTAGTATATTAAAATTATTGCAATGGTTAGATTTTATATGGTAAACATATTATTTTCGTACAACGCAAGAGAGAGAGAGAAAGAATGTTATGCAAATTTTCAATCACTTAATTACAGAGCTCCTTGGGGTGGAAGTAGCGATAAAGCAAACTCGCACAGTGTCTGACGCTTAAAAGATAGGAAAAGGAATAGAATAAAAGGGAGGCCTGTTAGAGGAGCAAATATTTACCTTTATAGTTTACTCCATTTCCGACACAATTAACAGCTCTATGAGGAGTGGGAAGAAAAAGACCGTGGCAGAAAGAGAGAGAGAGAGAGAGAGAGAGAGAGAGAGAGAGAGAGAGAGAAAGGGCGGTAGGACAGAACACAGGTCGCTGACTCAGCAAAAATCCCGAACTTCTTGATCATTTTATTTCAGATTTCAATCACGAAGAAACCAAGTTCTAACGCAAGGGAAAATTCTTCCTCAATCGGTGAGGAATTTCTGGCGAGATAAGCATTCTCTACAAAAGGTAAGGGAGAGAGAGAGAGAGAGAGAATCCAAGTTCAAGAAACGTAAACGTGGAGATCAGGAGACAATTACCCCGACATTCCAACCAACATGAGAAGAATTTGAGGCAGTGGTTATCTGAATTACAAGGAGCACAAGGAGCATGTAACAACAGTCGAAATACGATCATTATAGTCTGCTAATTAAATCGACGTATAATAGGCCATATTCTTTCATTGTACTAATAATAGATCATCGCATACTCCTGTGTTTTCCATGTCATATAAGCTATTTCCTCGTAGTTATTACTATGAGCATCGTTAAGCATATCATGTCCAAAAGTAATAACATGCAGTCCTTCCGTTTACACAAGTGAGTCGACTAAAAAATATCAGGAAAAAAAAAGAGTAGCAATGCAGTTGCTCTGTTGTCAAGTGTTTGTTCATTCAAAAACAGAAAAAGAAAAAAATAACTGAAAAAGGTAAAAAAAAAATAATAATAAAATAAAAATGTCGACTACAATAGAAGACTTTTCTAGAAATGTCAGAAGGGAACATCAAGAGAGAAGGAATTTTAAGCCAAAGGAGAATATCAGACCGAAATTCTGCGCACAAAGGATAATTGGAGTCCAATTAAGCATGAATAAATTTTTAATAGAAATATCGAGGAGCGAGGGGAACCTAAGTGGAAAAAGTTATCTGTCCGGCACCAATATTCTTTTGTTTATTTTCTTTAGGATAAAATGGCTATAAAAGTTAAATGTGTAATTTCAATAGGTTTAATACTTGTTTCAGATACCTTTAAGAAAGGCCTCTGAAGCTTCTAAATAAAAAAGTAAACAAAATTAAACAAACTTAGGAGCTCAATCTTGATATCTCAATGAGACTTTTATACCTCGGTCTTCGCGAATTTCTTTTAAAAGAATGATTATTCAAAAGCATGAAAAAGAGAAAAAAAGACCTTACAAAAAGAAGACAGGAAAACCAGAAGATGCATCGAGGTGATTGCACTCCCAAGAGTTCCAGCCAATGCCTTCCACCCAGTGACTTTTTCTTGGGGAAAGTTGCATATCCATCAGATGGGAATTTTTTCCAGCGAGTCACCTGGGATTGGAAGGCAATTCTCAAAAAGCAAAAACCGAAAAAAATACGCCTAATGCTGTTGCCGCACCTCATACAGGCAGGACTAAACATGCAATTACCATACTAAATATACCACTTTCTCTTTCTCTCGCGTCTCCAAATAATAATCCTAGGCTAACGAGCAACACAACGAAATTTTCATTCTGTGTTGAGATCACTTTCATTAAGGACCACATATCCTAAGCAATGAATGGGATTATGATCCTTAAAGCTGTGGTATTGTGTGCAAAGGACCTTTAGTCAACGGAACGCAGGATATGCAACCCAGAACATCATCCCTGATATCACCATAGCGCTTGGCTTTCAACATACTTAATCAAACGGATGACCTACTACTGTTCTTTTTAAGTGAAGATATGAGATAACCAAAATTACTTCAACTACAAAATAGTAATGTAATCTTTGGACACACACACACACACACACACACGCACACACACACACACACACACACATATATATATATATATATATAATATATATATATATTATATATATATATATATATATATATATATATATATATATATAAAGAGAGAGAGAGAGAGAGAGAGAGAGAGAGAGATTGGTAATACTGGTCACAGCGGGCGGTTCGATACAAGATGGGATCGGGAAGCTTTAGCATTTTACATTCAAAACCACTGTAGCTTTTTTTATACATAAACAGTGCATTTACTAGACTGATGTGCTTTACAACCTAGTTAAAAGGCATGGATCTAGCAACTATAAATCCCAAAATATGTGTATGTATGTATATATATCAATGAAAACTGCAGAAATAATATACTGGGCGTAAGTCCAGACCAGTTTCGACTTTATTTCTAAGTCACTGACGTAGGAGGAGTGATAAACTGGTAGAAATTCACAATAATTTTGCTGGGGGGGGGGGGGGGGGGGGGCATTACAAGACAACAATCAAACAGTTGAAAATTAAAAATCCACGATTGACAGTTGTCAGGGGAGGATCGACAACGTTCATTTTTGCCTGGGTCAGGTACTGTTTCCAAATATGATTATCCCTGATGTAAACAGAGTAACTGATTCAATCATAAATGAACTCGCTACTTCAGGACTATCATTGTAAAATTATTATAATTGATCAACGATTCAGTACCTAGGAGACTCGAATGCCTGACATTATGTAGGACGACTTTGAATCGACTTCAGAAACCATTTGGCTACCAAGAGAACTACAAGTAGATTGTTGGGTATCATGTGGAATCTACACCTTCATGTGTGGACACAAGAACAAATATAGCATATGTCATACATCTACTATACATACAGATATCTTCATTCTTGTTACTGTCATATTAAATGTATCGTCATTACCCCACACATTACAATGTCAGCATTTCAGCCATATGTACCATAGATTCAGTCGTGTCTTGTGCATCGATTTATATGTTTATTTCCATCCACCAACAAACACAAATTATTGTATTGTGACTTTGGTTGTATACTTAGTGTCAGGCACTAGATTTCTGCTCACACGAGCTTTTGACCTGTCTGTTTGTTTTCTGAATAAAATAGTAAGTTTGTAAATGCTGCCTCTTACTGACGTCTTTGCTACATTGGTGACCACAGAGATGAACGACCCAGCCAACCCCAATGATGCCCGACACCAGTCTCTCTCCAGCGACACCATCGCCACTGACTCCATACGTCTACCTCCATTCACACCCCTTAACCCAAAAGCTTGTTCTTCAGGGCAGTGACAATCCTCTGATCAAAGAAAATTACCTCGTCAGCACACAAAGCACAATCCTCGAATTTCTGCAAGATGGTGAAGGACCAGCTGAAGTCATCATTCAGCATGCCACCTGCCCTAAGAGCCAAGAAATTCCTCAATATTGTGGGGACAGCCATAGGAGATGAGTGGCCATAGTAAGTCGAAAAGTAGTTGACGTAGCTCCTATTGCTACCTACCACAGACAGCCAACCTGAGTCAACCCTAAAACCTTCTGAGAGACATCCTCCTGACAAAACTACGCTGCCAAACCGCAGCAGCCATACCCAATGCCTCCACAATGACAATTGAAGAATTCCTAAAACTGGCCGATGCAGTGCACAGGGCCCACAAGACGGCAGAGCCCATACAGCCACCACCACCACCAGCAGAGGCAGCACCATGACAGGCCCAGCAGTCAACTGGCACATAATTCGACAGCAGCCCAAAGGGACCAGCTGCCTCCATCCACAAATGAAACTTCCCCAAGCAATTCATCAAGGGGAAGATCAGACAGAAGAAAGTTGAACTACCAGAGAGAATGTGCTACTTCCATTACAAATTTAGGAAGAAGTCCCACAAATGTAACAAAGGCTGCCTGTTTTAAAAAATATGCCTTGTAAAAGAAACTGCACCTACTCACTGCCCTTACTTCAAGTTATGAATATAGGGGCTCCATGTACTTCTTCGTCAGGGACAAAAGATCAGACACAGAATTCCTTGTCAACACCAGGGCTTGCTGGCCACTTGTGCCAACCAGTCCACATGAATAACTCAACCCCACTCCACCCACCAACCTCCACGTATTCACTGCCGGTGGAGCACCACTGAAGATGTACAGGAAGAGGGATGTGAAAGTGTCATTCAACAGGGAAAGACTAGAGTTGGATCATCATTATAGCCACCACGACCTCACTGCAATAGCAAAGACAGCAAACATGCCCCATTGCAGCAGCTACCCCACCACCAGAAATACAACGACTTCTGCAAGATTACTGAAAGGTTTTCATAGATTCATAGACGACCTGCAGCACGACTTAACCAAACCAGCAAAGCACAACATCCAGCATCACACAGAAATGGAAGGCCCCGGATCCAATCACACTTCAGATGTTTAGCCCCAGAGAAGCTTGCCTATGCCAAACTAGTGTTCAAGGAAATAAAGAATGTGGGAGTATGCCATAAAGCCCACAGCCCATGGGCATCACTCCTTCACATGGTACCAAAACGTAATGTTAATAGTGCCAGACAGATACCCATTGCCAAACATAAAGACATAACCAACCAAATGAACTGAGCAAAGATCTTCACCAAAATTGACCTGCTGAAGGGATACTTCCAAGTTCCAATAGAGAAGGAAGATATACTAGAAAAGCCCATGGTTATCATCCCCTTCAGCACCTACAAGTTCAACTACATTTTTTTCATCCTTCACAACGCAGAGGCAACCTTCCAAAGACTGATGAACAAACTGCTATACAACCTTCCCTACTGCATGGACTATGTTGATGACATACACATATTTAGCCACAACCTCAAGCAGTCCCTTAAGGACGTCAAAAGAGTACTACAAATATATACAGAAAACAGACTCTTGGTAAGGGAAGAGAACTGCGATTGTGCAAAGAAAACAGTAGTATTCCTGGGACATCAAGTAAGCCTAGGTAGCATTAAACCCCTACCAGAGAAAGTAAAAGCAATCACCTAATTCCCCAAACTAACACTAATTAAAGCAGTAGAAAATTTTCAGGACTAATCAACTATTACTACAGATTTATCCCTAATATTGGCAAAATGATGAGTTCAATCTATAAATGTCTGCAACGAAAGCAGGAAAAATTAAATTTGTCACAAGATTAGGATAATGCATTTCTTTCAGCAAAACAACCTGTATCCTCTACAACCACATTAATATTCCCTCTACCCCATAGGTCCCTTACTTTGATAATGGACGCAAGTAACAGTGATGGGAGTCATACTTGAGCAGGGCACAGATTATGGTCATTGTCCGCTGGCGTTCTTCAGCAAGAAGTTAATGACATCAGAACAGAAATACTCTATTTTCGACAGGAAGCTCCTTGCAGTCCACAAAGGCATCTGCCACTTCTGCCACATGCTCGAACGATGACAGTTCATCATGTAAACAGACCATCCAGGTCGGGATAGCCTATCCCAAAATAGTAGCTCAAAAAGACGATGTGGACCTATAGTAACTGCAGCAAGACAACCCTGCTCTTACATGGAGCGACCTGTCAATCAACAATGGAGACAACCACTGCTTGTGAAACAAGTACCAGAAGCCCTCACCCCTACCTGACAGAAGAAAAGATTTCACACTTGCCCACAATCTGTCCCACCCATCAGGTTGGTCAACTGCCCAAAATTTAACAGAGCAGTACATCTGATGGAGAATGAAAAAGAACAGAAAAACTGGATGAGAAAATGCATCCCATGTCAGATGTCAAAAATCACATGACATGTAGAGAGCAGAATAGGTCCGCCACATCCATGCTAACATAGTGGGACCTCTATTCCCCTCCGAGAGGTACAGATACCTGTTCACCATCATCAACAGAAATACCAAGTGGCCTGAAACAATACTGATACAGAAACAGATGGCAGAGAGTTGTGTGAAAGCTCTCATCCAATGGGTCAGCAGACAAGTCCCACAAATCATCATGAGCGACGGGGGAGCCAACTTCAGATCCGTCTTATAGAACGCCCTCGCAGACAGTTTGGGAACAAAGATAATACGCGCGACAGTCTACAACCCAGAAGCTAATAGTATGATGGCCTACGACCCAGAAGCTCACAGCATCATCTAAAGGCTACAATCGTCCTTGAAAATATCACTCTCTGCTAGATGTCATGGTGGGAGCTGGAGAAAGGAATTATCTTGGGTCTTACTAGGCCTGAGAACCATACCATATGCAGCATTCCACACATCGCCAGCTGAAGCTCTATATGGCCAAGCACTAACACTGCTGGCAGATGTATTTCAAAATCAATCAAGCCCAACATCCCCGTCCGACCCCCAAAAAGCATGAGAATGGCTAATGCCAAACACGACAACCTACCACATGACCCGAAAAGTGTACATCCCCAGTTAACTGTAGAACGTAAAATATGGGTTCACACAAGTAGACACGCACAGTGCCACCTCTCCCCAGCCTACTCAGAGACAACACAAAGCTACCAGATGAAAGTGGACTGCAGGACTACAGGAAGATCTTGATGGAGAGATATTTTGCTCTTCTCTGTCCCATGAGGTAATTTTATTTATTTGCTCATACTTCTTTTGGTTTTAGTTCTTATCTTTTCTGATATGATGTCAGTTACAATTGTAATTTTGCAAGTATATCTCCATAAAAGTTACTGCACCTCACGATCTAAGAATATTTATGTAAATATTTTACAATTAATATACTCAGAATCTGATACTGATTTTAATTCTTATCTGTTATGTTATTGTGTGAGCTGTAATTATAATTTTATACAACAAAATACAATACATTATTAGAAAAAACATGTATAACTTGGTAAAATTTACTAGTGTCCTATAAAAGATGCCCCAAACAGGGTTGTAAATAGTCACTTTCAACTTCCTATGGCAGGTAGGGAAAATTTTTTAGGATGTTTTTTATACCATGTGCATTTGCATATCTTCCTCTTTCCACTGATGTCTTTTTTCTTAAATGTCCAACCTTAAAGCTTGCTCGGTCTGAGGGTGTGCATGAGATATAATAAACCTTACAGGTTTATTATAATTCCCTTTTGGTGATATTCCTGAAGTAACCCCACTTGAATATAAACAACATATGAAGTTTAATGTTTCTGAATAACAAAATGTCAGGTTGATGTGATAAAAATTGATATAAAGCACTAAGTATAAATAACTAAACTCGGCGAGGATATGAACGGTGGAGTCAGTATCAACCTATAAGTCTTGATAATCGAATAATTACCGACGTCGACCAAAAGTCGTCGATGTATACTGCTGGGCGCTCGAGTCTCCCAGGACTGTGTCATAGCCTTTGTACCATGACCTTCTGTGGTTTTGGGTTTCATATTCCTTGCTTGAGGGTTTAATCAGGAATTTGTCTGTTCTTTGTTCACCGTCCTTGTTAGGATTAGTAGTTATTTTGCTGGAACAATCTTATTAGTATACTTCCTTTGTTTCTTCTACCCTCTAATATTAGTTTCATGTCAAGGTGGCGAGTTACCATTTGTCACTGTAAGAGTGACATCATCAGTTAAGTTCTGGGAAGCAGACAGACAGGTTCTTGGCAACACACAGCTAAGAAGGCAGCAGCAGCAGCATGTTTGAACTGCGGTATTAGAGCACCTGGAAGTCACTTTCATGGGTAACAAGTATGATGTACTTGGTGACTGCGGCAGAGGATGAGGACCTCTACGTCTGCATGTTTTGGCTTCTGCGTTGGTAGCAGCAAAAGGATATTTTGACATTGACTGTTTCGACGATTTGGCCAAATTCATATCTGTTCCTGTTTGACAGCTAATCCCTGTTCTCGATGGTTTGATTGATTTCCTGTGTATCTTTATCCTGGTTGGCAGCTCAACAATTTTTGGAATTTGGGTTTATATATTTTTGTTGCTGCTTTGGGCTTAAGTCATTGTTATTATGCTGCTAGATTGTTATTTATTTAATTATGTATTATTGTTACTAATCATATGCTACCTATTTTTGTGTCATTGTACTGATCCTGCATTGCTATTTTGTTGCCTTTGTGTTATTTTATTGAACTGTCCGTGTGTTTGGTGTTTATCATAATATTGGAGTGTTTAGTTTGTGTGATGTTGTGTTGCCTTTAAATCGTTAATTGATTGGTCAGTTGTTTTAATTTAAATTGTTTATGATTCATTTCCTTGCTTTAAACTTTGTTATGTAAACATTTCGTGTTTCCAGCTCTCAGAACCTGAACTCACTTGTAAATATGTGAATTGTTATGTAATAAATTAGTACTATTAAGGTTTTTTAATTGGTTTTGTTCAGTTCGCTCCTCCTTCATTTCTCACTTTCCGTCATTCATTCTAGCCCAACTTCTTGTTTTTATTTTCAACCTGCTGGTCTCTAATGATGAGGCCATAACAATCCTTTTTTTTAAAGTTTATGGGAAACACTAAAGAGAAAGCAAAAGTTGCTTTGTTGATTAAGAGGAAAGCACTTTCTTTTTTATGTAATTTTTCATTGTCAGCTTTTTATAATCAAATCCTTCCTGACTGCCTTCCCCCGCCGTGACTCAGTTCCATACTGTCAACCAGCCGCTTCTGGCACTTTTTTAATGATGCTTTATTGGCTTTACTCATCATTTTAATGAAATTACTGTAAATAACGCAAATGCTGTTTTTGATGATTTTATTGTTTGTAGTTCTGTTGATCTTTACAATGTTGTTGCCAAGAACCGTATTTATTAGATTTGCCTCTAATTTTATGTTGTTAATTTCAATTCTTTAACGAGACATTGAACTTTATCCGGCCCTGCTAGTCATTAAAGTAAGATAAATTGCAGAGTACTTTAATAAAATATTCTGAGGCTTAAGGTTAAATGTTCCCGATCTCCAAAGTTGTACTCATAACTACGATTTAATGTTTTATCCGAGACACTTGTAAGTATTAACAAGTCAAAGGGTGGATTCTAATCTTAGGGTTTGCTGGCCCTGACTTTATTTATTGTCAAAACATCCCACACATAAAGGCATGACTATATAGACTGGATCTGGACGATCTACTTATCGTCAGAAAAACTTGGAATGATATTTGCTTTGAAATTCTTTGTCTTAAGATTTTCAGTAAGTTTTTTTAGCATAGAAAGGAGCCCTAGAGAGGAAAGGATTGAAAGTGAATATAGGAAAGACCAACTTAATGATTAGTATTAAAGGACATAAAGAAGTAATCATTCAAGTGGAAGATGGTACAGTGCTAAAACCGAAAAATTAATTTAACTATTTGGGATCAGTAATAACAGAGGAGGGAGGTACTGAGAATGCAGTGAGACACAGTGAGGTTATTTAACGTATTTCTTTTCTAGGCAAAAGGTTTAGAACTTATGGCATGGGTGGGGTGGTGAGTGAAGTGAGGCCTATCAAGCTGGTGGTGGGAGGCTTACGTTTTTGGAAATTTGTGTGCATTTGAAGTTGTATTGAATTAATAAAGCAGCAAACAGGTGTTCCACACCCATGCACACAATACACTCACACACACATTATATATATATATATATATATATATATATATATATATATATATATATATACACACACACACACATATATATATATATATATATATATATATATTTTTTTTTTGTTAAAACTCATGAAAAATAGCAAAATGTAGCTAAAATTGGGCAACACTGATGCTACCCCACCCTGTCTCATACGCTCCTGGCAAGCTAGAACGCACACATGCACACACATACCTTAGAGTTGAATTTTACTTTTATTATTATTATTATTTCAAAGGCCAAGTGGGAAGCCAAGTCTTGGGGGGTCATCAGCGTCTTGAGGGGGTAACTGCCCCCCAAAGCACCCACCACAAAGGACGCCCCTGGTGAGACAGAGAGGGGAAAGAAGCCTGTCGAAAATGGAGAAAAGTAACTGGAGTTTGTTTTTGACAAGAAAATGCCATTAAGGTTCAAAATGAAGATTTATAAGACAGTTATCAGTCCTGTACTATTATATGGGCAATTACTATTACATGGGCAATTACGAGGAAAGAGGAGGGGCTGTTGGAAAGAAAAGAGATGAGGATGGTGAGATGGATTGCTGGAATATCACTACCTTAATGGAGGGAGAGTCAAGATATAGGATGGCGTTGCTGTATGTAATGTAAAGGAGAAGGGTAGGGAGGCTCGCCTGAGGTACTATGGCCATGTAATAAGAAGAGAGGAGGTGGGACCAATCAAGAGAGCTAAGAACATCCCAGTGATGGGGAGGAGAAGTGTGATGCGTCAGCAGATTATATGAATGGATGTGGTGAGGAGGGATATGGGTGAGGCGGGATATGGGTGAGGTGGGATTGGGGGAAGAAGATGCAAGGAACACAAATAAATGGAGACAGTTGACTCAAGCGACCGACCCTGCTATACAGTGGAACTAATAAGGCTGAAAAAAGAAGCAAGAAGAAGAAATAAGGAGTGATTAGTATGGCTTAGTCACAGTATCCTAAAGCTTCTTTTGTAATTTGCGGAGAATGCAGTGCTAACTCGTGGCGACTGCAATGCAAAGCACAGTGAGTGGCTTAACAAAAATTCCACAGATCAACATGGCCAGTCTGCTCTCTAGTTCTGTGTATCCTCCAATTTTGTCCAGCTAATTGAGGAACCCACCATATTTCTGGTAGTAGATTAGACCTCATATTCACAGATATTCTTGGTATTGCCAAGTCCAAGGTCTGCAAGTACACATGCACCTCCGACCATTGTGCCTGAATATTGAGGTGGACATATCTGCGAATTGGGATTGCATTGCTGAAGCTTGTCAGGCACTTAAATGTTTCAGATTCTATATCTGAACCAGATCTCAATAAGTTGAATGAAATGCTGTTAGTACGGTATGTCCATAGGAAGGTCATCAAGATAAGGAAAAATGACCAGCCATGGTTTGATGATTCATTTGGACTACCTCACCTTGACAAACACACCAAATTCAACACAAGGAAAGGACATTGCTTGCATGAAAATTACAACATTTTGAATCTTGCCGTGCTGCAAACAGAATTTACCATATATCTCAAAAATTGCAATAATTCTTTAAAGAGGAAACTTAAATGGAATTACTCATCTTCATCTGTAGTGGACCAAATTGATATGTTCTGTCTTTGGTTCAGGCTTGTCTTCCATTCCACCACTACTATTAGATGTTGGTAGACTGGTTTTAAGGAAAAGGCTGAACTCTTTCATCGAGCCTTTGAGGCTAAGCAGACACCTCTCTCTGATACTTGTCATCCTAAACCTATTCTAACAAACTTTGCATTTCACACTAATAATGTTAAGAAAATTGATGATAATCTTGATAGATGTGGGTGGAGTAGATACTAATGATTTTTTCCCTTTGTGTTTTTTTTAAAGGGGATCTATCGTGTTGCCTACCAAGATTTGTAGATTCTTGATTTTAATGTTGAATTAGTATCTTCACAGATGAGCACAAGCCTAGTATGTCGGCGTAGTATCTTTGAAGATGAAGGTAAGCGTAATATCACAGTGCCTGTTCTGTTCTCCCTGTACTCTCCAAAGTTGTAGGAAAAAATTGTTTTAAGTCACTTTACAAGTATATGTGAAATCCTAAGGATCGTTAGCTGATAGTCAATATGCATATATGAAGCAGTCTGGTACCTGTAATGCAATTTTAGATTTGACATGGCATTTGCAAGAGAACCTTGATAAGGGGTTTTGAGTGCAAAGTAATTTAAATAGATTTTAGTGCTGCTTTCGATTTTGTAAATCAAGCAGGATTTATATCAGCATTTACATATAAACTTCAGAATCTTGGAATGTTTTAGGATTACTCTAAGATTTCCCTATAGGCAGGCAGCAACGAGTTGCTGTTGAAAGAATCTTCAGCAAACCAAGACTTATTGAGACTGCAGTTCTACAGGGCAGTGTTCTTGGTCAAATGTTATTTTTAGTGTATACAAGTAATGTGGTCGTTGGTCTGTAAAACAAGATTCTCCAGTTTGCTGATGATGTAACACGTGAGCGTAGTAAAAATTCCGCAACACGTGAGCGTAGTAAAAATTCCGCAACACGTGAGCGTAGAAAAAATTCCGCTTATGACATGGAGAGGATTAGGATATGGTGTAGTGGGTGGGGTATGAGGTTGATTTTCCATCCCATCATTCCCTTCAGGTGGATGGGACTATGCTAAATGAGTCAGAAGCTTTGACTATACTTAGTGTAACTGTTAAGGAACATATGATGAAATTGAAAGCAAATGCCATGTGGAAGTTATGTACAGTTATATGGTTTAATACATCTATAACAATAATAGAATCAGTAAAACCTGCTTTAGGTCATTTCCGCTTCCTTAACTAGAATATTGTGTTCCGGCGTGGATGTCTGCCTCTGCATGAGATTTCTCTTTTAGACACAGTACTTTGTGGTGGAAGGGCTCTTGTTTGTCAATTTTTCCTAAGTTATATTTGAACAGAGATCTTTCTCATTCACAGCTGATCCCTGATCCTCTATTCCTGCCGATAGCAATCAATTTTAATGGACAACAACATAAATATGCAATAAATGTGCCTCGTTGTCGAACTTCTCAGTTCTAGAGGTTCTTTATTCCACAAAACGTTGGACTGTGGAAAAGTCTGTGGGAGGATGTGCTATTGGAACCTTAAAAGTTCGCGAGGATGCAATGCATTACTACCATCAAGCCTTATGTTTTGTAATTTACTTACATTTTTATCCATTCATTTATTAATTTGTTAATTACATATTCTTTAGAAGCTTAAATTTCAAGTCAATGGCCCATGTGGGCTTGTTCCTTATGAATAGGTTCCATTTTCTAAATAATAACAATAATTAGTAATAATAATATTGTTTCTTTTCCATATACTTCACTACTACATATACCTTTGTTGAAAGCAATACGTACAGTGATACTCAAATCTCATGCGACATGACTCTATAGGATTTCGTTTAAAATTCACTAACTGACAACCTAGCATGCTCCATATTTATCTATTATTTCAATGCGCAAACGGGATTATAGCATAAAATAAGGCCATAATATGTATCATAAGATTGAAATCTGTCATATATTTCAAAACTGAAAGAAAATGTCACATGTAGCCAAATTTCAGAAAAAACTCTTACGAAACATTTTCAAAACTTTCGCTCACACATCGCTGAAGCATTTCACCAAAACGAAGTCGTCATCAAACCTCATTTCAAAAGTTAAATAAAAAAAAAACGAAAAAGAAATGTCATAACATTAAAAATGCTTCCAAAGCAAGCATTAAATTTTAAATAGTCCTATTTGATTGCTTTTACACCTCAACTCTGAAAAACATTGTAAATATGTATATACAAAAGTAGAATGTGCCCACCGATATCAACGTGTGAGGGGGAGCATGTGTGACATATCATTAGTGTCGGTGCAACAACAACCACCTGGTGTAACATAAGTAGGTCTACAATAAGTAGCGTCAATGAAATTATCTTAAAAACATTTAATTTACATGTGTAATAGGAATATTTGGATTTTCATATGTGAATATTTGATATATTTCTTAAATATTTAAAAAATGATGGCATACTTCCAAATATTCGCCCATGAAATTATTCATTTGTCAAAGCCAAGATATTGTTCCTAGGCCTAGGTGTTAGATTTCCTTACTTTACACTTAACATTCACATCTCTCTATTAACAATTTCTGGCCAGAAAGTAAACGAGGTTACTTACACATTTTTACACTTCAAGTTACCTTATGAAAGAATAAATTATACACCAAAAGCGAGCAGAACTTTTAAGAAAATAATATTTCAAGCCAGTTGAAAAACAAGTGTTCCATACGCCTTGATATTAATAATTATGATATTTCGATTAATAGCCACCTTCTCCAAATAATCAAAATCATCATCATCTTTTATTCCTCAAAGAACAATTGATCTCTAAAATATTATTAACAGATTACATCTCAGAAGGCTTAGATTATTTTTTAGGCTTATATAACATTTTGCAGCTTAAACACAGCCGAAAACTTCAACATTGAAAAAAAACCTGTTTTAATTTATATTCCTACTTTGAAAATGTTGTTATGACTGTTGAGCTTATTAGGTCTACTGTCATAATGCTGCAGACGTAGTTATGTTGACCGGTCCAAGGAGCGTGTTAAGTGTGCTTTCATTGATGGCACCGCTAACCTTATCACACCGCACTATGAACTAAGCCAAGTAAAAAAAAAAATTTTTTAAATCAGTTAAAATCGCACATATTACGAATTATAGCAATGCATAAAAGGGATCATATTTATAAAACCATAAGGATAAGAGGGCTAGCTGTGAATTCGCAAACTTTTCGACATGCATGACATTAGAAATAAAAAAAAAGTATAGCACTACTTGGCAACGTCACGTTGAGTCTGAGAATCTGGACAATACAAAAAGAATCATGTCGCATGAGATTTAAGCACCACTGTACATATTAATAAAGTATACAAGTTCTTATTTATGTTCCTATATGAAGTCGCGTGGATATTTTACTCACAGTTTCTAAACTAAATTCCATTAAATAACAGTAAAAATGAACAAATCCCGTTAGAGAAGGGCACTCGTCTTGTTTTTATTGCTATCATAAAATTCTAACGACGAATACACATATTTTTTATTTCTTTTAAATACCACGGTTTTCTCGCTCCCTTTAAGTAGTTTATCCCCTTACGTACTGAGAACCTCTCCCATTCTTCACTTCAAGCTGCGCCTGAGGGGGATGGCATTCAGAATAAAATATGAAAAAACATTTTAACATATTTTACTCTCTCTTCGATAGAGAGAAAAACATTGTCTAGACAGATAGTTTTTTTTAATATTTTGTCAAAGAACTGTACCAAAGAACCAATTTTATGTTGCAGATCATACAAGCAGCTCAGAAGAACCACTTTTACCAAAACCATGTTTATGAATGGAAATCTTTATAAATAATATTCATTGTGCAGCAGTTCACTTAAGCTAACGAAAACCTTATAATTTTTTTTATTCAAATTTTTATTCGATTTTTTTGAATAAGTTAAGAATCTCTAAAACAAATAATAACGCACTGATGTATTAAAGCAAGTTCCAAAAACATATATACACACGACATACAACGTATGCATACTCACATAATCACAGTGAGCACGGTGTATTTCCATTTATATGAATAAACACAGATTATATTTAACTGTAAAAGACAAAATATGTGGATGAAATTAAATCTCTTAACTTATCTTTTCCCTTCCTGCATTGTCTTTCTTTTGGAAGAAATATTGCGGCATCTGAAGCGCACAGAGTTTAAAGGGGAGAACTTTTCTTTTTGATTTTTTTAGCAATAACATTTGCTGTACGCAATCTAATTGATTCCTGCACAAACCACACACACACACACACACACACACACACGCGCGCACGCACACACACACACACACACACACACACACATATATATATATATATATATATATATATATATATATATATATATATATATATATAAAACACGTCATATCACATTACCGTGATTCATATACATATATCGAACTACAAATGTCCTTTAATATCTAATTCGCTCTACCCCGGAATTCATATATTTTCATATATGTTTAACCGAGGGGGAATTTATTAAGCGATAATAGAATTGCTGACCGACAGGCGCGAACCATCGACCTCTCAATTCCAGACTGACAGTGAAGCCTTAGCCAACCTTCACTGCCAGTCCTGGAATTGAGAGGTCGATGGTTCGCGCCTGTCGGTCAGCAATTCTATTATCGCTTAATAAATTCCCCTAGGTTAAACATATATGAAAATATATAAATTCCGGGGTAGAGCAAATTAGATATTAAAGGACACTTGTAGTTCGATATATATATATATATATATATATAAACACACGCACACACATATATATATAAATGTGCGTGTGTGTGTATGTATGTGTGTGCACTCTTTTCCGTTTAATAAACAGTGTCTAATTCCATATGCAATCTGCTATTGCTGTTTCATTGCAACAACAAAATCTGCTAGAGTTACTGAATAAATCGACTAAATCCGTCGTGCTTTCATTATGTAATGTAGGTAGCTGGGAAATCTAAGCTATTAATTCTTAAAGTTGATTTTAGGAATGAGATTAAAAATTGACGTATTTTCATAGTCTAAATAGAGAGTTTCAAGTATTTTAACGTTTATAGAATTTTACCGACAATTAGGATAAAAAATTAGCAAAATTCAATACAAATATATCAAGAATAATAATACTAGCAGTTGTACTAGTAGTAGCAGTGTGAACATGAAAACAGAAGACTCAACAATAACGGTAGTATTAAATAACGAGTACCGATTTTTATTTTGTCCCTGGGTAGTTTCCTCAAAGGTACATTTCAGTTACCATCGAAGTTACTCGTTGACGATACAGCGTATTCTTCATAAAAGAAAGAAAAAAAAAAAAAAGACTACCCCAGTTTTCACCTAACTTAGTCTTCAAAGAATGGTAAACATTGGTTAGTTAGTGGTACAATGTAGTAACCTTGAACAAGCAATTGTTTAAAATACAGCGGAAACTCTGTAAACAATATGGCCGTCGGACCTACACAAACTGTCTACTGTAGCAGAGTGCTACAACCCATAGCCCCAACACGGAGTGTAGGATGATCTGTGAAAGAGAAATAAGGAAAACAAATAAGGTAAACATACTACAAGCAAAATAAATAACACAAATAACATATTTTCTATGAAGAAAGACTCGTGTAAGCAAGGTCAACGGAAACGAATTTGCAAAAAGTTTGACATTCTGAAGTTTCAATGGATCAACTACAGAATTATGAAATCACTCCACAATTGCGTCTCAAAAAAGATCACCCTTCTACGATACTGTATGGTAGTGAACCTCAAAATACACCGATGGGGACTTTTGCACTGGCCCAAAAAAGACCTACCTAGTACCTACTGATTCAGATAACTAGTCTTGTTCACCTTAGACATGTTGCGGTTGGCGAGGAGAACTGGACGCTGATCTTATGTGGAGATTCTTGATCTTTAAAACATTGTGGGACCTGTCCCCGTCTGTTGCTGCGCATTACTGACCTTTAAACATGTTATCATCCACTAGACACAATTAGTTCAACAGAAAGCTCATATGACACAGTAAATTATTGAAAAGGTTATGTAATACATAATAAACGACTTCAATACAGATGTACCCTTTCAGATATAGAGATTTATCATTACCATTCGAGTTATAGTGTTAAAAATTCCGTACCTTCTAAAAGCTTGGGCGAAGGTACCTCAATTCTGCAAACTTATATGGGAGGAGCCACATGAGAGGCTAATCCCAGGCTGGACGAAAGTAGTACACAACGAAGAGTCTGTTTCAGTAAACTATCGGTATTTGTATTTCATCATATTGACACATTACTAATATTATCTTATTTATTGTCATTATTTGTTTTAATACTATCTCTTCATTATTACTACCACCATTATTATTATTATTATTATAACAATCGGTTTTTCATCACTTTAAGACTAAAAATGATTCCTCTTACAATACTGTTATTCTGGTTTACATTCCCAAAGAAAAGTATATTGGAATTGTAGAATAGGTCTATTTCTCTTTCCATTCCTGAGGCCTATTTAAAGATGGCCTAATCTCAGCGTTTCGTACCCGTCCACTCTCCATATCAAAGGCAAAACGAATTTTCTATATTTACTCAGTTGCTTTAACGAAGTTATGAAGTGTTGTTAGAACATTGCAATAACTATTATTATTTACACGGAAAAGACTACATCCTGTCGTTTAACAGTCTTTTTCTCAACAATAACTTAGGAACAAAGGACAAGCTAACAAAGGAACTGAAAATCTTGACGATAAATTTGCAAATGCTATTAAACGCTGGAAATTAATGGTAAATTTAGATGGAAACTCCTAAATAGTCCGTCAAAAAACACAGTTACACTTAAATATCAGTACATAAGCAAATACTCACCATATGCACACACGTGTATATATATACATACATACATACTACATACATATATATATATATATATATATATATATATATATATATATATATATATATATATATATGTGTGTGTGTGTGTGTGTGTGTGTGTGTGTGTGTGCGTGTATGTATGTATGAATGTATACACAAATAAAAGGATGCGAAGAAAACATATAAAATAAAGAATAAAAAGATAACACAAGGTTCATGGCAAACAAACAGAATGGATTTATAAGGACTAGCGATGGACTGTGGGACCAATTTAGCATAGAAGTTTTTGAGGATTAGGCTATGTTGGGGTAATGAAGTTTATTGAAAGAAACCAAAAGCGATGGTAAGAAGTAAATCGCAAGACGGAAGACAAAATCTATATGAGTATAAAAGAGGATGAACAAGGCAAGTAATGACAATGTAAGAGAGAAATATGATAGAGCAAACTGAAATCTATGGGTGAATTTCTGCGTTTTAAATAGAATTATCTCACAGTAAATTACGCAAATGGATAGACGCATATTGCTAATGTTGCGAGTATTTTGAGTTATTGAATGTAGATGATAGATGGCAAGCAGATTTGAATGATGCAAGAGTTGAAGGAGTTTATGTAAATCTGAGAATGCTTACAAAATGCCTGCTGAGAATTTGATGAGGGAAATAGAGACGTACATACAATAGTAATAGCGTAATATATTAGCTGATTAGAATGTATTAGCTAAGGCTTGATAACTCTGATTACAGTAACTGTTCATTTGATTAAACAAAACATAATACACCTGGATCAAGAGCTTCTTATTGAAAAGTTGTGTAAGCAGTTTGATTTGAAGGGAAAACGCTGCATGTAACATACCCAGACTTCCATGGAGGTTAAGGTACAATTGTTAGAAATGTGCTATCGAGGGTGTTTAGTATATCATACAAAAAACACTTCTTAAAGACAAAAAGTTTCTACAATAAAAATACTTTGGTAAATTATGTTGCTGGGAGAGTTACCGGCTTGGTTTAAAAGTGGTCATAGGCTAGGATGACATGACTGCTGGGCATTTAATCTTTCTAAGAATGGTATGATGTGAAAAATCACTGAAGCACACCGACGACACTGGTGACCTTTTTGTGGCATAAGATAAGTGCCAATTAAAAGAGGTGAAGAGGGGCTGATTTTTGTAGAGAATACATTTACTCACAACAGAGGAGTTGCATGTACAGATAAAAAATATTAAACACCAAAAAAATAGAAACTTGAGAGCGATTATTAGGAAGTGAGGTTATAAGGATAAAAAGAAACCATAAGTATGGAGCAAGATATTTTAGTATTGATGGTGGAAGAAGGGAAGCGGTAAATTTAAACAAGTATCGAGAGTAAATAAAAAATTAATTTAGATGGTACCATGACAATGATGATGGCAAGTCGAATGCATAATTGAATCAGACAACAAATGCAGAAAGGAACAAACCTAAAAGGTTATTAATTTGAAAAGTGTGCCAGCACTCAAAAGTCTGCGCTTCTCACGTTGCAAGCGGCAGGTCGTCGCCAGCTTCAGACAATATACCGCCAAATTCCGTGATTCTCACGACAATGCATGTAACAACGCACCAGTGGCACCAACAGAGAGCACACCTAATTTTCATCTATATAGCAGCCATAAAGGCTAATATCAAGTAATTGCATATGACTGGTCCGTTAGTTACTGCGTAAGTTCCAGGCCGCTGATTGGGCAGAAATTCATATAGTGAATACTGCTGTAGCTCTTAATCAACTCCTGCTAAAGTGGTAACCCCACCACACCAACACCCAGCAAAGATGTCCAAGACTTCCGACGACGAAATGTCACCATTCCCTTCTGACACTGTTGTCGATACCATGGCCCAAGTCAAACTTCCAACTTTTGCAACGACTAACGTCTACACGTGGTTTCGTCAAGCCATAGCAGAATACATTCTCACAACCATGCCAAACCACCTCTTCCCCCAGCTAAAAATGGCTGGATGCTAAAGGCTCCTATGTTGTCCAGTACAAAGAGTTGAAGGTCTTACTAGACAATCCTCACCTGTCTTCCTTCTGCAACAGACGATTCTCCCAAATCAAATGACATCCTCAAGGCCACCTGGCTGCAGCACCTACCAACGTCAGTAAGGGCAGCATACACCGACAAAGAAGGCACAGCTGACAATACCCACTCCGCCATAAGCACTCAATTTTTTTGTCGACACAGGGGCTTGCCATTCCCTTCTGCCTGTATCCAGTCACCCAACCAAACACCCACAGCCATCCGATGTCAATCTCACTGAAGTCAACAGCTCTACCATCCTTACCTTTGGTCAGAAGCATCTTGCCCTTAACTTTGGTGACAGAAAGTACCTACTGCCGGTTTTTGGTTGCAGACATCTCAATGCCTCTCCTTGTGGCAGATTTCCTAGCACACCACCACCTGCTTGTGGACATCGCCACCGATCTGTCCAAGACGGCTATTGCTGCAGCCTTCACAGAATGCGCCCTCCACATCACACATTCTAAAGATGAATTTGCCTACCTGCCCACCACATGCACAAATGTCTTCAGACCCGAATTATGACAATCATATAAAATCCCTGCCAAGCACGGTATTTTCCACCATATGAAGACCTTGGGTCCTCCTTTACATTTCCATTTCCTATGTCTACTACCCAAAAAACTTGCCACTGTAAAGAAAACCTTTGTGGAAATAGAGATGGGACTGTGTCAAAAGGCATCCAGTCCTTGGGCATCTTCCCTCCACACAGTAACAAAAAAAGTACGACACCCTCTGCCCATGCGGGGACTACAGAAGGCTGAATGTGATCACTGAGGATGATCACTAATCCCTCCCTAATATCACAGATGTAACCACCTTCTGCATGACACAAAAATTGTCTCAAATCTGGACCTTCTCAATGGATATTTCCAGGTCCCCATGAATCTCGAAGATAACCTGATGACAGCCATCACAACACCCTTCGGCACCTTCACCTTCAATAATTTACTACTGGTTTGGCCTCCACAATGCAGGAGCTACTTTTCAACAATTGATAGATGGCATCCTGCAAGAAAACGAACTCATCATCCGGTACAACAAATGCGCCTTTGCCACTAAGAAGGTAGAATTCTTTGTGCACCTCATAACACCTGAGGGCATCCAGCCCTTGCCCGAAAAGATTGCTGCCATCAGGAAGTTCCACAGCCCTACCACCATCAAAGGTCTAAAAGAATCCCTTGGAGTGGTTAATTATTATCATTTTTTTTTGCCCAGCATCAACTCAACCTAGGCCCACTCTACAAAGTCCTCAAGGACAAGCCCAAGGCCTTCACCTGGGGACCCTCGCAAGAAGCCACCTTCACCTCCACCAGGCCACCACCCTCTCGTTCCTTGCACAGGTCATCCTCTACTGCTTTCGACATATGCTACGACATAGCCATAGGATCTGTCTTGGATCATCCATGGTTATCCTTAACCCCCTCACTTTTTTTAGCAGGAAATTCAGCAAGACAGAGACAAATTACACCACTTTGACAGAGAGTTCCTGGAGCATACCTCGCTGTCAAACACTTCCAACATATTTTGAAGACTATGCTTTTCACCCTTCAAACTGACCACCTACCACTACTGCATTCAATAAACCACCAGTCCGATGTCTGGTCACCCCATCAGCGTCGCCACTTTTCAGCCATCCCCAAATTCAACTGCACCCTTCGTCACGTCCCTGGGAAACACTACCCCATCGCTGACACCCTCTCCAGATTCTCCATCTACACAGCACCTCGGCCTCGATTACAAAAAGCTGGCAGACAAGCAACAACTGGACCAAGAGCTTAACGCCTGCAAGACCTCTTTAATGTCTTTGCAATGGCACAATGTCCCCCTCAACAACAATAGCCCTACCTCCGTCCACCGAAATATCAGCACTGGTCATCCACCCCCATGGATCCCATAGTCATACAGATATCACGTCTTCGACATCGTCCATGCTCTACCACACCCTCCAGGATGATTAACAGTCACCCTCCTGAAGAAAATCATCATCTGGCACGGCATATCAAAAGTCACAAAGGCATGGGCCAGTGAATGTTCTGCCTGCCGACTCTCCAAAATCCAGTGTAACACAAATTCAGGTATAGGTTCCATTCATCAACTGCAACAGCATTTCACCCATGTCTACATCGACTTGTAGGCCTCCTCCCACACTATAAAGGGGTTCGTTACCTTTTCACAATGGTCGAACGCTCAACCAGATGGCCTGAAGCCGCCCCTAAGACAGATGCGTCAGCAGCAGCATGTGGCAGTGCTTTCCTCCCATCATGGGTTTCCAGATTTGGTGTACTCAATCACATCACCTCCGACAGAGGTGCTACCTTCATGTCGCGGCTCTAGACATCCCTAAACTGCCTCCTCGGCACTCAATTTCAGCACACAACTGTCTACCATCCTGAATCCAATGGCATGAACAAGAAGTTCCATTGTACATTGAAATCAGCCCTCATGTCTTACTGCAACTCCTCGACCTAGTACTCACAGCTTCCATGAGTCCTCCTCAGCCTTTGGACCACCACTAAAGAGGGCCTTGACCTGTCAGCAGCGCCGAGTTGGTGTATGGCAATCCACTCGTGACAACTGGAGAATTCTTCCTGAATATGAAATACCTCACTCAACAACGTTAGACTCCGGACCATCATCGGAAAATTCATCCCTTGTCGCCCATCCTACCAGCCAAATGAGAGGACCTTTATCCTTTGGATCTACACAAGGCAGCACATATATTCAGCAGAACCGATGCTGCTTGTCCACCTATGACCCAACACTGAGTTGCAATCGACTGCCTGAAACCAGCAGATATCCCCGACCACATTACTCATTAAGTTCAGTTTTCAAGGGTGGGACGCCCTCTGCAACGCCCTGGTCATCTTCTATAGGGGATGTTACTGCACTAGCACTCTAAAGCCTGCGTTTCTCACACGACAATACAGCACCAAATTCCGTGATTCTTACGACAATGCACACCTGATTTTCATCTATATGGGACTCTTAAAGGCTAATATCAAATAATTAGGCATGATTGGTCCATTAGTTATTAAGTTTACTGCTCGCTAATTGGCCAGCAATTCATATAAATACCACTGTAGTCTATATATATATATATATATATATTATATATATATATCTATATATATATAATATTATATATATATATTATATAATATATATATATATATATATATATATATATATATATATATAAGGTAAGGAAATTTCTGTTTGTCTATTAGTTATACACGCTCAGACTATGAAAACTAGAGCTAACCATTTTTTTTTTTACCATAGACTCCCCCCCCCCCCCCCCCGCCGGAAGGTTTTAGTGAAGATCCAAAATTTGAAGGACGTTTCTAAGAGGGCTTTAACCCCTCTTTTTCATACCCCCTCACTTTCTACAACTTCCGAGTTGACAGCAGACTCTCCGTTTTCTTTTATTTTGAAAGTGATTACATAGTCCGCCCTGTAGGGGTTGTCATCTCGGACGGCATGCCCCTTTATATCCCGTGAAACGCCGGATACAGCATCCACTTCATTAATAAAGTACCATTTCAAGATCATACCTCTTGTCTTAATCAACTCGTGCTAAAAAAAGCAAACTTCCATAGCGATGAATGCCCTTATAGGAAAAACATTTATACCAGATGGAAGAGACAGCACATAAGTTAAAAAAGAGGAGCACACATAAAAGAAATATGGTTATAAATAAAGGAAGGCCTGAAAAACACTGCACATAAAAATGGGGTGCAATTTATTCCTTTTTGTGCTGCAAAATCCTTAAATGTACTTGAACATCTACAGATGGCAGTCACAGAAACTAAATATATCACACATCTTTTAAGTGAGAAAAAAATGAACAATATAGAATGTTAAAAGCTACAGAAAATGTCGGCAGCGATCACCTACACTATTTTTTATTGCCACTCTAAAGCTGAAATTTAAAGCACCCAATCAAAGGGCTGACATAGTATCTAGGCTTTTAACTGTAAAGCTCTTGAGGATGTACATCAAAATTTTCAGTCCTAGAAAGATGTACTGGGTAAAAAAGTACTAGGATATCGGGCAACCAGAAGGTTAGCTTGGATATCGGATGACAACAGCAAAAGGTGCATACAGATTGCAAATGACAATTGGAACGTGCTTCGATAGATTACTTTGGAAGAAATATCTATGGGCGAAGAGAAAAAAAGAGTATACTACCAGCCAAAAGGAATGATGGGTCAATAACATCAGGAAAAGGCAGACAATACCAGGCAAAACATTTCTGTGAGGTTATGAAGACATGAAAATGGATCATTTGACTGATGTAGTACCAAAAGCTGACGAAGATCTGAATGTACTTAATACTGTATGTTTACATAAAGAAAACAACTTTATGCTAGCGTTTAATAGAGCATAAATGGTCAGAATTATGATCGCAGATTTTCTCACATATGAGAGCTAATGTTCAAATAACTGGGGTAAGACTTGCATCCCGTTCACAAGGTTGGCTCTGGAATTTACATTATCCATAAAACTATGTATATGAACCATTCAGTAGGAAACATGAATCTGATGACGCAGACGAAGTTCTATAGCACCGACGAATTAAACATTTTCACCACAGAATCACTATTATTTCAACAATGATAAGGACCGAAGTACTCTGACTCGAAATATATGGTTTTGTCATGTTAACTGTTTTAGTGTGCTATCAATTTCCCATACACGCGCGCGCACGCACACACACACACACACACACACACACATATATATATATATATATATATATATATATATATATATATATATATAAATTGCCTTTACCTTTCGAAGAAAGTGGCAACACAAGTTCGATCCAGCAGTCCAGTTTACCAGCAAATCTTTGGAGGCGAGAGTGCCAACCCTATGCTCGTATTCATTACCCCAGAAAACGCTAGATCCCGATTACAACTATGTGGGCGGAAGTGAACCTCGACCTAGTAAACGTGAGCCGAGCTCTGTACACTCCGCAAAGGAGCCAACTGATATATATATATCTATGTATATATATATATATATATATATATATATTATATATATATATATATATATATATATATATATATATTGTGTGTGTGTGTGTGTGTGCATATATAAATATATATATGTATATATATATATATATATATATAATATATAATATATATCTATATATATATATATATATATATATATATACATGTATATATATATATATATATATATATATATATATATATATATATATATGTTATACGTTATATGTGTTTGTATGTGCATGAGCATACGTAAGACGAAACAAAATCACACTGTTTGCGTTGCGTGTTGGACTAAGTACATCCGGCATGCAACGTGTAAACACTTCAGCAAATGAAGGCAGCAACACAGACGAGAGGGACGCTATGTTTACAAATGGTAATGGAAACCCGCAGGGCAACATATGACAGTCATGGAATTTGGCTTATAATACAAGGAGCAAATATTTAAGCATACGTTATGTTTAGCGGTATCATTGTCCTCCTCATTACAGAAACGAATGACTGCACTTATTCGGAGAAGGGGCGTTTTGCACATCAACAGAGAGAGAGAGAGAGAGAGAGAGAGAGAGAGAGAGATGATAAACCAGAAAACACACCAACCATATCAAGTAATAATACCTGTCCAAAGAAAAAAAAATTTACTTTCAGTTAGAATACTTTCAAGGAAGGGCTGTTCTGCCAAAATTCAATATCTTAAGTCTTCAGGTCATCAAAAGGCATGGCCAAGATAAAGAATCACAAGAAAAATGCAGATTTTTGTACAAACTGCTTTGATAATAAATAAATTCCGCAAGAGACCCCTGCTGCGAGTTTATCAACTCAGCAAACAGTTGCCTGAAACTATTTTCGCGAGGGGGGGGGGGGGGGGGGGGTCGGGGGTGGTGGGGGGGGGGGGGGGGGGGGGGGCGGCAGGAATCTCGTTGAGGAGCGGGAAGGGGTTTGAGGCGAATTATTGCCGTAGGAGCGAAGAGCTTGTGAAACGGGACGGTTGGGATTTCCTGGATTGATTGGGTTATACCTCGGTCACGGAGCAAGTACAGTTTGTCAAAGTACCTCAAGAAAAGGTGTCTACTAAATAGAAGGTTTTCGTTGCAATGTACTCAGAGTTATCACCCATATGCCCTATTTTGATAAAATCTCTCTCTCTCTCTCTCTCTCTCTCTCTCTCTCTCTCTCTCTCGCCACATCAAAACATAGATGTTAGATGACCTCCTTGAACTTTACTTTCTTTGATGGTGATGATGATGATGATGATATATATATATATATATCTATATAGATATATATATATATATATATATATATATATATATCTATATATATATATATATATATATATATATATATATATATATATATATCTGAGTCCGGAGGACAATAAAACAATAAAGGAGATTTATGTCATGTAAATGTAAAGAACAACTGCATCGGCAACAAAAACTATTGTCTTTTCAAACTTATAAACAGAAACGTGTAAAGTAGAAGGGAGAAGCATATAGAGAAAAATACGAGAGATGCTTGACCCCAAATGGACACGGAGGCAGGAAAGGAGTAGTATAGTATTTTCTACACAACCAAGTAACTTGAAAATTGCTGAAATGTAATTATGATCGTATGCACAGTCACCAGTAGGTAAAATAACCATACACAGAAAAGCTTAAAAAGATTTGGCGTCACCTCGTGTCTTGGAATAAAGCCCATGATTAAAGCAAATCCCGATTATGGAAACTTCAAAGCCAAATACACAACAATTACATGTGACAAAGACCGGCAAAAGCACGCCATGGCGTATTTCGAATAAAAGAAATGTTCTAATTTTACTAATTGCAGTCCAGGGCATGCTTTGCAAGTTAGTAATGACAGCAATATTTATTGTGCCTTTAAAATGAAAGAGTTTTATTTCATTTGCATTTCCAAACAGCATTTGCACGCAAATCCTTTTTAAACAAGAGATCGCCACTATTCCATGCAACAGATAAGATCTGTTGGTAATGGATGTTTATTCTGAACAAACGTGAGCATTAAACGAGTCAAATGCGGCGTATTGCTCTTACCATGAAGTGGAAATTGGAAATCAGAGTATGTAAAAACAGGCAAGGAACAGCGAAAGCAACGAGAAAACTGAACACAGTGGTATATCTGTTCTACTGATCTCTTGCGTGGCTCAGGAAATTCCGGTTCTTCATCCCTTCTCTTATATCATCTAGACCTCATGGTCATAATGAACCGAATGTATGAGAGAGAAAAGGTGAGTGAGACATGAATTATGTTAATAATTACTCCTGTCTGCTCGATAACAGTCCTTAATGAAGGGCATTAGTAGCAGTGCAGCGATCCTGCAAAACGACACGCAACAAAGACATTCTCATTCGTTAATCACAGGGACGGTTTGAGACTTCCTCGAATTTCTAACGTTGTTGGGAATAGTAGTATCCTTATATTTCCTTCGGCTTTAAAAATAAGGCTAGGGATCGAAATCGCAATAACTGTAAGAGGTAAACGTTTGGAGTCTCCACCAGTAGCAGATAATAAAGTTTACATACACAAGGGAATAGAAATAGCACTACCGTAGCAATAACGACCAGAACAATTGTTATAACCTGACTGCAGCTCCTTGAGCACAATTTTTATGAAAAAGTGCTGCGTTTAGCCTGGCAGAGAGTACGTATACGATTTTACTGACACACAACATCCATGAACAAAAGGTCAGTGTCATGGAAATAGTAATACATTCTCGTTGTATCCAGCGCACCGCAGGGCTGAAGAGACCTTCTGATGTACCTAGAATATCTGAACTATTTCTCTCATTGTGTGGAGGTGGCAGAACTCAATGGCAAGGAACTCTCTCTCTCTCCCTCATTTCTTATTCACCGCTAAGTGAGACATATCAGCTTGTCATCTCTCTATGTATGGGCTACAAAAGGAAAATCAATAAAGGAAAATATAACGAAAGGTAGCTTCACACAGGGGATTAAAACTAATAAATGAAAGTTTATGGCATAATCAGTATACTTTTCTTGCAGTTCACACAGAAGAGCAAACGATGAAAGTAATGCAATATTATAAATCATACAGAACTTCTGCTTTATAATATTCAATAGAAATATTTCTTGCAAGAGGCACTACTAGAGAAAAACAAAAAACTGACAAACATACAGTGGTATGATGTCTATATGTATTAAGAAAAGTTATCTTACATTACAGATTAAACTGACTCAGAAACTCCCGTTTCATATTTGTCTTTAAAACGACAAGCATATCAACTTCAAATTAATCGAATATACATGCCTTCGAATAGACAAGGTGAAATGAGACTTTTCCTATTCATGTGTATATATGTATATATATATATATATATATATATATATATATATATATATATATATATATATATATATATATATATATGTGTGTGTGTGTGTGTGTGTGTGTGTGTGTATACATATATATGGAGTATGTACATTACTTTCGACAAAGGGGTTATGGGAAAAAACACAGAGAAGTATATTTAACAAAATGAAATACACTGATTTATTACATTTACAACAATTTTGTGGAACTACTATTTTAAAAGTAAGCAAGCATCTACAGCATAAACAACATTAATAATACCAACAATGATTTATAAATATACCAATGAATTACCCAGAAATAATATCAGACATTACAATGCTGAATTAATATGAAAATAAGTTAAAACAGTTGTAAACTAATAGAAATGCCACACTATAGCAACATTTCTATATGACTTTTACTTGAGTATCTTCTTAATGCTGCGGGCTGCGAGGTGCTTTCGCAATCAAGTTATAACGTCGCACTCAAAATATGACGATAGCTTACGGATAGGAATGTACATTACTTAATGTAACACTAATGAGGATGGCTTCTATGAATTACAAGGAACACCCAAAGGGGTAGTTTCGAATCGAGGCGTTCTTCCTTTTTTTCTCAATTTCCACCAGATGAACCGAAAATGTTAAAACAACTGACTGGAGAGCTTACCAAATTTCCATGCATGAAATTTCCAAGCAACCTCCCAACACCTCAAGGAAGGCTACAAGCATCGTAGAGACTTACAGAAAGCTGCACAAAGAGTAATTATCTCGTCGAATGGCGATTCCCTCTTTAATCTGAATTTTTGTAACGATCTCGAACTGGAATGCATTTGGGTAATCAACGATAATCGCTATTCCTTTGTGCAACTGACAGGTAATTTGGATGTTTTTTACACCCAGGGAAATTACAATGTTAAGCACATACACGATAATAGTGATACTACTCTACCCAATATTAATAATCTTTTAGACCATTTTCATCTTGTCCTACGTCTTGTAATTAATAATAATAATAATAATAATAATAATAATAATAATAATAATAATAATAATAATAATAATAATAAGAATAATAATAATAATAATAATATAATAATAATAATCAATAATATTATAATAATGAACTAAGGAACCTCCGTAACGAGGCTATAATATTGACCATCAAAAGCCACAGTAGTGTTAAAATATATTATTGTACAATAGTAAAAATACAAGGAGAGACTTTCAGATATTGCTCCGTATCCCTCTTCAGTCCTACTGACGGGACGGTCAAACACCTAAATCCATCCGCCTTGAACCAGTTTTTTTTTACTGTTGTAGCGCTCCCTCCATTGTTTGACCGTCAGTAGGACTGAAGAGGGATACGGAGCAGTATCCGAAAGAAAGTCTCCTTGTTTTTATATATTGTACAATAATATATTTTAACACTACTGTGGCTTTTGATTGTCAATAATAATAATAATAATAAACCAGGCCGTTACGAATTATCAACTTAAATTTTTCCTTAAACTTTAGCATCCATTCACCAATCCGAGGACGAAGTAAATGACTGTAACATCCAAAGAAAACTTGGTTTAAACGTTATTAAAAAAACACAAAATAAAAATTAAAAAAATTATGCTAGACATCGATTTCATTATATCAAAGGAATATCTTACACCCACATGAAATTATAATTAGTAAATGCTTTTGCCACGACCTGGCTGTACTTAGACCTTTGGTTTATAAATAGTGATGGACAAGTGACTTTGATCACTCGGCTACTGAGAGAGATAAATTGGTATAAACTCTTCTGTTCACACAGCTGTCGAATTCAAGTTCTTTACTTAAAACTGATACAAACTCATTTCCTTTATGACAGCGAACTAGAAAGTTGGTAACACTTGGCTAATAATGTATGAATGTATGTATGTGCACTCATATATACACATTTTGATTGACTGAATTAATGTTCGGTGGCATTGGAACAATTAATGTCATTAACGCCGATATTATTTGTTGAGAACGGAGAAATTTACATAAGGCCTATGGTCATGATTACATATATATATATATATATATATATATATATATATATATATATATATATATCGAACTACAAATGTCCTTTAATATCTAATTCGCTCTACCTCGGAATTAATATATTTTCATATATGCTTAACCGAGGGGGAATTTATTAAGCGATAATAGAATTGGCCATCGACAGGCGCGAACCAGCGACCTCCCAATTCCAGGACTGGCAGTGAAGCCTTAAACCACCCCGACACCGCAAGAGATATTAGTTCATGCCGCCTCCCACCTGAAATACCTTTCGCGCGCACAGGTATTTTTTGTTTTGGAGGCTGCATCAACCCATCTCGTTCTCGGTGGCGTGGTAGTGCTTTTGCCCGCACGTAGTCATCATATAAGTCTATCACATTACCGTGATTCATATACATATATCGAACTACAAATGTCCTTTAATATCTAATTCGCTTTACCTCGGAATTAAAGGACATTTGTAGTTCGATATATGTATATGAATCACGGTAATGTGATAGACTTATATATATATTATATATATATATATATATATATATATATATATATATATATATATATATATATATATATATATATATCTGTCATATCACATTACCGTGAGTTCATATATATGCATTAAGATACAACTGCCTTTTATATCTAGTTAGCTCTACCTCGGAATTGATATATCTTAATATATGTTAACCGAAGTGAACTTTTTAATCGATAAGAAATTCGGCGGCTTATGGGTGCGAACCATGGAACCAAGAATTCAAAACGCACAGTGAATTCTTCTAAACCACACTTCTCGTGATAGCCGTGTGGTTTAGAACGCTTCACTGTGCATTCTGAATTCTTGGATCGATGGTTCGCGCCCATGAGCCAACATTACTTATCAATTAAAAATTTCCCCTTTGGCTGACATTTTATTAAAATATATGAATTCCGAGGCAGAACAAATTAGATATTAAATGACATATGTAGCTTAATGTGTATATATATTTATATATATATATATATATATATATATATATATATATATATATATAATAATATATACACAATCAGGTGTGAGAGCATTAAAAAGGGTCCAGGAATCCCACCAACCATAGTGAAGAATATTTTATTATGGAACGTTTCATACTGCTTCAGAGTACATCTTCAGTCTGTAATTATAAATTGTGACAATTTAATTAATAGTCAAATAATACTTTAAGACTAAAATATCAAGATAATAAGTTAATTAAAAACCTTAGAGAACATTTAAAACAAACAATAGACTAAAACTTTAAGAAATATGTTAATTAAAATTTACAGAAACATTTAAAACAAATAATGAGAGGACAAGTACAAGTACCCTAAGTACAAGTAGAGAAGGGAATGATTTGAAAACACAGTTTGGCCAGATCTCAGTTATGCTAAATACAACGTGGCAGCAGCCACGTTTGCATTTAGAGAAGGAACAGTCGTTTGATGTATAATGACTCGAGTGTCGTTAAGTAATTGTTGGGAGTGCTGTCAATGATTGAGAAATGGTTTTTTATCAATATTAATTTTACATATTTTGCCGTGGTTACGGATATTGGATAATTCTGGGTTTGTTATCCTTTGTCCTGTTCTGTAGCTAACACCTAAGTGACTGGAATATCTCACTTTTTGTAACCGTTTGGTTCGATCCGACGTAATACCAGGGACAACCCGGACAATTAAATTTATAAATGACGTCGGATCTCATGAACGGTGGTAATTTTTCTTTGTGTGTAAAAAATGTGCCATTTTTAAGGGGTTGACAGGAATCAAGTTTAATTTTAAACAACCTATTTCACTTTCAATGATTTTCCTTATTCGCTCGCCTAATTTGTTTTTATATGTAAAAGAAATGATACAGTACATAACTAGCTTCTTAACATCATAGGAAGGAACTTGCTCAGAAAAATTATTATTTAAAATTCTATTTACTATATTATAAAAAACATTTTCTGGATAAGAATTGTTAATAAAATACCTCTTTAAAAATTCAATTTCTTCGTGAAATAAATTCCAATTTGAGGTATATTTCATAGCTCTAAAAACCAGGGTTGAGATGGCATTAAGTTTTTAAAATTTAAAAAACAAAAACTATAAAAATTATTACCCAAATCCGAAAATGTATGCTTCCTTAACAATCTTTAGATCTAAAAATGATAAGCACTTATTATGCTCGGTTTCCATAGTAAAATTTATATTATGATGGTGCAGAATTCTGGTTGGATGGGTGCACTTAGATGGTTTTCTGTTGGATGCTGAGGGCTGGCTTCAAGCCAGTTTCTATATTTGATGTCTGAGCTGTTGCAACCTGGTCGATCTCTGTAGTTGTGTGACGTCATGGCGGGCTGAATTTTGATTGATCGACTGCTGTGTGACAACACAGGGTTGCATGATGTCATGGCGGGTCGAATTTGATTGCCGACGGTTGTGTGGCGTCACTGCTGGTATTTCTCTGGTTTTCTACTTCAGCATTGTCTGCGGTTGTTGCATTGTCTCACAATGGGGTAGTATTACTTGCATTCGTGGTATTTTTTCTCACATTAGTTAGTAGTAGGAAGGCCTCTTGTGTAGCATTCATCGAGGGCTTCTACTCTTGAATAAAGAGCGCTTCGAGCAAATGCAGGCAATGTGGATCGGGAGCCCTCCTAATTATTCATGTATTCTGAATAATACTGTCTCGTCAATAATGGGTATTCGAATATGTTCATCGCCCGAGAAATCCGTACTGCTCTAAAGAAATGGTAGAGCGACAGTGGGAACCTGCAACCCCGCCCTCAGGACAGCATCAAGATTGTCTATAATGCATTCATGCTCTCTCAGTATTCCGAGGATAAGGACGCCATGTAAAAGATCAGCATGGAGAACATCAGCCTGACTGAGGAGAACAAGAAGATCGAACCGTAATATATTACAAGAAAGCCGGATTCAAGACCTTATTATGAGAAATAATCCCTCCCAGCCAGAACGTGACCCCCTCAAACAGACGAAATGCCCAATGCCTGGATGTCCGGACACTTAATTGATATGACTTTCACTCATCTGTCGAAAACAGGAGAGTGCCATGAAGAATCATGCACTAACCAGCCACAATACACTTATTTCCCGCAACAGTATTATTCAGAATGCACAAACAATTGGGATGGTTCCCGATCCACAATGACTTCGCTTGTTGGAAGCACTCTTAATTAAGAGCAGAAGCCCCTGATGAATACTACGCAAGATGCCTCCCTTCTACCAACTAATGTGGTGAGAAAAACACCACGAACACAAGCAATATCATCATGCTGCAGCAAATTTCCATCCCACTGCGAGACAACACCACCAGCAAAGACAATACTGAAGTAGAAACGTGGAGAAATACCAGCAGTGACATCACACAGTCGTCAGCCAACCAAAATTTCTTCTGAAGTGAAAGATGCTTTTGCCCCAACAAAGCCTTTCAAATACATTATCAACTATTGCCACATCAGCTATTTCCGCAGAAATGTGGTAGAATGGTCTAAATCTTATCGCTTATACATGCTTTGCGATGGCAAGGTTCCATGAGCATTGAAAAGAACTTACAAAATTAAACTGTTGAAACTATATTGACACTATTTATAGCACTGACACTCTAGACACCTCTAAGATCAACACAGATCGACCAACATGCTTTCTCCTTCATAGTATACGTATGAAGCTTTAGTAAAGTAAAATTTTAGTTATCTGGCCGAGTTATCTTCTGTTTTCCTTTGTCAGTGTAAATCAATAAGGACAAAAGAGAGAATAGATACAAATTTTGTCAAGTTTCTAATTTGTCAATAAGTATTACAATAAACCACTAAGGAGTAGATATGAAAGGTACTACTTCAATTGATATACTAGATTAACAACAGGTTTAAACCGACGGACGGAACTTATAAACGTTCTTTTCTTAGATACATTTTCTTGTTCTTATTCATCTTATTTTCCGTATCATGAGACACGATTAGGGAACTAGTACATATTCATACAGCGTTGCAAGTACATAGTATTCATACAGTGTTGCAAAGTGACAAAATCTGATATATGTCTATAAGAATAATTCTTAAAAGTAAGAAAGAATTTGTATAGAATTAATATAACTTACTTTGAAAACAAAAATTTTTACGCATACTGATTACTGGTAAAAATATATCCGTAAGACCCACGATAAAATAATGGACAGGGGCCACTATCATATATTTAACTATTCTTGAGACAAGAACAATTAATAAGACGTATACAACTTGTTTAACATAATCCATCTATGCAGTCAGAAGAAGATAATAAAAGCTATTCTTAAAATTATTATGAGGCCTTAAGGCTATGTATTTATCAGCTCTTAATTTCTTTCCTAGTGAAATATTTTGAATGGCTGAAACGCAGCGAGACTAAATTTCTGTCATGTAGCTGTCATGGCGGCAAGTGGTGCATACGACATGCCCTGATTATATCTGTCATGGACTAAGACGAGAAAAAAAGGTCTTTTAACGAAAAGATTTTCGCAGTCTTGCTATTTGGAATTTTTCAAAATGAATTGAGGAACCACGTTTCAGCCATGGTTATCTCTACAAAGATATCCGGGTTTTGAAGTGTAATAAGGTCTCACTGACCACTCAAAACTTCAACTCCCACAACTCACTTGTATACCACATCTTTGAAAAAACTCAGGCAAGATACTTAGTTCTCACATACCCTAAAAATGTTTGCACTATTTGTTCAATTGAAGGGGCATCACAGCTTTACTGTTGCCAAGATTTGAATGAAATAATTGAAACATGAATAAGGAGGAATTGTCCAGATATCCCTTGAAAATTACCTTTTAACAAATTATCAGGTAAACACTGAAGGGGTAAATGGATTTGGCTAGTTGTTAAGAAGTCTTTAAAATCCTGTCTCTCTGGACTCTAGATCACCTCAAGGGGATGTAGATGAAGAAAACTAGTTTGATGTATATGCCACAATTTCAATGGGATGTATGTAGATAGAGGAAACTAGTTTCATGTATGTGAAAAACTAATCTTAACATAATGTGAGAGCATTGTTGTTTTACAGCTTGAAAGCGTACAATCATATGTAAGCAAGCAGTGATTTTGAGGCCTATCCAAGATACAGCTGTGCATCACTCTGAAGTAAAAATGTAATTGTTAACGAGCTTAACTTCCATATGCTTTTAAACTTAAATTCTTCTCTTTTAGCAGAAAGGATGAAAACCATACTGTTGGTAACTAAATTGCGATGCTTTATGACGAGCAGTATCTTCCTTCAAAGGGTAATGATTCCAAAGACCGCTATATTGTTTCCCTAAGTACAAGTGGTCCAAGACTGAATGCAATAAACCTGAAGTTTTAGCGGATCTTGCCAAATCGCTAAACCGCTACAGGATGCTGAAGATGGTCAAACCCCTTCTTTGAACAAACTATTTATCCTCTTTACTCATATAATTGAGAAATACCTAAACTAAAAATAGAAATGCGCTATGATACATGTTAACATGGGGTATCATGAAAAGTTTGTTCATTCTGAAGCCAGTTTTTATCCTATGACATGGCTAGGATAACAGTGCCTGGGATTTATCGAAGGCTATTTTCTACAAAATCTCTGATAAGAAAAACGTCCCTTGGAGGCATTAATTATAATACCTTCCAATGTAATGATCACTCAAAGTACCACAGTGTTTGGTTAGATCATTTCTCGTCTACAGAAGAAAGGAAAACTGGTAAACTATATGAGCATTACATCTTTGTTTTGTGTAGCAAAATATTTTGAGTCAATTCAGTAATGGAGAAAACTTCAATATAATCAAGAGACAAATGGGAGATATATTAAACAAAAAATTATTTCCTTCAACTAGCCGAGAGAGGTGGCTTGAAGAAATAAAACAGAAAGTTGCTCTAGAACCAAATGAACGTGAGACTCAAGGCTGTGGAAGGACTTCAAGTGTCATCTCAAGGATCGTAAGTGAAGCGGTAGGCCTAATAATGCTAATGCTATGCATTTCCTCTTGGCTTCATCCAAAGAAAGTGGTAGTCTACCAAAATGTTTGTGATGAAAGCAGATTTATCAGTTTCTAAAGGAGGTAAATACTACTGGGAGTAGCTTTTAGAAAACTGCACTATGAAAGAAAAGTTCACAACCACGTTCAAAACAGGGAAAGGCATGTGGAACTTCATGATTAAAAGACGGGAAAATGATCATGTATCCATAAAACTTACGTCCATAATTCTTTTTAAGGTTAAAAGGTCACTCATGAGTGGCAGAAGGAAGGGAAAAGCCACTGTGCTGTCGTGAAATGTTCTAGTAACCAAACTCATGCACATGTGACCAGCACCCACGAACCCCCAAAACCGGACAAAGACCAGAGAGAACTAGTATTAGCTGTTGATGACGCAGCAGATACACATGGTCCTCAAAAAGTATTCCTATCAAATTCACAAGGACAATAGCAATTTGTTCCCAGAGATCTATCAAGTCTTGAGCGGCCTCGAACACGGGATCACCACACTGTGGAGTCTAGAGGAAGCGACATGAGTAACTGTGACCTTATTTATTAATGAAATTCAAGATACCCTAAAGATGCATGATTCAAGCTGCATGTCCTCGTGGCTTACTACGTCGAGGTCGACAACCTAACCTCCCACAGCTTTTGTATATGATTCTAATTTAAAAGCTGCGCATCTGAATCATATATACCAATCTTTGACAAATAAACAAGGCGTGATCAGACCTTTAGCTTACTCATGACACGTGCAAGATTTTTCCCCTCACGCATAAGTTGTAAACATTATATTCCTTAGTTGTAACGTACATTAAAATGTGTTAAAAACTACGGTCAAATAAAGCCTTATTTCACCAACGAAATAATTTTATCAGAAATAATTTTAACATGCACATTTTTCAATTTTTACATTTTCATTCTAATAAACAAATCATAAATATCCTATCATAAAATTCCTGTATCTTTAACTAAATGCAAAACACGTTTTTCAGACCTTTTTAGGCTCTTCCATAAACCTTTCCTACCACCCCCCAAGAAGAACACGAACAAGAACAAGAACAAACACACCAACAACAACAAAGTACTCTCCGAATAACCGAAAATGCTCACGTCTGTTCCAATAACCTACTGATCAAAGTAAGACCCAGGCTCCCAAAAATGGAACATAAACGCGGAGGTTGTAGGTAGTCACAAAAACCTCCAAAGAATACTAGTGCTTCAATTTATTTCCGTCACAAAACACACACACACACAAATATATTACCCAATCAGACATCTATTTATGGAAGAACATCAATCAAGCCTGTCGCACTAAGTAGTAGAGAAAATTAGCGACAGAAATAAATAAATCATCAAAACATACACAGCACACAACCGCGCATATCAATAGTCCGATTTCACATAAAACTAGAAATAAATAACACCAAATTCCGTAATGAACTGCCGTTCGATACACTTCCCACTCGTGGTCTAGTCTTAGAAAATGTCACAATCAATAGTAGGGCTATTGCCTTTAAAACTATACCTGCATGATACCCACGACATAAGTAATTCTTTACGTACAAACGATCTTAGTTATTATATATTCTTCCATGAAATTATGTGAGTGAATACTATAACTAAAGATACATATTCAAAGTTAACCTGAAAGTATGTATTACTTGGAAATTCGTGCATGCTATTATTAGTATCTTACGTATATACTCATGAACAGATAATAATAGCATAAATCTATATATAGAATATATACTATATCTTATATTATGAGTTCCTATATAAATGATATAAGCAAGCAATAGAAAACCCGTTTCCACATACAAGGGTGCCTCTCGGAAGGAGAAATGATAAAGATACGAATACAAGAGTGGCTCTCGGAAAGAGAAAAGATAAAGATCATTACCACACTGATGCTTCACAAACGTCTTATCAGCAGCTTAGTATGTAGTCCTATAGCCCCACCCCCAGCAACTATGCCATTCACTTCTATCTCTCTATCTTGATCACCATCTCTTACTAACAAGAACACTGCTTTTATCGATCGACACATCTAAAGCTTTATATTATAACGAATGAAAAATCGTCATAAATTTAGAGCATTCTCTGATGTTACAAAAACTGTCAAAATCTTTTAGCAAATCTAATGGAAAACATCGGACCGAGCATTGCAAATGTCAACTGTCTGATATACTGGAAAGTGTTAAAGCGCTGTACATTTAGAAGTGATTTATTGAAAGACAATATTTTCTTGTCATCAGAGGCATAATTTACCAGTGAGCGACACTTCAGAAATCGTCAGCGGCTAGGTAATAAAGAAAATTAATTTTGAAGGCGTCAGTAACACTCATGAAAAAGGAAAAGATTAATGTTAATGCAACCAACAAGGAAAAGGACTAAAAATAAGGGAGTAGTGAACTGACAAATCTTGAACAAAATTTCCACTGGTCAACACTAATCTGTAAGATCTAGTAACGATTTGGTTTTGGGATGGAATGGACGATCAAAAATTACTGATCGGAAAAGCAGTACATATATTTTCAGCACAATATGGGACGCAGAATATAAAAGAAACGACAGACTTTACAGATTTGAAAAGAATCATAACTTAAAAAAAATGTAATATGCAAAACAAGGTTTATTTTTCTGAATATTGACTAACTGCGACAAAAGTGACGTGGCAACAAGTAAGAGCATAAATACACAGCACGGTGTAAATAATTTTACATCAGAGGACGTAATATTCTGAACAGATGACCTAATATGAGAGACATGCATCTTTTATCCACTCATTATGGCAAGTATTGCTACATTAAATGCTGATCGATATGCTAATGAAAATAATTAGAATCTTTAACCCCTTTGACATAATATGAACGACAAGTAACGTTTTATAAGACGAAAGGGACTAACAAATAAAGTAAGCTGTATTTTAAGAACTATCCAGTGACATTTTATTGTAAGTGAAAAAAAATTTTTGGTCAAGAACGGCAAGTAAAGATAAGATCATAAACAACAAAATAATAAAACTAATGTAGCAATATTTTCAAATAATATTACAAATGTCAAATGAGTAAATGAGATAAAATGTCATAGAATGAATAAATGATATACCATGTCGCAGAATGAATAAGGGGAGCAAATGTCACAGAATGAGTAAATGGGTTAAAATGTCTTAAGCACTGCAGGTTAAATGAAAAACAACTAAGAGCCGATGCAATGTCTAGAAACTTAGAAACTGGTGATTATCCTCGTCTTTGGAAAGATATCCAGTTCTTAAATCCCAAAACTAAAAAGCTATCACAGAGAGTAGGGGAAGCAGTCGGAGACGAAGCTATCGCAAGTATGTGGGGCGATCACTTCAACAATATCCTGAATTGCATAAATGATCAAGATTCCCGAAAGGATGTAGATAACCTCCTTACTGACAACATTCAATTTCATTTTGCAGACCGTATTACGCCAGGTAACATCAGCGATGCCATAAACAGCATACCTAATAATAAATCGCCCGGCTGTGATGGTCTTCCTGCAGAGGCCTTCAAATTCTGCCGTCCGATAATTTACATTTTGCTAGCTGCCCTACTCAATGCGTGCATAATTCACCGGTTTCTTCCAGACTCCCTACTCTTAGCTCACTTGATACCATTAATCAAAAACAAGCTAAAGGATGCAGCTGACCCTGGCAACTACCGGCCGATATCAATCACAACGATCGCATCGAAGATACTAGAGTCGGTTCTTCTAGTGAGACTTCTCCCCTTTCTACACACCACTGACAACCAGTTCGGGTTTAAAGCAAATCACTCAACTGATACCTGCATCTACATACTGAAAGAATTACTGAACTACTACCTATCATCACCCTCTCCTGTTTTCCTTTGTTTTGTAGATGTGAGGAAAGCATTTGACAGAGTAAACTACCTGAAGCTCTTCCTGAAGCTACATAAAAGGGGCACACCCTGTATCTAATTAGCATTTTCCATTGCTGGTTCTCCACACAGCAATTCTGTGTCAAATGGGGTAACGTATTATCGCACACCTTCGGCTCCCTAAACGGCCTTCGGCAAGGGGGCATTCTCTCTACATAACTTTTTAATACATACACAGATGCCCTGAATGTCAAACTGAACTCACTCCCAATCGGATGCACCGTCAATGAAACAACTATAAACAACTGAACTCACTCCCAATCGGATGCACCGTCAATGAAACAACTATAAACAACTATAAACAGAGGCGTCGTAAACTATGTGCAGCTGGCAACATGATTGCAAGGAGGTTTGCCTTCTGTCACCGAGACGTGAAACTGCTGCTCTTCCGCTCGTACTGCTACAGTATCTATGGGTGTTCCCTCTGGACGAACTATACCCGAGAGACCATGAGACGCATTACTGTTGTGTACAATGACATTCTGAGACGCCTCACAAACACTCCCCGCTACCACTTCGCCGCACAGATGTTTATAGAAAACCACCTGGACAATTTAAAAATTATTGTTAGGCGAACAATGTCCAGTCTGGTACCCCATGTGAGAAACAGCTCATACAAAGCATCCTAAGGAGTGAAGCAAGAAGATCTAAATTGTGGGAAAGATGGGAAAATGAGGCCTTTGTCCCCTAAAGGACTTAATCTCTGTATTGGCAAGATGTCATATGCAGTTTTTGTCATAATTACATTTATTGCTGATATTCTAATTTTTCATTATTACTGTGATTACTATCAAGTTAAAGTTTTCTTTACATTCATTTCTTGTATTTAGCCCTCTGGACCTGACTACTGTAAGGTCTCTAGTTGAAATTTAAGTTATATAATATGTGCACGAACTGTTATTACTCTCAATGCATATTTTTTTTCTCACCAGTATAATTACTGTTATTAACAGTATTATGCTTACCAGCTTTTACGCTACCTCAGCTATTTGTGGATAAGTGCCAATTATTCATATTCTTTTTCTTTTTTATCATGTTTTCTCATGTATCTAGATTGTGTATGTTACTGTCTGTATTTTGTATATTCCATGTATATGGCCCTGAGCTGAAATAAAGCATATTATTATTATTATTATTATTATTATTATAAGTGTAGGGTATAAGAGGAGTTGAAATTATCACAAACCATGAGTAACAGTTAATTGTTAAATGAAGTCATACGACAAATAAATGTTAATCAAATGATCCAATGAAAGAAAAAGGAATCAGTCAGGGGCCTTTTAAGAGGCGATCTATGAGAAGCGCATCATAAATTATGTTAATTACGAAATGTTTGTAACTTTCCAAAGTCAACCAATCACAAGCGGACAAAAGAGGTCTAAATTCTTCAGCATTGAGGTCTAAAAGGAGATTTTACATCAGTACAACTTTCAATTCAAGCCATGAGATAGTGTATAGTATATTGCAAGTCTAAATTTTCGATAACAAGCAGCAATTCTAAAAAAACCTAAGTTCACTGACTGACCTATCAATTTTCAAAAAATATTTGTGAATCTAAAAATACTGGACTATCCTAATATTATTAAAATAAATAATGAAACCCTAATATTATTATAATAAATAATGAAAAATAAATTAGGAATGCATTTCAAAATTCTCCTAATGGCACAAAAGTAACGTCAAATAAATTGTCAAAACTACGAAAATCCCACATGT
>NC_087206.1:41258588-41293588 GCF_015104395.2 Macrobrachium nipponense
CTGTTATTTTCTCACTGTGCATAATCTATCGTCTTTTCTTCTATTCTCCTTACATTTGGGTCGCATCTCTCTAGAAAATATTATGCATTCGATTGAGCAAAATTTTTAAATCTTGTAGTGTTTTGCTTATTAAAACTGAAACTTACTAATTTACGTCTGTCGAGTTTATAAGTATCATTAATCCAACGTCACTTGCATATTCTAAATCTGGAGAGTTTCTATCATTAATCCAATCTAAGGCTTCTTTTCCATTTTGTCTGTACGATTTTTTCATTATAAAATCTATTAGAAGAGCAGGCAACACAGATGACAAAACATTCTTTCGAAGTATCCACATATTTACAGCAAAGTCACTAGCAACAATAACATTGTTTTTACTTCGTTCATTCATAATATCAATTAGCTTTACATATTTCACAGGAATGTCATAGTGACGCAAAACCTCCTATAATATTGGACTGTGGACTGTAAAATACATTCTCGTGACATACGAAATCACTACGTTTTCGAAAAGCTCTTTATCATTTTCTTTCTCCTGCCTATTGAGGATAAACATAAATATTTTCGCTACAACCAACGTAAGTACGTCTCCTCATCCTCAGGTATGACTTCCAATTCCAGTCAAGATGCTGTGTTTTTTTCCTTACATTTACTGTAAAACAGTCTAGTTAGTATACAAGCTATCATTTCAGTTATAGAAAATAATAGCATCTCTGTGGTGAGTCCAACATATTTCAATACTTTAGTCTCTTTATTCATACCTGTTAATTTATTGAACGATAGTAAATAAAATCCTGTCAAGCAACGTGATTTTTAAGACTATGACCTGTATGGCCCATAACGATAATAAAAAAGCAAATTTCAATGCTACTTCATGCGATAATGTCTTCCTGTTTCTACGATATTTTATTATATGCAGTTTTTAAAAACTTAACTCGTCTAGTCTGGAAAAGACAAACGTTTATATACAAATGCATCAATGATAATGCCTGTACTGCACAAGCCTTCTGGAACATTTTTACGACTTGCTGACAAGCTTTACACCAAGTAGTCCAAATTTGTGTGCATTAGTAGTATACATGACATCAAGCAGGTTTGTCAAGGGGGCGTCACACATTGTCCAGCCATGCTCAGAAGTGATGCAACATGACTCTACAGGATTGCATTCAAAATTCATTAACTTGCAACCTAACAGGTTGCATATTTATCTCCTATGTCAGTGCGAAAACACGATTATTTAATAAAATAAAGCCATTTTTTTTCATAACATTAAAATCTATATTTCAAAACAGTAAAAAAAATTTCACATGTAGCCATATTTCGAAAAACAGTTACGAAACATTTTCAAAAACTTAATTCATTCATCACCGATATCTTCTACAAAAAAAAAATCTTCGTGAAACCTAGGTTCAAATGTTAAAAAAAAAAAAAAAAAAAAAAAAAAAAACCGGAAACCGTTTTCCATAACATTAATATTGCTGGTATTGCAACCATAACATTTTAAATAGTCCTATTTGATTAATTTTATGCCTCAATGCTGAAATAATAAAAAATAAATATATATGAAAGTATTACTTCAGCTCAAAGCGCATCCACTGATCTCAACGGGTGGGCGTGGCCTGTGTGAAGCAACCATACGAGTGGCGGCAACATGAACCAGCTGGATCATAGGTCTACAATGAACAGTGCCAATGAAGTCATCATGAAACCATTTATTTCATATTTGTTATTGGAATATTTGGATTTTCATGCAATTATTCTTTCGTTAAAGCCAAAATTTTGTTCCACAGCCAAGGTGTGTTAGATTTCTTAACTGGCTAAAAATACGTTACACTTAGCATTCACATTTCTATATTAACCATCTCTGGCCCAAAACCATATAACGTTATCTATACATTCTTGCACTTCTTCAAGTTACCTTATGAATTAATAAATTATACACCAAAAGCAAACAGAAGGACTTTTAATAAAATAATATTCTAAGGCAGTTAAAAAAGTTGCATAAGCCTTGATATTAATACTATTATATATTTCGATTAATACCCATCTTCTACATATAATTTAAATCATCATGCTTTAAATGATTTTTCTAGGCATATCAATCATTCTCAATATACAAACAGCTAGAACACAGCCTAAAACGTCAACATTCAAATAAAACTTTTTGTAATTTATATTCCTATTTTTAAATTTTTTTTTAAGACTGTTGAGCTTATTAAATCGACTGTTTTAATGCTGCGGAGGGAATTACGTGAACCAGTCCGTGAAGCACGTTTAAGCGTGCTACTATTGATTGCAACACTAATCTTATCACACTGTAATCTAACATAAAAATCTCTAAATGTCACACAGATTACGAATTATACCATTGCATAAAAGGGATTATATTTATATAACCATAAGGAAAATAGTGTTAGATGTAAATTTGCCAACTTGTCGACATTTATGGCAATGAACATGAAAGAAAAAGTTTAACTCTACTCGACAACCGTTACGTTGAGTCTGAGGTTTTGGACGAAACGAAAAGAATCCTGTTCCGTAAAATTTGAGCATGTCTGTACAAATATATATTACTTCAATTCTCCCAGAACCACTCTGTAAATGTGACATCACCTAATAATAATAGTAGGCTGAATTCCATTGAAAGCGTAGCTATTGCTCCAAAGAACCTTAAAGTGGAGACTCGGGAATATTTTGAGGTAAAATAGTTCACCCACGAAATGAACACAAATTATGGGACAAACAACTCTATGATATCCAAGATAACACACCACAAAGATCACTGGTTCTGAAGACTTCTATTAAGGCCTGCGTCATTAAGAGACTGCCTTAGGATTCAGGGTTCCTTTGACAACTTTGTAAAACCATCTCTGAGCCCGTCTGATGGTGATGCATTAGAGCGCTTAAAAGACAGAACTATGAAAAAGATGAGAAGACAGTTTCCGTGTTTCGGGAAAGGTATTGCATATTAGGGAACTTCATTAATGAATTTTGAGAATAGATTCACGAGTAAACTAGGAATTTTCATGATGTAACTGTTGCTTATCACCAAAAGCTGAGCGTTTAGCAATTAATAAAAAAAAATCCAAGATACTGTCAAAGTTAATTTTCTTATTAATTTTATTCTTACAATAAAATCACAATCAGTGAAGTCTGAATGCTTCTCTGCAAGATAAAATACTGACATTAAAGTTCTCCACCCAGCCCCACCCCCTTGGTCTCCATAACCTGTTGCATTCTCAATATGGTCTGCGGTAAAGTCAGCACGCAACTAATAGACGCAAAGATTTACAACAGGGTTTGATAGTCAAGCGTTGAAAGAGGTACAGAACACAAGATTGTTTTTATGGAATGAATTAGTTTTAGTTCCCAAAATTAAGTTCATATAAAACTGAAATCTATGAACGGATCACTTTCATTATAATTAATGCCTACCGATTACAGGCGTTCATAATGCCAAATATCCATGCTTAAAGAAGACAGAAAAATTATTATTAATCCACTGACTGTAGATAAATGAATACTGTTTTATTAATGTATACATGACTGACTAGCATGGAGAGCAGACAGAAAAACAGAACACAGATAGAGAAAGACGGCAAACCATGAAGAAAAAATCTTACTGTGGGGCAATAAGCTGCTTGCAATCGCATGAGGGCAGTAGCCTCAGGGAACAAAAGAAATCATAACCACAAATATCAGAAAAAGATATGTCGTCAGTGTACTTGGACTAATAAAGAAGAATAAAAACTTCTCACTAACCTTGATTAAAGAAGTTATAGAAGCAATAAATTTGTCAGCCGGATTCAATTTATGGGGCAACTTTTTCCTAAAACTTCGTTTTCACAACTATTAGAGACCTTTCAGGGACGGTCATTCATTGATATTCGACCTAAGTCTCCCAATAAAAGGAAGAAAATCCCATCATTATTGTCAGAGAGAGAGAGAGAGAGAGAGAGAGAGAGAGAGAGAGAGAGAGAGAGAGAGAGAATGCTTAACAGATGATAGACGGAAATATACCTTGTCTCCGAATGAGATATCAGCAATAAATTCAAATTTATCAAATTATTATCCTCCATCATTATCCCAATACAGTCCGGTACTATTTCATATCAACCTGATGTCTTGAACCGCACATAATTTGAGGAGGTTTGATTGTTTACTGAACACAAACAGCAGTGTTGCGTATTTAGTTTTTCTTTTGCCTTTTTTCTATACACTTGGCTTCAAACAATTGAAGTTCAACAAAGTAATTATGAAATGCTATTTCCGTACATACGTAAGCACATTGTCCCTAGCTTCACAAACTAGTGAGTTTGTCTACAATAATTTTGAAATTTCCTACTTATCTGAGATTGGTATTTCACTCTATTAGAGATCTATGGAAGATTAAAAAACTGATTTTATTGCTCACAGTATTCTGGATTATGCAGCACACGAACAAAACGTACCTTAATGCAATTAATTTAAGAAAATAACAAGAGACGAAAACATCTGCCAACCAGTTTAAAATTACATATTAAATTTAAATATGGCATCCATCAGATATAAATCAAATAATTTCAAAGCCACGGCTCATCAGCAGTAAATGGTCCCAATTCCATGTACAGTGATGCTCAAATCGGACGTGACATGATTCTTTTTGTATCGTCTAGAATCTCAGACTCAACATAACGCAGCCAGGTAGTGTTAAACTTATTTTTTCATTTCTAACGTCATACATGTCGACAAGTTTGCAAATTCACAGCTAGCAATATATTCCTTATGGTTATATAAATATGATCCCTTTTATGTATTGATATAATTCGAAATCCGTGTGATTTGAGCTGATTTCTTGTTTTTTTTCACATTGCTTATTGCAAAGTACGTTGTGATAAGGTTAGGGGTGCCATCAATGACAGCGCGCTTAACATGCTCCTAGGGCTGGTCAACCTCTGCAGCATTATAACAGCAGACCTAATAAGCTTAACAGTCGTCATAACAATATTTTCTAAATATGAATATGAATCACAAGTTTTCTTTGAATGCTGAAGCTTTAGGCTACGTTTAAGTTGCCTGGATGTTGCAAAATGATTTATAGGCTTAAAACAATAACCCAAACCTTCTTAGATCTAATCTCTGTTACTAATGAATTTATTTGTAAAGATTACCTGTTCTTTGAGGAATACAAATGATGATTATTTTGATTATATGGAGAAAATGGCTATTAATCGAAATATCTATTAGTATTAATATAAAGGCGCATGGAATACCTGTTTTCTAACTAGCTTGAAATATTATTTTCTTAAAATTTTTTCTGCACGCTTTTGATGTCTAATTTGTTCTTTCTTGAAGTGCACGAATGTGTAGATAACCTCATTTGCTTTTTGGCCAATTTTTTTTAATATAGAGATGTGAATGCTAAATGTAAAGTAAAGAAATTTGCTTTGACAAACGAATAATTGCATTGGCGACTATTTGCTAGTAAGCCATCAATTTTGAAGTATTTAAGAAATATAACATACAATTTTGTATGAAAATCCAAATATCCCCCTAACGAATATAAAATGGAAGTTTACAAGTTAATTTCACTGTCGCTACTCATTGAAGACTTATGTTACACCAGGTGATTGTCGTTGCGCCGACACTCGAATGGTTGTGTCACACACGCTCTGCTCACATGTTATCAGTGGGCGCATTCTACTTTTGCATATACATATTTACAATCTTACAGCTTTGAGTGTAAAAACAAAATCTTACAGCTTTGAAGTGTAAAAACAATTAAATAAGAATATTTCAAATTGTATGCTTGCTTTGGAAGCAACATTTAAGTTATGAAAATTATTACTGTTTTTTTTTTATTTAACATTTGAACTGAGGTTTGATGACGACTTCGTTTTGGTCTTATGCATCAGCGATGAGTGAATGAAGTTTAGAAAAAGTCTCATAAGTGTTTTTTCTGAAATTTGGCTACGAGTGTCATTGCCATACAGTTTTTAAATATATGACAAACTGCACTCTTATGAAACATATTATGGCCTAATAGTATGCAATAATCGTGTTCATGCATTGAAATAACAGATAAACATGTAGAATGTCAGTTTTAGTCTTCCGTTAGTGAATTTTGAAGGAAATCCTATGCAATCTTGTAGTATCAATTCTGAACAAAGCTGTACGTTTGGTATCTTTTAATCGCTATCTTGTTCCCCAGATTAATATTATTGCCGTTTCTAATTGCAAACTCTGGCTGACCTAACCACCAACCATATTCTGTATGTTTCACGTTTCAATTAATCCTTTATTTTTAGAATTATATATCATTTAGATTATGCATATCTTTTAATCTTTCTAAACGCCTAAACCAGCCCAGTACACAATGAACCATATTTCCTATTTGTTTTTTATTTTACTACACTTTCGCGTGTCATGGCGTGGGACAAAAAATGCACACACACACACAGCTACACATAAAGGGAAAGGTTAATCAGGAATGGATTTTACCATAAACAATGTAAATGGAGCGATACTGCCGAAACAAAATTTGTAATCCTGCGTCGATGGAATAACTATTTTTGAGATTTTAGGATATGGAGGATAGAAGACTGGCGGACCTGAATCGCGGGAGTGGAAGTGGTCAGTGTGAATGGAAAAGCTTTTGAAAGGGGCTATGGAGGATATAGAGCGGGAGATTGAGATGAGGAATTCACCGGCTATCCCAGGGGTTTGTGGATCAGAAAAATAAATTTTCAGGTGAAGGGAAGGTTCAAAAGAGATAATATTGAATATTAATTGTTTCCTTGTACTATATGAATACATGCACCACAAGTGTTTGCAAGAATTCTAGTGATGTAAATTTACTTAGCACACTTAGGAAAGTTTATGATAGTAATAGCGTACCACAAAAGACAGACAGATTAAGAGAATAGTATTGTGGGTTAAAACAAGAAATATAGTGTGGCTGATGGGAACGTGGAAAAAGCTTATGATAGACCTGGTACAGCTGTGGTGGAGGGAGTTGAAGATGTTTTGGCGCAGAGGGCAATGTACCGAAAGGGATTAAATGTTTATAATGAAAGCAAAGTTTGTTTCCATATGTAGACCGCAGTATATAAGATAAAGGGTGGCTAGCCTGCATAGTTACAACTTACAACTTTCTATTAAGAGTGATCAGAGAAGTCAATGAATGGACATTGTGGAAAAATGGCTGAGTCTACAGAAAATCGTGTTGGTGTGGAGGAGAAACTACAGCAACCGGTTAGCATTTGAAAGCGTTTGTAAGAGAAGGCTGAAAAAGAATGGGTGCATTACTAAGCTAATGAGGCCACATGAAAACCAGAAAGGTGATGCAATGAATGTTAATAAGGATAATACAAGTATGGGAGCTGCTGATTCACATAAAATTTTGGGAGTATATGTAGGGATGAAGGTAGGATGACAAACGAAGCGAGTCAAATAATGGGCGGAGCAAGAAGGCTTCACGGTGTATTCAAAATACTTGAAAGGAAATAGGCGTGTCTATGGGAGCCAGAGATAGAATGTATGAAAGGATTGTTGAGCTAAGTCCCTTTTATAAACGGAAAATGTGGATGCAGATTGTGGATGGGAAAAAATCTTAAATTCATTAACACTGAATGGTTTGGGGAGTAAAAAATATGTTGCAGCAGGATATAAAAGGGCGAAGAGGAAGAAAGATGGGCACGGTGAAGAAAGACAAATTTGAAAATGATGAGAGCAAAGCCTTTATTTTGTGTTCTTAATACACGTGTAAAGAGAGGTTGATCTAACCGTCTTCCAAAAACATATTACATTTTATCTAATAATGAGATAAGAAGCTGTGAATTTGTTATTATGCATTTTTCATTATTTATTATATATATATTATATCTATATATATATAATAAATATATATAACGTATATATTATATATATATATATAGTATATATATATAGTATATATATATATATATATATACGTTATAGGTATATATTATATATATGATATATATAGTATAATATTAGAATATATATATAATATATTACTATTCATATACTCATCCATACATACATACATACACACTATATATATATATATATATATATATATATATATATATTTATATAATGAATAAAGAAAAAATATAACAAATTTACAGCTACTTTACACATGATTATTTAGAGTAGATAAAAAATGTTATATATTTTTGGAAGACGTTGGAACAATCTATCTTTCCACGTGTGTAAGAACATAAAGCAAATGATTGATCTGAATAAAATCTATGAATTCAGCGTGTTATTGCAACCGCCCACAGTACGTCTTAATTTTCATCTTATCAAATACTTGAATATTCCGCCAGTTGAAGACATTCAGTGCCATTGTGAAGGTAAATGCATTCAATTTTCTCTAAAATGGACAATCTTAAGAGACTAATTAATATTATCAGGTAACGAAAGATATTACCTTTAACCGAACCGTCAACTACGTATAGTGAATCGAGCTGCCAGTATGAGAGCAGTTCCACAGAAGGAAAATGGCCTATCCTGACATACGCGAATGGAAAAACGTTTTAAATCATGAATAATTTCCCTTAGTCACGAAGGTTGTATGTTAACATTTAGACTATTGCCGATATATGTATATGTTTCACTTGCTCGGCAAAGGAGACTATTCATAAGCAGCTTATGCCATATTGCTGCTACAAAAATTAATCTGCTGACCTGTCTACTAATATGTATGCATGCATTTAAGTAAAAGCTCAATAACACGTACTCAGAAATCTAACAGATTCCTTTATTCTGCCTGCCACTTAACTCTACGGAAGCCCCATGCGGTGAAAATAAGCGTCGCCGATGAGGATTTGAATCATTTAAGCTTTCAAGGCAACTATTAGGTCTTGGAATTTCTCTGCTACAACGAATTCAGATCAAAATTAATGCTCCTTGCAATCACTTGACATTTTACTGATGAGTATGCTTAAAATCATGAAGAACTGAACAGTGCTATCTAAAAGGGAAATTTGAAAACCTAGATAATAAAGGCTTTATCGGTATATACATTGATAAATATACATATGCCCAAGTATGTGCTCATAAACATTCACACACAAACACACACACATATTATATATATCTGTAGATGGATAGGCTATAAATCGTCAACGCAGTACTCTTAGTTTTCTATGACAAAGGGAGTGGAAATTGTTTTTTTCCAACCGTCGCCCTAGCACTTAAGTTGTAAATTTCGATCACTATGAATGCGTCAGTACTCTTGAAGATGTCTCAGAAAACTAAAGGTAAGTCTGGTCGGGCTCTATACCTTGTGTTCAATTTTTCACACATACATCACGTGCCCCGCTGATATATTATATATATATATATATATAATATATAATATATAAATATAATAATATCTATATATATACATATATATATGTATAACTGAATCACGAAAGTTAGGAACGTGATAAATCCATAAATAAAGGTATATGCCACGTGGGAAAATAAACAACGGGGTATCCGCGAGATCTTTCGACGTTCAAACGTCCTTTACTTGGCAGATGAACTGACTTACATGAGGAAATGACAATACACGAAAGGTCGTATAACTGACAGGTAGGGATTATAAAGACATTAGTACCTAGAATCCGACACACATTTCCTCATGTAAGTCAGTTCATCTGCTAAGTAAAGGACGTTTGAACGTCGAAAGATCTCGCGGATAATCCGTTGTTTATTTTCCCTCGAGGCATATACCTTTATTTATATGATATATAATATATATTATATATATATCTATATATATATATAATATATATATATATATATATATATATAGAATATATATATCTAAGAAAATGGGTCTATAAACCACATTGAGAGAGAGAGAGAGAGAGAGAGAGAGATCTTGTACAGTTTCCAAGAGAACATTCAAAATCCTTTTCAATGGCTATTCTATGACCCTAAGCGGCCTTAATCTTTTTTTTTTCTTCCCTCCGTAGCTTTGTAAGTTTCTTTAAACTACATTATCATTTAACCCTCAAAATAGACATAGGGAAAAAGTCATTCCTTAAGAACTCCGTTTGGAAAACTGCGCCCCTAAAGTTAATGGTCAACGCGGTGAAAATATTACAGCCAAGGAAATCGGATATTAAGTCCTAAAAAATTTCTCTTCAGAGTAGTACATAAGAACTTCACTGTCTTCCCTTTTTTCAAAATAAACAGGCAAACAGCCAATGAGCTGTAATCACCGACAGCAAAAGGATTTCGAAGTTTAAAAGGAACAAACAAATGCGAAACAGAAACTACGTCAGTGCACCTCATGCGGTGTAATGTAAGCATTACTTATGGTTCTTTGCAGCGTCCATTCGGACCCTAGCTGCAACTACTTTCATTTCTTTTACTGTACCTCCTTTCATATTAACTTTCTCCATCTTACTTCCCACCCTTTCCTAACAATTGATTCGTGACGCAACTGCGAGGCTTTCCTCCTGTTACATCCTTTCAAACCTTTTTCACTGTCAATTTCCGTTTCAGCGCTGAATGGCCTTAGTTGCCCCAGTGCTTAGCATTGTGCCTACAATCTATCAAATCAAATGAAATTATTATTCTTACAATACATTCCTGAAGACTCGGCATAAACAATTTTTTTCTTCTTATATAAGATTGACCATTATATATTTTATGGAGCTTTGACAAGACAATATACAATAGATAAATTAAATCTATAATCACATATAAATTGACTGTTATTTCAAACAAATATAAGAATGGAAAGTATTTTCTACTAAAAATGAAGTATGTTGTAACTTAACAGAAAAATCAAATAGACAGTATTGTGAGAGACAGACTGCATTGCGTTTTAAAGGGTGTATTTAAGGGTTGGTTGTGGGGACGTAAGGACAGGTGAAAGAGGTGGTACTTATTCCTATTCTCCTCCTAGTCTTATCGACATTACGACCGCTGCAAGATGAAGACGCACTATCGCTGGTACTTCAGTAATGATCGTCTTCCTTGATAAAGACGATGCAGCCCTGCAACGGGCATGATTAAACTTCACTGTGTTTAAAGAAATCAAATTTAGTCATACCCCGATGAAGTACATCGGAAAAAGCGATCTTCTGGGAGGACATTCGATGCCTAGGCCTAGTGAGACTGGACAGCGCCAGATTCCCGAAGCGGAATGCCAAAGGACGGAATTTTTATCCCTTGGGACAACCCAGGCACTCTCTCCTTGTCGTAAATAGAACGGGAGGTGCGGCATCCGAGATGTATTAATAGTCTTATGGACGAAAGTCGTTTCAACTGGAGCAGGTGTCTCTAAGCAGTTTATTTTCATATCGATTTCCCTCCAGTGGACAAAAGGCCAAGCAGTTACTGGTACGTAAAGAATTCTCTTTACCGAAATAGGGCTTCGGCATTTTAATGAAAATATTCCGGAACTGTGGAAATCGATAAACTGCCACATATTCAGACAGTGTTAAACTGAGATACAAATGGAAATAATCGTCAATGAGTATAAAAAAAAAGATGGGGATAGACGAAAGAAATGATAAATGTTAAAAGGCAAAACACAACCAATAATCGCATCCCGAGACAACCAAAATTTGTCTTGATCTTCATGTAAAATATCCATATCTCGTGTGAATTAATTGTTGCAGGTAACAAACATCACCTATAAGAAAACCACACTCTATAAAACGATTTTGTAACAAAGTTTATATTCTAATCTCACATCTGGTTCAGGGTATATACGTCATTTTACATACCTACCACTGTTTAACTCTTCAGCCTTCGTTGCATTAAGATAAGAGCGACACATTACCAACCTTGAAAAGAACAGAATTCGAGTCGATAACACCATCAGGACCTTGTGCCACACTTACCTGTAACGAAAAACATTACATATTTGATATTATTAAGAATTTGAAAAAAAGAGGAATAAAACAGTATATTATTAAAAATTCTACCACTCTACAATATTATTAAATATTTATACTAATTACCGGTACAAGATATACTTGCTTTATCATCTCTTATTCCCTAAGTAGGAGAATACGTGAATACTTATTATCCCAGGGAGGAATCAATAATCAATTGAACTAACAGCTCCTTTTGCCTTCAATTCCATAATGCGAAGTCCAAAATCTGATTCTCATGAATTAACATTTGCCCAAATGCTAGCTTGCAGAAACAAGAAATAATAAAATGGTTGGTCAAGATGTTGCGCCTCTAAGAGCGTCCTTTAACTGGGAGTCATCTTGGAGTAAAAAAAAATTCACTTCAGAATCACTACATTAGAACATAAGCTTCAAGCCCAAAACCTACTGTTATATACAACTGTGGAGCAAATGGTTGAAATTAATATTATATCTGAAAAAATAATCAGAGGGCTATGAAAAACGTGAGCAAACTATGCTTATAATAATAATAATAATAATAATAATAATAATAATAATAATAATAATAATAATAATAATAATAATAATAATAATAATAATAATAATAACAAATAATGACAAAAGTACTACAGAAGATGGATGCCGGGTACCAACTCACGAAAAGAGGCAACAGAATCAACCATCTGATGTTCAGGGACGACATCAAGCTGTATGGGAAGAGCATCAAGAAAATAGATACCCTAATCCAGACTGTAAGGATTGTATCTGGGGACATCAGGATGGAGTTTGGAATAGAAAAATGCGCCTTAGTCAACATACAAAAGGGCAAAGTAACGAGACCTGAAGGGATAAAGCTACCAGATGGGAGCAACATCAAACACATAGATGAGACTGGATACAAATACCTGGGAATAATGGAAGGAGGGGATATAAAACACCAAGAAATGAAGGACACGATCAGGAAAGAATATATGCAGAGAATCAAGGCGATACTCAAGTCAAAACTCAACGCCGGAAATATGATAAAAGCCATAAACACATGGGCGGTGCCAGTAATCAGATATAGCGCAGGAATAGTGGAATGGACGAAGGCAGAACTCCGCAGCACAGATCAGAAAACCAGGAAACACATGACAATACACAAAGCACTACACCCAAGAGCAAATACGGAAAGACTATACATAACACGAAAGGAAGGAGTGAGAGGACTACTAAGTATAGAGGACTGCGTCAACATCGAGAACAGAGCACTGGGGCAATATCTGAAAACCAGTGAAGACGAGTGGCTAAAGGGTGCATGGGAAGAAGGACTAATAAAAGTAGACGAAGACCCACAAATATACAGAGACAGAAGAATGACAGACAGAACAGAGGACTGGCACAACAAACCAATACACGGACAATACATGAGACAGACTAAAGAACTAGCCAGCGATGACACATGGCAATGGCTACAGAGAGGAGAGCTAAAGAAGGAAACTGAAGGAATGGTAACAGCGGCACAAGATCAGGCCCTAAGAACTAGATATGTTCAAAGAACGATAGACGGAAATAACATCTCTCCCATATGTAGGAAGTGCAATACGAAAAATGAAACCATAAATCACATAGCAAGCGAATGCCCGGCACTTGCACAGAACCAGTACAAAAAGAGGCATGATTCAGTGGCAAAAGCCCTCCACTGGAGCCTGTGCAAGAAACATCAGCTACCTTGCAATAATAAGTGGTACGAGCACCAACCTGAGGGAGTGATAGAAAACGATCCGGCAAAGATCCTCTGGGACTATGGTATCAGAACAGATAGGGTGATACGTGCAAATAGACCAGACGTGACGTTGATTGACAAAGTCAAGAAGAAAGTACTCATTGATGACGCAATACTATGGCACACCAGAGTTGAAGAGAAAGAAAGGGAAAAAATGGATAAGTATCAAGACCTGAAAATAGAAATAAGAGGGATATTAGGGTATGCCAGTGGGCACGATCCCAAGATCCCTGAAAAGAAATCTAGAAAAACTAGAGGCTGAAGTAGCTCCAGGACTCATGCAGAAGAGTGTGATCCTAGAAACGGCGCACATAGTAAGAAACTCCTAAGGAGGCAGGATGCAACCCGGAACCCCACACTATAAATACCACCCAGTCGAATTGGAGGACTGTGATAGAGCAAAAAAAAAAAAAATAATAATAATAATAATCCCAATTGTTGTAAATTTATTTCTACACAATAAAATTAACTTTCTTACTTGGTCACTACTAAGGACCCGTCCACAGCTCGACGAACTTTGCTCGATGTGACGTCAGAAGCGCAGGTACAGCAGAAAAAGGTCTGACTTTCCCCGCTTCTGAAGTCACATCGAACACAGTGTGGACGGAACTTAAGAGTTACAAATAACTATACTTTGTTTCCTTTAGTGAGCTTAGCGAAATCTTATCTTTTTTAAATACTTTAATGAATTTGACTTAGCATTTAAAATTTGATTACTTTCATCAATAGTACTAGACTGACTAGAGAAATAGAAATATTCAACTGTTCTTTCAAATTAGTAAAGAATTTAATTTAGGGAGCAAAGGGCGGGAGTTCCTTGTGAGCTCTGTCGGTATATTCTAGAGGCAGCCGGCTTTTGAGAAGCACACGTAATAACTTCAAAGTACAATTGCTTAGTGTAGTGTCATAAAACTTGATAACACAAAGAACTTCTGTCCGTTTGTCCTCCTTTTCCTTATTTCTATCTATCTTAACCCCACATCATTTCCAAATCCTTATCTACCACCATAAAATTTAAAGTGGCTTGTTCCTTTTGTCGCTGATCACGTGTTGGTATGTAGCATAAATGTTATCAAATTTAATTCAAGGAACATAACTAAATGTCATTGATTTTACCAACCCAATAGATAGGATTTATGTCAGTTTGGGGTATTTAATTAATATCAGCATCTCTAAGCTTCAGGCTAACTATAAGGTAGGTCGATATATGATTCTTAGGCTAGGTCCCCATTGTCTTGGGCAAGCGATTCGAGTTTACCATCGTTTGAGAGGAAGCAATTTACGTTTGACTTGCTTCTTTTTTAGTAACATTGCAGCTTACGAGAATTAACTGGGCATAGGATTAGACTGAACAATTTTACATAGATGTACATAATTACAAGTGTGCTATATTATACTATTTAGCCCAAATTAGGTCTGACTGCATATTCACCATTTACTTTGGTCCTTAGTTTACCTTGACTTTACTTTAACCTGGTAAACCTACTTAAATTCCTGGTCTAAGCTAACTGACTTGAGGTAATTTACAAGTCCACTTTAGTTTAACTGAACTGACCCAAACTTACTCTTACCCGAATTTGATAACTTATTTTGCAAAGTAATTCATGTATCCTTTGGGCTTTCTGGCAAAAGCCTAAAAACAAGTTAAGTGCACGGGAGAATTGTGCGCTTAAATTTACAAGAGAACATTCAGTGGAAGGAATACACTTATAATTTGTATGGCGTACTAATCTTTCAATCTCCCATTGATTGCTAAATATTTACCACAATAATAATATGATAATAATAATGGCTAAATTTCAATTGTTTCTAATATTACCATTAGACACTGATTCCTCATAACGTAACTGCCCTTGAAAGTCATAAACATAACATAACCTTTTGAAATCACACATTTGACGGTTGAAATAACAACAAAATAAGGAATGGGTGTAAGAATAATACGGATTTGCCGAAAATAGTGAACTTGGGAATCATAGGAAACTGGTGGGAGACAAGAAAAAAAAATTTTGCTCTTCAAATTAAATTGATCTGTAAGATTGGAAAGAAGGCCATAACAAAAATATCTGTAAAAAAATAATTAACAATCCCAAGAGTTCCTAACTAGAAAATTTCATCAAAATATGGGAAAAATAAATAAGCTTTACATTTACCAGCAACTCTGAAAAATTGGTCATGACCTTCGAAAAAGGTCTAGATAAAGTTTCAAAAATAACTTTCAACCTACAAGGTACATTGGTACAGTTTCATGCAATTCACGAAAAATCAAGCTTTAACCATTAAATCGACTTCTGACCTTAAAATTACACAGGTTAAAAACACCTTTAGCAATAAAACTCATATTTAAATTGATCTGTTGCCTTGAAACCCAGTACAGGTTCAAAGTATTTGGGTCATAGTTACAAAACCCAGGGGTGTTGTGCTACAAACCTTACCAAAATTACAGATTAAAAAAGAAAATAAGGAAACTCCTCCTACTCCTCTAATAATAATAGTAATAATAATACTACGACATAGATGCACTACAATGTATACATTATCAGTTATTATACTGAACCCATTTTCAACCTTATTACTTTAGCTTCGCTATAACTCAAAACGTCAAGGTAAATGGAACAGAGAAATAAATATATCATGCTTGATATGGCAGGAAATAAACTTCACACACACACATACAAACGAGTACTAACAGGGTAATAAAAAGACAAATGTTGCAACCTCGACCTAACTCATGGAACTTCTACCGACCATAAATATCCCCTTCTCTTTTCTTCTGTACGTAAAGACCCACGGTCTTGGGTGCAACCCTTTCATTATCCACGAATCCCAAAAGCCTGCACTTTCCTAACAACATTTTCCTTGAAACTCGGTTATGCATCAGAACTTCAGCGTATAAAATCATCAAGAAAAGAAAAGGACGACAGCTGTGCCCGACTCAAGGAATTCTGCAGTCAGGCATTCCCAAAAAGTTCCTTCATTTGTATTTCCAGTTTATTTTTACGACGCTGTTATCGTTTCTAGTGGTGTGAAAATCTAAGCAAATGGCCGTAAAAGGAAGACTTCCTTCCGTTATTATACTACATACAACGCACACGAAGCTGTACTACGAAATATGCACTCACTGCACAACGGTCACACAACGGATACCCACAATAATAAAGACAAGCAAATAAACTTGTCTTCCATTTTCTCATTATATGCACGAATAAAGATTAACAAACATTGTAAATCGCCTTCACATGACATGACAAATCATAGTTGCAAGCCAGTATTTAAAGAAGGGCATTTTTAAAATATCAGAAGCAAGGCAGTGTTTCAAAGGCGTATCGCCAAACAGAGACAGCCCAGAGTTAATGATCACGTACACGCCAGCCTACTTGACATATGGCCGAGGGAGTGGGAAGACCTTGACTGAAAATCAAGATTATGCAATATGACAACTATTCATTTCAGAATTAGCAGTCGTCTATGCACTGACTGCAAATGGTTTCATCGATTTTGGGAGCGCATTTTAAATAAAGAAATTATAAAAACTCGACCATTGTTTCACTAACAGCCAAGTCTTGAATGGAAACATTGTTTTTACATTGTATGAATATTTGTATGAAAATATTTTCAATGTTGGATTACAAAGAAGAAAAAAAATAATAGAGTAGAACCAAAAAATAAATCAGCAACGCTTAAGGTATATAAACCGATTTATAGTGTAAATTCTTTATGCAATGCCAGTGAATTGTAACATTATATCCAGTAATTATATAAGCAGTTTTTCAAGTACGAAATTCTTATGACTGACAATTAACAATACTCAAAGAGGGAAATTGAATTATTTAACCATAACGGTGAACTTAATACTGAATATATGTATGCATTGTGTCGCAAAAATAACAGTTCCTTAATATTTATTCTAACAACCTTTACAGTGGATTTGTCAATACACTATGATGACTGAAACCATCAGTTCCAGGTCTTTGAATTAAAATTTTTCTCATGTATATATTTCTCCGATAATATATACACCAATACCATTGGTATATATGACTGGAGGAGTAAAACATCATGTCAATGGAGCAGGTGATCATAAATCATATATATTGTGAATAATGTTTTGTCGATAATCCACTTGGGCAAACCTTGCGTTCAGGTATGTCTGTATGAAACCGAGACCAGCTCTTTGATTACGACATAATGGCTGCAAGTCCTTGCCTGTCGCTTTAATCCTGGTCGTAACATTTCAACTAATTATCAACGAAAACTTTCCTCTCAACCCTTTCTCTTTCTGACTGGTCTCTGATTTTTTCTTTTTTTCTTTTTAAGCCTTTATTATCACATAATCATGTTACCTGTCCTTATCCCCTTCTACTGAGAAAGGCACTGTTGACAAAATCATATGCACTTTTGATTACAGTCCCTGAATTGTAACAGGAGCTGTATTAGTTGCTTCGATTAGGTGACATCTGTTTCTAAGTGTACCATTGAGGTGTCTCGCAACTATCTTTTTCTTTTCGGTAATGGATAGGTGCGAGCTCTAAATGCTTGTCAATGAACGCAACTGATACTACCACCTGTATTGCTTCTTCTGCACTTATGTTCAGCCGATAAAACGTTTGGTTCGTGTACAATGATCACATTCCGGTAGATGCTTTGTCTTTCGACTATAGTACGTGTAGTGAAAATTGCTGCTTATTAAATATTTAGACATTACCGAAAGTCAGAGTGCGCACTACGATGGAAGAAACACGGAAAGGCAACCTAATCATTGAGATTTTTTTTTTTTTCATTAATACTGAAGTTTCGCGACACATCTGAAGTCTCGTTAATATCACAGAATTAATAAAACATCAAAATACTTGAATCATTAAAAACTGACCGGTGTGTACAAAAACAGGCACAACAAAATAAAAGTTCATTAAATCTTAAAATCAATCCACGTAATTGAAACACAGAGACTACCTTATGTGAACAAAAAACAAATTGAGGAAACACCAGCTACAAGTGCCAGGCTGTCAGCAATGGCTTGAGGAAGTCTGGGCATTCATCACACTCATTAACCTGATTCATTTTCCATCACGAAATATCTTTCTTAACCAAATACTTTATTAACAACCGTTTTCCTTCATGGCTTTCTGTCATATTCTCTAAATAAATTGTTAACAATGAAAATGGCTGAACCTTCACCTATACCTGTTGCTCTCAAATTCAAAATGTACACGTTTCCATTTCTTGCACGATACTACTTTAACCAGGAGGAAATGTCTCGCTGTTATTCAAAAGGAATTTCATATATTAAAATTGAAAATTATTCCCCAAAAACCAGTAACAATTGAGTCTTTCATCCAACGATATGTTTCAAAATATATACTTGACTAAGAAATGATGATCACAGGATATACGATGGGAGCACAAAGTGACTGCTGACGATACGCTTAGATTCCTCACTGGCATAAGCCACAGAACTTGGTAGTAGGTTATCTAATCCTGATCAACCAAATAAAAGAAATCGTTTGAAAATCTGCAAGCTATATTGATGGCAAAGATTTTTCTGCAATAAGGCAAGTACAGAACATCAACGACTTAACCATCTACAATCCATATATTATTATCAAAACGACCATTAAATACACAAACTTCCTCAATACATCTGATTTTTGCCTAGCACTTATATACTAATGTTTCCTAATTTATCTTTTAAGTATGTAAACTAATCTTGTCTTACTTTCACATACGTGGGTTTGTTTGAAGAATTTAACGAACTCTTTTTATTTTGATGGTTCTGTCTGTATACATTGTGTATACAGTGTATATTTTTATTTATAAGTGCTTTTACAGTACTTCCAACGGAGTTGTTGTGATACTGCGCCATCATCAATTAATATATGGACTACAAAGTTTCACAAAATATGTTATAGGCTTCGAAATCCGCCTTTAGAGATGTCGCGAAAAGTCTGCATTAAAAAAATAAATAACTAGATAAATAGGAAGCCTTTCTCTATTATTTCCTTTACCAATACTTACTATTTCAAGCAGTGGTTTAGCAGCCAACATCGACGTCATGGGAACTTACATTTATATTTATCCAAGTTCAACAAGTTTTATACAGCTTTATCAATACATATTTTCATTTGCACTGATGAAAAGATTGACTGTAATCCCATCAACGAAGAATCGGATCTGAATCTGAAGACCTGCATTACTACACAACCTAAGGAAATGATTACTACTTTATGGAGACGGTATTCAAAACCTAAAACTTAATCTATCTGTACTACTGAAGGCAACAACACTTCTGGATTATCAGAGGAAGTGGAAATGGGAAGAACAATATTGGAAGCACTTCGGAAAAAATCAGGAAGAGTGCCCAGAAGGCTTATGTATGAAATGGCACAACCGGAAAAGGATGATACTGAGAGAGAGAGAGAGAGAGAGAGAGAGAGAGAGAGAGAGAGAGAGAGAGAGAGAGTGTACATATTTTGAGAAAAATAGGTTTTGAAAAAATAAACACTACTGTCCAAATCAATCAAAATCAAAGGAAAGTACGTTGTGACTCAATACAATTTGTGTCCCCTGTCGTATGTTTTAATTTCCGTTTTCGTTAGTTTTTTTTATAATATAAAACAGGATATTTACTGATACTTTAGTAAAATACTAGACGGTTGAAATGAGATGCAAGGAGGTGGTTCCAATACAGAAAATAGGCAATGGTTGCTGCCATACATTACAGATAAATCGAGACTGAACCTGTTGTGCGGAAAACTTCCACATCATTACACTCTTTAAACAAGTAAAATGCTCATCGGCAGTACATCATACTCTTTGTCTTACGTCCCGTAGGGGAGTAATGCCAGTGAACCTCACGTGATGCACTTGAGGCATAGGTAACTGAAGGGTGTTTGCAGCGTCCCTGTGTCACCTGGTTGCACCCAGTTTTTAACCCTTCACATAGACCCCACTTCCCTTCAAGCTGCCTTTCTTCAATATTGCTGTCCTACAACTTTAGCCGTTACTTTTTAGTGCAAGTGTGGGCCTTTATTCTTGCTCGACCTTTAGACCCTCGTACTTCATCCCCTATATTTTCTGGATCGCTTTATGTTGCTGTCCAGTAATCCCAATACCCTTCTCTTTCTTCAACTTTAACCATGAATGCCAGAAAGTGATAGCCAAAATTTGATGAAATGAAACCTGTATCATACGCGCACTTCCCCCTTCCCGGTTACTCAAGTCCTTCCTTTTAAATGCCTCTTCCATCCTATTTATCAAGGCCCCTAATTCTTTTTCCCAACAATTGCGAAACATTCACTCGTTTCAACAACTATCAAACCACCTTTCTTCCTACATGACCAATCCATCTCGGAACACTTTTTTCCGTAATTTCACCTACCAATCATTTTGCCTGTATTGCATACATCTACTTTTCTTACCTTTCCAGTCCTTCTCACCTCACATATGCTAATCAAATAACTAATCTTTGCAGCCAATTTCTTTTTTCGTCATTATTCAATACATACATTTTATTCTCTTGCCGCCACTACGTATTCCAACTTATGATCCCTTTGCTATCCTGCTACTTCTTTACTTCTTACCGAGCCTCATTACTTTTCCCACCCTACCATCATCTGATATATTTCCTGGTTTCTTTTTAACCTCAAGAAAACTGTTGGTTATATATACTTTCAACTTTCTCTCACAACACATTCAAAGAATTTCCCTAGCTTCTACGGCGTCTCTTCACTACCCCCAATCAAAAACTTGACATCTGTATATATAAGACTTTAGCTCAACATTTTTAGGCTCTGGTGATAGAAAGTGTTTTTCCAAAAGCTAACAAATAAGGATGTTCATCACCACTCTATTGTTTATTTTCATATTGAAACTCCGCTATCACGGAACAAACTGACTGCTGATGTTTTACATACAGCCACCCACGTGTGTGTGTGTGTGTGTACGTGTTTGTATGAGGAATAAAGAAGAATAAATATCAAGCAGTCTACTACTTTCTCTCGTTCATTGGTTCTTGATCGTTTTCATATATCGGTTTAAATGAATTAGAATTACTGAAGTCTATCCAGTATCTTGTGATGGTTAAATTATATTAACAAATAGTTATAATGAAAAAAATCGGTATTTGGATAACACTATCTCCGATTTTATACATATAACCTTAGAAAGGAGAAGATGCCTGTATCAAACCAGTAAGGGAGCAACTGGTCTTGTAAAACTCATAACAATAAACTCGTGGATTTATAAATAAGAAATAAATGAACGTAGGGTACATCAAAACCTGAGAGAAATTCGAAAAAGTTATGGTAGATGTTTGTTTCTTTGTATAGTGTTTTTACGTTGCAAAAAAGTTATGGTAGAAAACTGAAACATATGGTTCGGTATGTTACCAAATTTACTCCAAGATGACTCATCAATAAATTTCATTAGAAGCGAATACTACTGAAAACAAATTGCTTCCAATTCCCAACTTCTTCCCCTTCTACGAAAAACGGTGAAAAGGAAACGGTTAAGCTTCATCACATTAATGTAAAGGAGACTTCCATAGGCCTCATACAATGATAGCGAAAGACATAACATGTGGCGCTCTGTTGTCAGTTTCTCCTATACCTTCCACACGATTTATTCTATTTATGTAGAATAATATTTTAATCCTGAACAGCTTTTAATTTTCAAGGAAGCATGAAAAAATAATTTTAATTTGTTGATTGACTAATGACAAACTCCATTAACGTTGTTGGTGAAGAAATACTTGCATTCTACTTTAAAATAGTAATTTAATTCAAAATGGCACAAAATATTATACTGCATATTTCATACCCAGTTCCTAATTAATTACAATTACACAGACCATGATTATTCTTACTCTCCTAATGCTATTCTTTACTCTTCCTCGGTGGCAGTTCTGTAAAAAGAAAACTCCACTTTCCTATTTTCCATTCACTAGGTTTCTTTCGTTCAGGATTGGCAGTAAGAGAGAAAGATATAGAGACAGAAATTTCTCTTCCTTTCATACTACATATGACACTTGAGACCCTTCTGTGGGTACTACTGGCAGGTGGTTTCGCAAGGGTTGGTGGGTCGACCCCTTCCAGGGCAAGCCTAAAGGAAAAAAGTCACGGATAGAGTCTCTGGCTGTTAGCAATTCATTTTCTGAATCCCTTCTTTTCTCTTTTCCTCTGATCACCGCTTTAAGAATCTTTCCACTAAGAGTAAGTTCATATTATTTACATAATACGACGTCATCATTATCTGTCCCAAATGATTATACAGTACAACTCTGAAGATGCAAGAGAAACCTTCATAAGTGCGCCATATTAAGGAAGTAAATCCCTATCATATATCTATGACGGAGGGGCACAGGCTAACCTCATCCCCTGAAAGAATCGGAAGGTTCTGGAAGGTTAGCAACTTCCGGGGAAATTCACACCCTTTAAAGTGGAAGTATTACGTGAATAAACACACACTCTTGTGCGTGTACATATATATGTGTATATATACATACATATGTATATATATATATATATATAAAATTATAATCACAATATACGTTATTTGTTCATCACAATCACTACACGTGAAACATAAGACTAGGGGTTAGTCCTTACCGGTTTCTAAGTCCTTGACGAAGGCCCGAAACATATCAGTAGAAATCACAATAAACGTAGTATATGGTAGAGGGACACTACGGACAATCATACAAACCGTTGTTAAGTAAAAATCCACACCTGACAAATGTCAAAAGGGAGGGCGACAAAACCTATTAGCGCAAGGGTCAAGGTGATGTTTACAAATATGATCATTCTTTTCCCATACATATCCAAGCACCTTCCTTAAAATAAAAAAATTTTCCCCCCTGCTAAGTTGACGGTAGGATTGTTCTCATTACCATGTAAAAAAATTCCACTAGTAGCTTGTGAATATCTTACACTTTTTAATGATGTACTATTCTCCTTCAAAAGCTGCTCCAGTTTGACCAATATAACAGTTAACAGAAGACTTGGATGGATAGTTATATACACATCCTTTAGTGTTGTTACAAGACTTCTTTATGAGTACATTTTTCATTATGTCATTGTTCTTCAATGTTTCTGAAACTCGAAAATTTTAAGAAAATCAGGGAAATTTTGACACTTTTCAAGTCTCGCAAGGAAGGACGCAGACTACAATTTATGAGACTTTCACTTGGTGCCTTGTATGGATTCTCCACAAAACTTGTTCAAACCGACTTTACTTTTCACTTCAATGTTGTTAAAAAAAATTGTTTTATATCTATATTTCGTACTAAGGAAACTTTTCAAAGTGTATGGAAGCAGAGTTGTGTATTGTGTTTTTTTTAACTGAACTTAAATTAAAGTGTTTCACAATGAAGTGCTCTTGGATTTCTGTCGATATTGCCATTATCTAGTCGCATGTTTGTTAGCACTGAAAATACAATAATATAGCATGTATATCAAGGCTTATTGCAATTATTCACGCTTCCCTAATTGCAACACGATGCAGCTTCTAATTTTAATAGTAATTTATGTCATATATGAAAAGATTCAGCTGATAAGTCACTATTTACAGGTAACACTACACTTACGAGTATGATTCTGAATAATTGAAACGCTTGGTGCTTTGCCTCTATTCCGAGTTTTCTTTCTTGCAACGTTCGGTTTCATAAGTATTCTATAGTCTAAAGTGATTGTCGTGTACGTTGAAAGGACGTCATAAAATTTATTTTGCCGGTGATGAACTTTATATTTCTTGTTTGAAATTCTCCAGCCTGCTGGGATCTTTCCCTTTTAAGACACAATAGCTCCAAATGTTCCTTTTTAAACAACGGCGATTATGACTTACGAATATTGTTAGCACATCTTTCCTAAATTATATTTCAGTGGATAATACCTTTTTTCACCTTTAGAGCCTGTGCGTTCGAAGTAATGCATATTATTCACCCCGATGAACGGAAGCGTCCATATTCTGTTAGGGTGCCAAGTCACACTTCCTTAATACCGGAGGTCTTTCATTCCGTTTATTGCAACACTGTGGAAGAGTCTTCCTGACAAAGCTGTAGATGAGGAAAACGATAAGTTCCGGACAGGATGTAATGCTATTTTGAATTGACATGCAACAGAGCTTAACAGGTTTTACTTCTCCAAACAACTATTTATTTATGTTGCTACTCATCTTTTGTCGATTTGTTTATTTCTACTAATTCACGCTTCTAAAATGATTATCACTAGCCTACTAAGTATGTTCCCTTTCTTTTTTCTTACACACGAACATTCTAGTTGTTGGAGGCTTGCATAGCAAATTAACGGTCTTTTTGTTTTGTGCTTTGTGAATCCTGCCGAGTAATAATAGTAAAACTATAGCACCAACCTACGTCATATTATCCTCTAATACCAGGAACTCTTTACTTACACATATATGTGTGTATGAGTGCAAGAGTAGACGGTGAGGTGTATGCATGAATCATTAGGAGCTAAAATTAAATATAAACGACATATTAGTGATCAGAATGAAAGACGCACGGAGCACGTTCTTGGATCTACGAAACGTTATAAGCGCATTATAGATAGAGGGGAGTCCATCAAATATCCGGCTGGGGGAAGTTCATTTTTGCCTTATCTCCTCACTTTTTTCACTTGCCCCTTCACCATGCTGGGCTCCCCCTTCCTTGTCTCTCATCGCCTTGGGGCTTCCCCTTCCTCTCGGAAGACCACCGTTTTCTTTTCATTTCCTCCAGTTTAGCTGGAAGATAAGCGGTCATACAGAGACAGCGGCGCCCAAGAAAAATAAAAGTAAGGCAGAAAAAACACATTTAAATCATTTTAAAACATTCCATTAATCTCAAGCATTAGAAACTCTGAAAAACCGAATTCAGATTACTTTCTAGAATTTTTATGGAAAATAACAACGGCACTTTCTGGAAATTTCTAAAACTGATAGACAGAAAGTTCCTATAAACAAAGCGGTTAGCATGAGTTTAAGTTCAAACCTAGGAAAAAAACACGCACAAGTCATAACAGCTATAAGACATAAAAACATGGAGATTGTTAGCACTAAAATACAGAATTTTTTAAGAAAAGAAAGTTTAAAACGCAAATGATTACATTCGCGGAACAAAATATGCAGCTAGAATGAACAAGGGGATATAGCGTTTCTAAAGAACTCATGGGGACGCATGCTTCTTGTGTTGTAGTAGATGTTTTGAACAATTAGTCTAGGATCAATCAAAAGACAATAAGCATAAAATTTAATTTATAGTATAACCTTAAAAGATACTTTCTACGTAAAGATTTTAACAGATACCTGAGTAAGGCTGATGCACACATCACAAGACACAAAAATGTCATGCTAAGGCTTAATATAAGCGATGATTCTGCAGTTACTCATCTCCCTGTGGAGCCATACTTTTGACATAAATCCGATCACCCTATCAACTGAATGAGATAGCCAAAAGTATTACATATTTGTTGAAATTCATTAAATTTACCGTTATATAGGTATTCCCTTTCCGTCAAATCTAGTTTTTTTTTCTATTTCCTGAGCTGGTAAGATGGTAATTCTCAGAATATAAACATCAAGCCTCTCATAGTGATGCCGAAGTTTAACAAGAAATATTAACGGTTATAGGAAAGAAAAAAATACAGGGAGCGAGTGATTAATTTTCTGTTGGAAGATGCAAGACATCTTCAAACTATTCAACGTATTTTTAACCCTTACACAAACAGAGTCGATCTAAGGGGACCGGTTAACTTTGTATCTAAACCACATTTCCAGGTTCGAATTCTTACCCTTAGGGGTAAGTTATTCAGAATGAACAGTAAATCCGATAATACACGATATTTGTGATTTTACATATATAGGTCTGATGACTACATATATATATATATATATATATATATATATATATATATATATATATATATATACTATTTGTATATATATTTCTATATATATATATCTATATATATAGTATATTTATATATATATAAATATACATATATATATATATACACACACACATATCAATACATATATATATATATATATATATATATATATATATATATAATATATATATATATATATATATATATATATATATATATATATATATATATATATATATCTGGATATATCGATGTAGTTTCTCCACGTTCATAAAAGTAAAGCTCAAATACGTACTGCACTTTTTTCGTTATAAGCAAAATGTTTCAATTTCAGGTGCTGCCTTTCACATGAAATACATTTGGAAAACTTATCTTGAAATCGAATATTTAAAATGTTCAAAAAAATTTATGGAAATTCTTATGGTGAAAAGAATTTACGTAGTTCGTAGGATAAATAATAATAATAATAATAAGAAGAATAATAATAATAATAATATAATAATAATAATATAATAATAATAATAATAATAATAATAAGAATAATAATAATAATGAACATTTGTCAGAACAAGAAACTACCAATTTTAAATAATACTTCTTAAAATTTGGTATGCCATAATGCAATATATCAAAATGGTTTAGACTTGTAATTTCAAAAGCCATGTCAATTATCAAAACATATTTTTTTTATTTTACACAACAAAATTTCCTTCCATATGGTGAAAAAGCTAAAGGATGATAGCAGTGCTTGTGCAAAAAGTGTTAAAAAAAGTTTCGGTCATAGACCCTATACACTACAATCTCACAAAGGAATACTTCAAAAAACAAAAGAAGTTTGAGAAAGCCTATTAACTGAAGTTCAGCCATTACCATTTTCACTCGACCAAACGGAGAATGTATTTGCCTCCAGAAAGGAGAATCCATTGGATTAAATCTTTGCCAGGCCATATCCCCCACACAAAGATAAAAGAGGCCTTCGAGGTGTTAACCCTTCTAACATTTGTCTTCTGTCCTTTTCCACAGAACTCTGACTTGAGTCATTTACATAACCTGCCCACCAATCCAGATTCTTGATGGAAATACAGTAGTGAAAATATACATTTTGCATTTTGGTGCGCACACACACACACACACACACACACACACACACACACACACACACACACATATATATATATATATATATATATATATATATATATATATATATGTGTGTGTGTGTGTGTGTGTGTGATGTGTGTGTGTGTGAGTGTGTGTGTGTGTGTATCTAATAAAAGGAGCTCATAAAAATATAGAAAGTAAGTACTATGTTTCATAGACTGCTGCCCCTCTCTTCAGGTAAGTAATGAATGAGAAAAGTTACAAAAAGTGCAGAAGTATTTATATCAAGAAGTATTTATATCTCATCTCTCTTTAATCTTCTTAAGCATTAGTTGAAGGAAGATTTCATCAATGATATCTGAATCCCAGGTGCCCTTTGAGATGTACATTACCAGTCTTTGTTTAATCAACGCTGATTCTATAATCTGGCTGTAGTACTGACATTTGGTGCTATAAACTATATGTGACAAAATCCAGTTTATTCTGTGGTTATTTATATGGTTAAAAATAGCTGACCTCTGTTGTCCATACCTAATTTACCATTTATGTTGTATTCATCTCTGGGGAAATGATTTTCCTGTAAAACTGATGTAGGACTGGGATTTTGTATACTCCTGTGTCTTGGGGATTGTCTTTTCTTGGACGTTAATCCGGGATTTGCTTAGGGTATCTGGGTAGGTGAAGGCAAAAGGGTTAGATTTTCCGAGTCTGGGTTACCGTCTTAATCCTGTTCAGGTGTGGTCTCGTCTTGAGGGGGTCGGTAGAAAATTATGTTTGCTTTATGAATCGCTTTCTCAATTATATGGCCAGGATACCTTAAAAACTAAACCTGCTTACGAGTTAATTCAGATTCCTTTTCTAGGAAATCTAGGGAACATATTCGTAAGACTCTTAAGAATAGGTTGCTGGCTACGCCTATCTTGATAGAAATGTCATGATAACTAAAGTAGTGTGTATGAAAGTGAGAATGTTGGTTTACTGTATAGGATAAATGTTACCGTAACTTTTCTCATTCATTACCTATCTGAAGAGAGAGACAGCAGTCTCTGAAATATAGTACTTACTTTCTATATTTTGGTATTTTTATATTTTTGTAGGCTTCTTTCATTAGATGGAATTCTGCTGTAACGGGAAATTTTTATCAGTCATATATATATATAATATATATATATATATATATATATATATATATATATATATATATATATATATGTATATATATATATCACCCAAGGATCATTATAACTGAAAAGCGCTTTGTCGCCGACAGAATTTGAATCGATAACTGGTTATTCTACAATGGTAGATGGTGACTTTGACCACTAAAGCATCAAGAGATTTATATATTGATATGGACTCTCTGTACCAATGCTTTTCTGATTCAGATACTGTTCTTAGAATCAATATCAACCCATCTCCACCAACTCTTAATAAGGGAACAGCTCCAGTGAGAGAAAAAAAAAAACATGCAATGTGAATTGTCTCGTTTGTACTTAAAACACTGAATCGTGGACAAACTTCCAATGCAGAACGCTATACCCATAACCACCTCCTACTCCTACACTAAAGGTTTATTATACCACCCATATCAGATTCCAACCCTACATGCTCTGTTACATTCAACTCTATCTTTTACGTATTTCGTAGCATGCTAGAAACTAAGGCATCTCTTTTCCAGCTTTCAGGCATTTTAACTAGCAATTCTCAACGTCTTACTCTCCTCTTGGCTATTAATAGTACTTCTGAATTTGTATACATATAAAAATCTCTTCAACCAAGGAAAGTAAGCTCAGTAATTCGTCTCTGAAATTCTAACTCAGCTTCTTTTCATGACTGAAATCACATCACCGCATACTTCCTTGCTCCTCCAACAATTCTGACTTGGCAGTTCTTTAACTTTACCACACGTCATTACATCTACTCCAAAATAACTATATCAGTAATCCACTTTCACTCCTCACTAATCTATTCGTAATTCCACATTTCCTGGTTTCTATTTACGCCCACAACTTTACTCTTACTAGCATTTACTCTCAATTCTCAATTTTCTCATCTTACACTCTCTCTCTCTCTCTCTCTCTCTCTCTCTCTCTCTCTCTCTCTCTCTCTCTCTCTCTCTCTCTATATATATATATATATATATATATATATATATATATATATATATATATATATATATATATGTATATATATATTATATATATTATATACTTATATATATATATATATATATATATAGTATATAGTATATATATATATATATATATATATATATATATATATATATATATATATATACGTATATACATATATAATATATATTAAGTTATACCTCTAGTGATAGTCTTGGTAACCACGTCACTGTGCGACCTAAATTCTTGATTACTACACGGTTCGAGCCAAGGAGACGACGAATTTCTTATCAACTTAAAAATTCCACTTTGGGTAACATATATGAAAATATATCAATTAATTCCATGGTAGAGCGAATTAGATCTTAAAGGATATTTGTAGCTCAATGCTTGTGTGAATCACAGTGATGTGATAAAATTCAATATATATAGAGAATATATATAATATATATATATATATTATATTATATATATATATATATTAGATAATATATAAGATATAGATATATTATAATAGATATATATATATATAAATTATATATCTATATCTAGATATATATATAGATATTATATATATATATACTATATATATATATATATAATATATATATATAGATATATATATGATATATATATAATAGATATATTGAGAATATATAATATAATATATATAGATGATATACATAGATATAGATATACAATACTATATATATAGATATCTATACTAATCCTTTATATACTACTACTACGATATATGAATTATATGATATTATATATAGACTACATCATCTACTCTTCTATATATATATTATAACCTATACTAATATAATTATATATATATACGATATATTATTCTAACGTACCCTACTACCTACTCCTATATTCTATTATGTATATATATATATACTAGATATAGATATATAGATATATATATATATATAAACAAAATACCCTCCACTTATATTAAAAAAAACAAGACATTTATCTCTTACTACTGAATCATCCATTTTTTTCATCATTAACCTATTCATATATTACACCAGTGTTTCCCAACCCCGGAATAAATTACCTTAGTGGGGTAATGGACCCATATTTTTGGGGTAAAGGATGTTCTGATCAGAGGTGTTGGAAAGAGAACTGTTGCACAATTTCCTACATTAGACGCCTTTCTTGATAAGGTGAATTCTGAAGATATCCTCAACCACATGAAGACAGACATTAGAGATCACCTGATCGGACTCTAGGAAAGCTTGTATAATTACTTTCAAGATTTGAATATAAAAACAATGAATGGGTAAGAAATCCTTTTAATGTGAGTGAAGATATTCCTGATGAGGACTGTCAAGCAAAAGAAGAATTTATCACACTCAGGACAAATAATGCATGGAAACTAATGTTTACCAACACTAGTCTCTGGAGCAGTACAAATTCTCATAGGATTTTCTGTCACTTATCTCTGCAAGCAAGTATTCTCTCCTGTCCTTGGAATGTCCTTGGAATGAAGACCAAAAAACGTAACCGACTCAACATGCCATCTGACGCCCGTGTAGCCCTTTCTGTAACCAAGGCAATGCAAGCTCAACCCTCACACTGAAGAGCCAGAGCAAACATAAAGTGATCACTGAATAATGTGCATCATTATTATTGTATTAAATATTCTACATTTATGCTGGTTGATTTTGATATCTATAAAAATGGAAGTTTGCATTTGTGCTGGATCCTTAAATATGCACAGCCAATAGCAGGCTATATAACCCATGCAGTTCATCAGGTGCCTGCGAAAAAAATCCATATTACAGGGTATATGATCAATGGGGTCATTGATAACTACGAAATTGAATTTTGAAGTAATAATTTCGAAAAGGTTGGGAAACACTGTACTACACAGAAGGCTCACTCTATACAAACATTACCTTTTGTTTCTATCTTACACATATAAACTCATTTCCCTCACAGAAATTACAACACTAGTCCCAAGACATCTTCAACCCTATTTGCCAAGTACTATTTAACTATTTACTTTTTAAAACCTTCCACAAAACAATTGCTGACTAACCACTCCTATACTATGATAAACTTTTATCCTACTACTTTAATCTCTTACGTTTGCTCCTAAATGCACATATACAACACATTTTGCTTCCATTCTTACACCAATCATTTCTTCAGATTTCTGGTTGTCATTTACTTGTATGAAATTCTCTATCATCATTTTCAGCAACTTTTACCAACACCTGATGACTCCTCGGCCTGCTGTTGTAGTTTGCCAGTACTATCACACACTATCAATTTTATATTATCTAGAAAGAAGAGTCACTCCAAATTTCGTTTATGACCTCTTTTCAATTTTACAACTTTCTACCAACATTAATTTTTTTGCTTTTCTCTGACTTCTCTCACCAATCTATCCATAAAAATATTACAGACACAGAGACTAAACCATTTTCTCATACACACTTTCACACAAAATCGATCAACTTCCCAACTGTTTAATCTAACACACATTTTACTTCCATCACAGACACTAATCTTTCCGGGACAATTCCCTTCTATTGCACACTATGCAGTGTCAGCACCTTCATAACGTCTCTCTTTCAGGTTAATCATAAACTTTTTCTTTATCGACGAATGCAAACGGTGTAAGTTTCAATTAATCTGAAGCTACCAAGATACTCAAATAAAACTTGGAGAACACATTTTTTATCTTGTGTCAAGAGTTGCGTTTTCTGTTCTTGAATCTTAACATCTAATTTGATGTGTTATGATTTACGGCAGATCCAAAATAATGCAACAGAGACCCCAACTGTGTTAAATCTGAGGTCATCATGACATTTCTCATGCGGGAATTCCATTTTCTGTCACCAAGTGAGCAGTGCCATCACGGTCAAATCTGACGCTACTACGATCTATGTCAAGTGAAATTATCACAAAAGTTTTTGGATCCACAATTTACTATAAATGGGTTCCTATTTGATAGAATTAAACGAAGCAACGCAGATAATTCCCTGTTCAGCTACAATAGGACGTACGTTTGTTAAATGTGAAGCAATTATGGCATTCTGTGGTTAAATTACACTTAATTCCATTAATTTCCTTGGCAAAATCTACTTTATAAGGCCTCCTTCAGATGAAAACGAAAATAACAATGCATACACAAACGCACATCGTCCCAAAATAGAATCAGAAGGGTAAACTTATTCTGGACACCCTCGCTCAGATGATGATTCTGGGGATGCATAAAGATTAGGGCAAAAGTCCGAGTATTTGGACCCTGAAAGTCTTTCAGCACTATACGTGTGTATATATATATATATATATATATATATATATATATATATATATTATATATATACCATAATAATATAATGGATTATGAAGAGATGAAGATGATGTCTCCTTGAATTTATAAGATGTTTCTTTTTCATTCACGAAGTGTTAACCTATCCCTCATGCCTGGGCGAAATCTTATTCATGAACATCATATCAAAATATTAAAATCAGGACAAAAATAATACAAAATTTCATTACAAAAATATGTGTAGATGTGTTGCTTGTTTGTCTAGGTGAAAAAGTTTGTATGTGTATATAGTATAAAGTACATATGGTTTTCTTATTAACAAAGTTAAGGAACATTGGGTCTGATCAGTACTTGGATGATGGAATGACAATAAATACCAGAAGCTTTTAGCACATAAGCCTTCATAACATGAGTGCTGGCATGTTATGTTGCAAGTGGCATCACCTTTAATAAATAACGAAAAGAAAATAAAAAACAAAGGGTAGCACCTCCTGAAGTCCCGTCTCTCTCTCTCTCTCTCTCTCTCTCTCTCACACACACACACAAACAAACACAAACACACGTGTGTTTTGTTATCATGCTGTAACAAATTAGTGTAAGCTACTCTGCTCCTGTATAAACACAAAGAAAAAAGCATGCATATATATACTAGTGCATATATACATGCGTATATATGAAAAATAAATAAATAAATATGTATGTATGTATGTATGTATGTAAGTATGTTATTATGTATGGTAATGTTATCGTATGTATGTTGAATGTATGTATGTATGTATATATATATATATATAATATATATATGTGTGTTGTGTGTGTGTGTGTGTGTGTGTGTGTGTGTGTGTGTGTGTATGCCGCAAACAATCCATAAATATCAAATTCTCATGAACTTGGTCTGTGCTCTCAACTAACCTTCAAGCCCAAAACACTGTATGAGGAACGCTGGCTTTTGAGAAGGTCTTTTTATGATGTCATGTCTTACGTCTCGAGTCTGTAATTTCTTTACAGACTCACAATGGATGGTCCCAAGTATGTAACAGTGCATCATATACGTAACAATCAGATTTTACAACCATTAGTTTAAACCGATGAACTTATATATCATGTACAACTCCACTATATGTTAGTTTCATCCAACAGAAGTAGTATTTGGAAGGTAACTAACATCAATGTTTGCAGTCTGATTCTCATGCTATGCTAGACATACTTCAGTAGACCTGAGTTATGTTGATCATGTTGATCAGTTTCTAGATCAGTTTCTAGGTATAAGAAAATCTATGATATGAAAATCAGTTGTTAGTCAGTTATTTAAAACAACAAACTCAAGTCAACCCAAAGATAACTTCCTCTTATTATATTTTCATATAATAACAATTCATAATTCAACAATTAATATCTAGCCGGAAATATTCTTGGCAATCATGTGACTAAAATCTTATTTATCACGGACTAATTTCTAATTTTCTATCATTATTCAAGATGTCTAATTGAGTTCTGTAAAAAGTAACAGCGGCGCGGTAAAAGGAATGAAAGGGGATGCGGCTAGGGATGCCGAAAGGACGCAGCAAAGAACATTAAGTACTGCCTTATTTGTTTCCAGGCAGGTCAGTATCCAGCATTCATTGTTACCTTAGAATCTTAATTAACTTTACAGAATAACTTATTCTCATCTGCATTTATGTGTGGTATTACAATGCACAGAGCGGAAATTAAATAGGCATTCATTACTTTTCGTCAAAATTATAACACCGTATATTATTGGCACCTGTTCTATCTTACAAAATTGATCACACTAAGCAATGAAAGGCCCCGATCGGCGATTACTGCACAACGAGTCTAATGATAATTTTATCACGTTTTTTTTTTAACTTATTCTACGATATTTACAGTAATCGTAAGACTTCAAAGTTTATTAAGATTACTGTACTTTAAACATTTCCTTACACCGAC
>NC_087206.1:41298588-41321088 GCF_015104395.2 Macrobrachium nipponense
TAAGATATGGGAGTCATCTCAACCTGATGTGGAGTGCTGTCAAACTAGTTTCAAATGACTTAGGGGTGCTTGACTATCAAACTAGTTTCAATTGACTCCGGAAGTCACCTGTAGAGTGGTCATTGGGCGCTTGAACAATAATATAAAAAATCTTCGTAAGAAAATGATGTCTTGCATTTTTCACAAAGATCTATTATATTAGAACATTATTTTGTTTTTAACTGACATCCTGGTCGGTGACCAACTCCAAGACGAGAATCATTTCTCACTAGAGCAATCTCTTGGTGGCTCCGATATATTCCCAACTTTACATTTTGGGCAAGTGAAACAATACACCAAGAGATTGTTCAAGTGACAGTTGATTCTCATCTTGGCTGTTAGTCACCAAACAGGATGTCAAATAAAACAAAAGAATGTGCTAATATAAGCGATCATTGTGAAAAATGCAAGACCATTTTCTCATGAAGATTTTAATATTATCGCCCAAGCACCCAATGACCACCGTCGCTCCATCCTGGGATCTTTTATAGGTTTTTTTAACTTCGTCGATTTTTAATATTTATTCTTTGTATTCTTACAGCCCTGATGATGAGATATGTAGCCTCAAAAGTTTGACCATATAAATAAGTATTAACGAGGGATTCCAAATACCTGGTTATGACACTTACCAATCATAGAATTTACCTCACTACAGCCGGCTACCTGAACTCTCATAACAGTAATCCCTTAAAAAAAAAAGTTATTAGCAATTGATGCATCAAAATATATTAAATTTTATTAAAGGGTATCACTCCATCGAACAACTGTAACTGTCTCCCTGATCAGAGTCACTTCAGCAAAAACTAAAGGAACAAAACACATCTATCTCTAGCTTATTTTAGATGTTAATTCCTACCACTGGCGGTCAATACATGAAGCACTATTGCAAAACTTTAAATAAAAAGTTTCTTTATGATTCAACATATATAATCAAAATTCACAATCTTACCTAGAAGAAAAAATTACTTTTACTTGTAAAATACTAACTTAATATATTTATGAATTATATTATTAAACAAAATTATACCCTAAAAATTCTAATTTCTCAAGAACACTAAGATGTGAAATAAATCTAAGTAATCAAAATTGAAACTACCACAATATAAAGTGAAAAAAATTAAGTCATCTTAAAAAATCAAGAGATAAATAAAAAAAAACCTGATGTGTAAAAGAATTAAATGAATTAAAAAAATTTACTAAATTAACCGGCCTAATAAACTATTCAAATTATACAACTAAAATTATACCATGGTATATATATATTAATTACAATACCTTTTAGCTGCAGTTGTGGCCGTTACCAAAATATATTTTCACAATCTTTTCCACTAAATGCACTATTCTGATAGGCGCCGTTACAATAAACATGCTGTTTTAAAATCTGTATAGTAAATTTCACAACTAATTACACAAATGCAATTCAAAGATTTCACAAGAAATTTAACAAATACTAAAGTGTAACCAATACATAATACTTTCTCTTAATTGTAACAAATTTTATTAATATTGAGAGAGAGAGAGAGAGAGAGAGAGAGAGAGAGAGAGAGAGAGAGAGAGTAACACGCACAGTTTCCCTCTCTCAATTAACAAGAATTCCATCTTCAGTTAAAAAGAAAGACTCCCATAAAGCAGAAGAATAAAGTCAATATCAAGACAAAACGTTTTGAGCCAAAACGGACATCACGGTGACTGCAATCTTACAAAACATGACGCAATTGCCATGTGTTTTTAAGCAATAATTCGACTCGATGTTTCTTGCACTACGTGACTAACAGAAAATTGCTTGTTGGACCAGGCGCCCATCTTATCTCTTGTGTGTCAATGCAACTTAATTGCTTGACTCAAAATAGCTATCATCTCTTGATGACAACTTCAGAACACATGAGCTGGGATAAAATGTCTCCGTTATATTAACCTTACCAAATCATTAATTCTGAATCACTATTGCACAAAATATATGTTAACTAGAATACTAAACATAACAATATCTCTAATATAAAGAAAAATTATACTACAATTACAAAGGACATCATAATATTCTGAAATTCATACTTTACACATTTTACAATAGAATATATATTATATATATATATATATATATATATAGATATATATATGGATAATATTATATATATATATATATATTATATTATATATATAATATGATATATATATATATATATATCTATATATATATATATATATCTATATTAGGTATATAAAAGGCCCATTAAAACACTCTGGTTTAAAGCTTAAGGCAATATTTCGGTAGACTGACTTCCACCCCTATCTAGTAATGAATGATAGAAGAAGTTACATTTGCGAAATATATAGTGGGAGATATGCCCTAAGGTGATGGCTGGGGTCACCTCACCACTAAACCGACGTTGGTTCGGTTAATTGTCTTAATCTGCTTCATTGTTGCCTAAAGGAAGATATTGTCTATATGGTCAGAGTCTCTGGCTCCATTGCAAAGGTTGATCCTATTCTCTTGTTGTTTTGTCAGTGAAGATTCTACCATCTGACATTTGTATTGACAGCTGTTCTTGTATAAAATTCAGGATGAGTTCCAATCCATGGTATGGTTCATGTTATTTGTATGATGGAAAATTGCCAAACTATGTTGTCCATATCTAACTGAGCACTTATGTTGAGTTAATTAATCTTTCTGAGAGATTTTCCTGTGAATCCAAAGCATGACTAATTACAATCCCTTCTTGGAATTTCATAACCTCCTATGTCTTTAGAAATTGGTTTCTGCTGAACGTTACTTAAGGATTTCCCTAAAGTATTCGGATAGGTGATGAAAGGGTTGAGTTAGCCTAAGTTTTGATCTTTCGTAAATTAACCATATGAAGGATTATGATTTTGTTTGTGTATTTTTTCCTTTTCTGTTTTTCTGTGGGTTTGTAAAAAATATTCTTTGATTTATGTTTGGGTTTTTTTATTATGTGCTTAGGGTATTTTGACAAGATAAGTTGATTTCTGATTGTTTCAAGTTCTTTGTTAAGAAAATCTGAGGAGCAAATTCTCAGGCCTCTAAGAAAATTAATGTTACTTGCTATACTGAGTTTAACTGAAATGTCATGATAGCTGTAAAAATGTATGTATGAAAATGAGAATGTCGCCTTCCTGAAGACAGTAAATTAGTAGTTTTATTAGTTCTGATGATTAAGACTACTAAAAAGGGTATTTAGTTATTGTTTTCCCATTCTACTTTAAATTTTATGCTCGGGACCAAGGAATCTAATTTTTGTAGAAAGACATCAAAATCGCCCCACTCTCTTTTAGTATGATAAGATGTCGTCTACATAGCGAAGCCAAATCATATCTGCAGGCTTGATAGGGTTTATAATTACTGTTTCAAAATACTCCATATATAACTTTGCTAATACAGAACTGAGCGGACTCCCCATACTCCAACGGGCTGAGTTTATTTTTGAGGAACGTTAATACATCTTTTATGAACTTATGTGGAAAGGGAGTCTATGTCTAGGCTGAGAAGTTTTACGTTATGCACAGGGATATGTGCTGACCTAAATTTTTTGCAAAAGTCTTCTGGATGTTTTATATGTCAAGGGGAAAAAGTTCCTAAAAACGGGGAAAGTAACTTGGCTACCCATTTTGAAATTCTGTAAGTTAAAAGCTAAAGCACACGAGATTATGAGACGGAAGGGGATGTTAACTTTGTGAGTTTTCAGGAGGCCATAGAAATACAGTAATTTGGGATTGATTGCTTTAAATTATTCCAAAATTTCTATATTTTTCTTACCTTTACCAATGTTTCTGATTATCTTGAAGAAATCTATTTGGGCATTATGATGGCTCTGGTTTTTTTTTTCTCAGTTGACTCAGGGGTGGATCAAATACAATTGTATTTGTATTTGAATTGTATTTAAATGCAATTTTAATGTATTTGTATTTGTATTTGTATTTTAGCATCCAGAGAAAAAGTATTTTGTATTTGTATTTGTATCATGGCACCCAGAAAAAAAAAGTATTTTGTATCTGTATTTATATTTGATATTTCGAGTCAAAATCATTTGAGGACAGAGAGAGAGAGAGAGAGAGAGAGAGAGAGAGAGAGAGAGAGAGAAGTCAACAATGCAAGAATGCAAGAATGCAGATATAAACTTGTGTGAAAAAATGTTATATAGTTTGCAAATTTTCAGGAGGATTTTTTATTAGTAGCTTTGAAATCTGAAATAAGAGTACTTGTATTTTCATTTGTATTTTCTGAACCAGTGATTTATTTATATTTGTATTTTTAGATTTAGGAAGAAAAGTATTTGTATTTGTATTTATATTTCTAGATTTAGGAATAAAAGTATTTGTATTTGTATTTTGTATTTTTGGAATCCCAAACGAAAGTATTTGTATTTGTATTTCAATCGTAAAAAGTCAGTATTTGATCCAACCCTGGTAGTTGTATCATTTAAAAGTGCACTGATCATTTCTTGGTAGAAACTGTTATCCAATAACAATTTTACCATCTTTATCTGATCTAGTGATTATAACGTCTAGTTTGCGGAGTGAGTTTATAGCTATCATAAATCTTTTAGACAGTGGTGTTTGTTGTTGTGTCTGGTTAGGATGTTTAAAGGAATTTCCTTTAAAACATATTCGTCTTTCTTGTAATTGTTGTTAGCAATGAATTTATTAAATGTTACTAGGAAGACGAGTTTATATTTTTAATCAGGTTCAAGGGCAAATGACAAACATAAATAACACGAACCACACCATGGATTGGAACTCATCCCGAATTTTATACAAGAGCAGCTGTCAATACAAATGTCAGATGATAGAATCATCACTGTTAAAACAACAAGATATTTGGATCAACCTTTCCAATGGAGCCTGGGACTCTGACCATATAGACAATTTCTTCCTTAAGGCAACGATGAAGCAGATTAAGACAATCAACTGAACCAACGTCCGCTTGGCAGTGACCCCAGGCATCACTTAATGTCGTATCCACCACTATATATTTCGCAAATGTAACTTCCGCCATTCATTACTTGATAAGGGTGACAGTGAATCCACTGAAATACAGTCCATAGCTTTAAACCAGACTGTTTTAATGGGCCTTTTGTACTTGAGACGTATCCTATTTAAACAGAAGAATTTATTTTCACACACACACACACACACACACACACACACACACACACACACACACACACATATATATATATATATATATATATATATATATATAATATACGTGAACTACATACAAATAAGTTTTCCACACAAAATAGAATAAGCAAGAGCAAAATAATATGGCAAACGAATTCTACAAATAACATAATTATTTCTTGAAAGTTTGATTCCAGAGAACTAGGCACAAACAGGTGCATTTTCTCTGCTAAAGGTTAAACGTTTAAATATTATGAATAGAGGTGATGAAAACTGGCAAGAGTAATGTAAGAATGACGAGGAAATCTGAAAACTGGTGGGAGTCAGGTGAAAATTTAAATTGAGAATAATTCCGTAAGTTTAATCATGTCAATTTGATATTTACATTTGAAATGACCGTATTTATATTAATAAATAATCCCCTCTGGATATCATTTTGTTTTTAATAACCTCGCTGAGAAGGAATTGCACCTGACAATTGGAAATGTTCGTGATGATAAGATAAATGAAATAACATGAACAATAATATTTTACATTTTAAATCCATACCAGTCATGTTTGATCAGGATAAACTCCTCTTAGCAGAGAAATAATTGTTTCACCTGATTGCACAAGATAATTACAAATGTTACTAAAACTACATCATTATTCGTCGTGGTTTTTTCTTAAAATGACTGACATATTTCATACGTTGCATCCATGTTGCAATTGTAGATAAGACTCAAAAACTGAATTCAGATTCATATAAATCGAAACATAAAAAACCCATAAACTTAATTTTCACTAAAACCATTTGCTACATTTCTACAACTAAATTATGCTGTATTTGCAGGAGAGCCATTTGCGTGATTTACACATTATAGATATTAAAACTTTATTTGGATAAAAAAAAACATTCGCAAACGACATCCTGTTTCTGTCAAGCCCCGGTCTAAAAGATAAGTTAAACCGAATGGGGAAAGAAGATGATAGGGAGTAACCAATGAAAAAGAGAGCCAGGAAACTGAATGAGACCCCCAAATGACAGGATGTTTTGGGAGCGAAAGAAAGGAAGATAAGGCGGTCTGAATTATCTGCAAATGTTTACACACGAGGAACAGCAAATGAGGGCAATCATCAATTCTGTGAAGGTCAAAAGTGTGTTGAAAGAATCTTGTTGAATACCAACAGAGCAGGAGAAATGAAAAGCTCTTACAGACTCTCTAACTGGATGAATGAGTTCATACAGGAAAGAGTACAACCCTTACTAAGAAATTTAGCTAAAGGAAACTTGTGTCAGACAGCCATAACGTCTGAAGAACAACAATAAAAGATTATTTGAAGCCCAAAACAACAGCTTCCTAAATATAAGTAAAACAACAGCTTCCTAAATATAAGTAAAAGATTACAGAACTCCCCAGTGAATCTTGTCTTAGAATAGAATAGAGTATACAATTTAAGCCGACGGCCAAGCGCTGGGACCTATCAGGCCATTCAGCGCTGAAAGGAACATCGAGAGTAATGGCCTGCTGGTATGCCCGTCGGTCACTTCCAGCTGTTAACATTTCCTCTCGCTTCTGAAGCTGTGTTACCAAACAATCGCATCGTTCTGGCTACATACTAGGTCGGTAGTAAAGCTCGCTGAATAGGCAAAGGACGAGGGTAGTCTCACCATGTCACCTACTCATCTATCTCTATCAAACATTGAAATCATATCTTTAACATGCACATCTTTGCATAATTTCCTAAGAAGTGACCATGTAAACCATTACACGCCTGAACGGTGTTTAAATGTTGAAGAATGGTCACAAGGACACATTATTCCAGAAAATTGGCGACAAACTTGTGACTTACCTGGTCTTCATATAGTGACCTTATATGACATGACCGATGCCATGAATGTCCGCGAGTAATATAAACATTATTTCAATAGTGAAGGGGCAGTACCACGGCAATACACATCGATAAATGAATAGTGCAGATCTCTACTTATGCATCTGAATGTCGTGCATTGTATATTATCCTGTTAATGAAACTTGTAGTCATGGGTTAATACACATGTATATATAAAAAACATATTATATATAACCTATGTTTACGTATTTTTTCCCTGGCAGTGAACCGAGTACATTTACATCAGGATCATAATTGATCATAGTGGAAGATGAATTCCTGCAGAATCTGGTCACATATCCCTTTCACTCAAATTTTATTCATTCATTTCCACATACATCCTGACCCCAGCGTTATTATCTTTTCTCTTGAGAGAGAGAGAGAGAGAAAAAAAAAATTCGTCTGCATTGTAGGTGCCAGTATCCAAGTTTGACAGTGATGTTCTGATTATGTCACCATCATTCATGAAAGCCAGGTCATTAATACACCATAGTTTTGGTATGTAGATCTCGTCTGTCCCAGTCCTGACTTGTGACTTTGTGTGACTTTTCAACTTGCCGCATTTCACGTCGGTGTTTGCGTTTAATATCCCCTGTGGTAACGGTAGGATGTGTCTTTTGTATTTCCTCGGTTATTGCTATCAGAGCCACTGCTCGTGAATTTCTATCCTGTACGCGTAACTTTTGATCTTCCATAGGCAGGGATGTTGCCGGTACAGCTCAATTAACAGTCCAGTTTCCTCTTTTGACCACTGAATGCTTTTAAAGGGGTTTGTGCACTGGTGATTGGAGAGGTGAAATCACTCCTATACAAAACCCTTTGGTAAGTGAGGATGCTAAGAAACTAGGACTCCGCTTGCCAGCTGCCACCACCGTTAATGGAACATGCCATCGTACCAGTTGGTGTCTGGTTCAACTGCTCTCACTCGCTTGTTTAATTGTCACCTACTCACCTCCGTTCGTGGCTGCCACACATCTTTCCATCTTGTATAGTGGAGAGGATTGTGGGAACAGTGTTTGCTCGTCGGGCATTGCCGGCTAGTGTGGACAGGGTTAAATGGGTTACAAATCTTGCATGCTGCTGCTTTCGTAACGCATATCATCCTCTCTTTAACTGTATGAAGTGTTGTAAAATTGTTTGCAATATTTTCAGATTCCTTATTTTGCTTAGAGTTAGTATGTTCTAATAATGTATGTTAAGATTTTGCATAACATGATTTAAAAGTCAAGAATAATGCATATGAGAAGAGAAAATAGCATTGTCTATTCGAAGCAGAAAATAGCTGTCACCACTTGGTGTCGCATGGTTCCAATTTTTTTTTTTTTTTTTTTTTAACAACCATGCTATGCTCATGTCTTGTTTCACACTTGTCTCTTTGTCGAGAAATCACGTGAAGGATTGCATCATCTTTCGTAAGCTTTGTCAAAAGAGAATTAGTTGACTCGTAAGTAGATTAAATTTTGAAGTGGAAAGTTTGTGACGTCACTCAAGGAAATGACGAACCTTAATTTCATTTAAGAAGATTCTATAATTATATCTTTTATTTTAAAAGACTTTTATTGTCTTAAATCATGTAATAATAAAAGTTATTTATGATTGTAATCCCACTTTCTCTACTTATTGTTTTGAAAGAGAATCTTTACGATGTTAACTACCTTTCGGTCCCAAAATTGTTCTCCCAACCATTTTAGGGCGAGATACACTGATCAGTTGCCTTTCGAACAGAGAAGTCTTGTCATTCAGGGACTTGCTGTCACGTTGCACAGAGGGGTGTGCAGAAGCCGCTCTTGCTCTCTCTCATTCTCTCCTCGCACGAGAGATTTTTTATTTAGATTAACGTAAAGATTTTTTACTTAGTGACTGGTCTCGTAAATTTTAGTTTCGTATTTCTTAGATTTGTTTAATATTGCTCAGTACTTGTTGTGGCATCTGAACAAACATTGTACAAGTGTGTAACGGCGCCATTCTTTTTTTTGGAACATGGTGAATTTTTTTTAATGTGAATTTTGGAGATGGGTGCAGCAGAAATATAATTGGTACCAAAGTAATGTGTTAATACAAGGTTTTCAAGTTGCAACTTAAAAAAACAGATTTACATTGTTTTGGTGAAACTTGAAAACATATTTACAGTGGTTTGGTGAAACTATTTCAGTTTTTACACATTGCAAATTTTTATGTTCTCTGTTTATTTCTTCTGACGTGATTATTTGTGCATTTATCCATTTTTCCTACTGAAGTGATTTTTTGTGCATTTGTCCATTTTTCTTATTGAAGTGTGTTTTTATATATATTTTGTGTGATTGATGCTTTCTTTTTTGCAATTTTGGTATTTTCCAAATTTTTCTGTGTTTTTGTTTACATTCATAATTTGATTAACTTAATTGTTTTCATTTATTAAACGTTGCATATTTTTTCATTAATTTACATTTACTTAGAATTCTTTTCAAGCTTTATTGTTCTTTGGCACTTTTGAATTAATTTCCAAATTTTAGTTATTACCTAACACTTTTGAATTTCAATTAATCATTTTTCTTGATTTTTATATTAAATTAATTTTGATTTAATTTTACTTAATAATTAATTCAAGAATTAATTAAACTTTGTGCTGTTTTCAAGTAACAGTAATTTCTCTGATATTGTGAATTTCACATATCAATTTTGAGTTTGATAATAAATTTTTGTATTTAAAATTTTTATAAGTGTATTATTTTTCACCAGCATATTTAATTTTGTTCAGGTAGAATTACAGGGTGGTAATTGAGCTGTTTTCCTTCAATTTAATTGAAGTGAGCTAGAACCAGGGTAGTACTTAGAATTTTAGAACCAGGGAAATACTTAGACTTTTGAAGTTGTAGATGGAGTGAAGCCTTTTAATTAATTTAATTACATATAACATAACCTCACACCTGTTTTAATGAACTTAGTCTGATTTTCTGCTATGTTGATAAGTTGTTTAGGGATCACTGTTGCCTTTAGAGTATTCAGTCGTATTTTACCTGTGATGAAGGTTCAGGTGTCTGGCTGTTGTGAGGTAATTATTTTATGATTAGTAAGTGTAGTAACCAGATACTTGGCACTTCGTCACACAAAGGTGAAACAATTGTTAGCAGATTGTGGAAAGTTAGATGAGAAAGAGAATATGACTTGAGGTACAGTAAAAGGAATGAAAGGGACTGGACCTAGGGGTCAAAAGGGCGCTGCAAAGAACTCTAAGTAATCCCTGCAGTAATTCATGTGAGATGCATTGACTGCACTAACCCCCTACGAGAAATCTTGTCTTATGGACACAATACCGGTGACCTGTGCAAGAGGTGGATTGAAGGTCTTTTGTTTTGATAAATTTGGGTTCTGGCTGACCCATCATACCTGCTTTATGCAGTGAGTAAAACCATTTCCATTAATTTTGTCTATGTAGTGATCTTATAATTAGTAGCATTTTCTCTGCAAGTGTTAGAAAAATCGAATTGTAATTGTAAGGATTCCATTCAAACTCTAAGTACAATTTTTCCTTTCAACATGTACTGAGAGAAGTTTCCTTTTTGGCAACTAGCCCATTGTGTGATGCCCAGTATAGTGACTTATATGCTGTAGTAGCGCCATTGTAAGCTGTAAATAACCAGTGATATTTGAATTTTACAATTTTTCGTCGTTTAGGATATACCATTAGCAAATTGTATCTTGACAGGGCATGCTGGACACAACATTGAAGTTATCATCCAGCTAGTAATGCAATTTGTATCATATGGGACAGTTTAAGGAGTTAAGGCTTCTATGCTTCGACTGATGAAGATATATAGTTTGAGAATCGAAGGGTTTGGCCAGGGGGTTAATGTATTTTCTCCTTGAGGCTATATATAATTTTCTTTCGTAATTTAGGTATGTGGTGAAGGGTAACAATAATATTACAAGAGAATTTTATGTTATAAATGTTTTGTACTGTGGTTCTGTCTGTCCCTCATCTAACCTAAATGTAATATTACTTCACTGAATACCTATGACAGTCATTAATTTATCATTAAATCGTTTGACAATATTCTATGACGTCTTCAGTAATACTAATGAATATCCGATTTCAAAATGTTTAAATAAGTCTTACATATAAGACTTCAATAAGAAAATATAATTAAATGTAAAGTTACAGTCAATAAATAACGGCATATTTTTGTAGATGCAAGTTTTTAGACTTCACTCTCAACAATAATCATACCGCAGGCAGGACTGAATATCTGAAGATCATTTAACAATTTCCTTCTACTAAATGCAAAAATAGCGAGTTCAGGTTAAAACCAAAATAGGCCAACATAATACGTAAATTATCTTTGTTGTCATTTTGTAATAAGTATAAATTTGAGCCATAATCAAAGTAACATTCTTACAACAAAATTATTGCAAATATTGGATGCAGGACGACTTATCACCGCCGACTCGCCACTCGAACAACTCACCACAGGCCAACTCAACAGCAGGACAACTCGATTTTTTCGTAAATTTCTTATAAACAAAGATAATTCATTCACTAAAGGTCATATTAAAGCACAGCTTTTTAGAACTGAATAAAAGTAATTTCTTAGGTATAATTTTTAAAACACAAATTCATTAAGGATCAATTTTCAATACATGACTTAAATTTATTAAGGATCAATGTTTAAAATAGAAATTAAATTTTAATTTACAAATGTACTGAAAACTGAAAGCAATTCCTCTTAGGTATTCAGTGGGAGATCGTTGTGACAAAGAAGAAACGATCTGCAAAAATTCTATCATCTCCCCTCATATACTTCTTCAATTCAGGGGGAGAGGTTTGACCTCGAATTAACTGTTCGAAACTTGCATCTCGGTTTCTTTGCAGCCCCGTGATGAACCTCCATATTGCGGGATGCTCCATCCCCAGTTCTGTTAGCAGTCTTCTATTTGCTGCTTCAGCATGGTTATTTATCCGATCTTCTTTGTGCAACGTCTCTCGTAAATATTCCACATTGCAGGGGAGGACAGGCGATCTTCTACTGGTTCCACGTCTTTCTGGTTTTCCAATTTAGTTCTCTTCGCACCGATTCAACAATGATGATGTTCTTCAGGTATATCCGGAAGAGAAGGCATCAATATTTAGTATCGATAAGTAGAAGAGGAACAAATGTTATAGTTAATATCATCTTGGCTTTTAGTGCAAAGGTGGCATCGTTGTTCTACATAAAAGTACAACCCATGGTAATTATCTTTTTATGCATATTTTGTGATAAATGGAAAACACAACCATTTAATTCAACTTCTGGAAATACATATTTCATGGCTGTAAAAGCTGCCTGCTCACAATTGCAAATAGATGCTGGGTTTAAGCGCAGGTTCGACATCTTTGAGCATTTCAAACATATTGCATAAGTGATGGCTGCTTGTTTGGCAAAAGAGCATAGATAACCGGAATAACTCCGAATTTCTTTGCAAGAATAATGTAAACCTTCGAAAATAATCTTGATCTACCAAAAAGCAAAATTCTATGTGGTCCAAGGCCACTATCGCCGATCAGGAAATTTTCTTCTCGTCCATCTTCTGTAATTTAAATTTTGTACTGGTGTGGCACCTCTAACTCTTGAAGATATACAGGATTCGGAGGATCTCCCACTGTATATTTGAGAGGAATTGCATACAGTTTTCAATAAATATGTAAATTGAAATTTAAGTATTAAAAATTGATCCTTACTAAATTACTTTTATTCGGGTTAAAAAGCATTAATAAGAGAATTTTAACGAATATCGGAAAAATAATGGAAGGAATTTTAATGAAAACTGAACGCTAGGGATGCCAAGAAAGATATTCTTTATTTGATACATCTCTTATTAATAGGACCAACAATGAATTTTCTGTGCAGTTATGAGTTTCATACAGCATATAAAAAAAATAAGTGTAAAAGAAAAACACACAACTAACATACGGATCTTATATTATTTTACTGTTAACGAAAACTTCTCTCATTAACTTCCACATGCCATTAAAAAAATTGCTGAAGGTCACTTCACTTTCTTTAACGGCGTTCTTTTCTCGATAGTCCTATAAATCATGAGGCATACATCCACGTGGATATCTCGTCGTTTTTTGTTAGAGTTCCTCAATATACATATATTACTTTTATTGAAAATTGTTACAGGTACTATGGGCATGCGATATCGGTGATTTCAAAGTCTGCCTTAGGAAAACATGAGGGATCCTTAAAGAAAAGTTGTAATGTTGATTTTAATGTCAGCCGGCATATTGGGCTTCCGAACATAAATATGCGTTCTCTCTCTCTCTCTCTCTCTCTCTCTCTCTCTCTCTCTCTCTCTCTCTCTCTCTTTAGTACAACAATCAGCTTAAGATACACAGCAGCAGATTGTTAAACCATGAAAGATTGCTTTCGTACCATAATCTATTTTCGACGGGATCAGACATCGGTGATCAAAAGAAAAATAACAGCACCAAATGTTTTTGTAAAACTCTTCTAATTCCCTTTAATTAAAATGCCTCGGGAATTTTTTTCCTTTTCTTCATCTAGGAATACATTTGTGAACGACCAACTACGCTAAAAGCTTGAAGTTCATTTTTCATGAGATATACCGTAAAATGGTCTGATCATCTCAAGCAATTATAGTATTAAGTTCCTGTCTGAGGGAAATGTACAACGAAAAATAAGCCTCCGTACATGACTGCAAGATAAAAAATGAGACATTCTTCCTAAAGATGATTTTTGGTTGATGAATAATCACTAGATAATTCCAATGGAAGACTCAAATGAAGGAAGATTCACTGATAATAGCAATTGAACGGTCTGATATTGCCGCGTCTACGTGAGGTTAATCAGGTGAAATTTGGAAAAATACTTGTCAAAAAATACTTTTTTATTGTAAAATCTGGAAGAAAGGTTGACTGGCTCACCCTCTTATTCTAATTAGCCAATATAGAAATAATTATCATACATATGCCCACATTTTTATTTCCATTGGCATCTGAAAGAATATTTGAATATGTTAAAATCTTTACTGCAGGCAACGGAAGCTCTTCCTAGTTAACTAGTATCCAGCGGCACTAAACAGCTCTGAAACTTACTATATCGCATTCCAATAAATTTCGTTTCCGCCTTAAATCCAGTACAGATTTCAATTCTGTTTTTAGAAGAGCTGAACTTTTCATTTAAAAAGGCAATCGACGGAAAGCCAAAGTTCATTGTTTTTCGAAGATTCATTAACGTATCGATAATTGCATTTACTTTTCGCCAAATATTTTTAGAAGAACAACAGGAATTTTAAACGGATAGTAAGAATGTCATTTCTAATTAGGAATTCTTAAAGTAAATCTACATAAAGTGTAGACCTCTCTCCTGCTTTTTATTTTACAATATATTAACTGTAAAGGCTGCGATCAAGTTTTACAATAAGACGAAATTTTGTTTTTGAAGGGGGGGTGGGGGTGGGAACTTGCTATAAATATTTAATATGGCAGATACAGAAAAGTGAATATAATACAACACGACCGTTTGTGCTGGGAATGGTAGTCACGAGATATCAAATACTTTGAATTACTACTGACAAGTCATAAATTGTTCAGAAAAGATGAAAGTTAAGGTAACAAAGTGATTCACGGTTCGTGACAAATATGTTTTGCCACGAACCGTGGATCACGTTGTTACCTTAACTTTCATCTTTTCTGAACAATTTTCAGAGAGAAACCACCTCTCTTGACTTGTCAGTAGTAATTCAAAGTATTTGATATCTCGTGACTACCATTCCCAGCACAAACGGTCGTGTTGTATTATATTCACTTTTCTGTATCTGCCATATTAAATATTTATAGCAAGTTCCCACCCCCACCCCCTTCAAAAACAGAATGCCTATCTCGAAGAATTATGGAACAGAATGAAAGAAACGGAAACATCACATTACTTTTGCTTATAAAAATATAGCAACTACTCTCAAGTGTTCAGTGAGCAAACTGGTACTTTATCTTAGCTCCATTTGATTTTCTATTCTTAATATTATCAATCAAGTATTGTATAAGTTATAAGAATCTTTGTCATTAATAAGTAGTTCCTAGAATCACCATTTTCATCACTTGAGATTTCTCTAAAGAACTCAATAAGATTACGATAGGGATTCTGCTATCTTTTAAATTGAACAACTAATTAATATGATAACGGTTGACCTAGTAATCAACGAGACTTACATTCTTTTGTTTGACCCCTTGAATTTAAACTAGGTTTAAAGTCTCTAGGCCTTCATCGAATATAAATGAAATCTTCGTTTGCTTATGCTAATGACAAGGTATGTAGTAACTCATAAATTTCACCTTCTCTCCATTGTCTCCAATCTACTGGCCTCATTAACTCCCGTCTGGCGACTCGTCCAGTGGGTCGGATGTTCTTGGACACCTACTTGAGAAGTGGCCTAAGGATTAACTCGAAATATGTGGTTGCAACGTTAAAATAGAGTTTTATGAGCCTTTTACCTTCATATCATATTGTTGTGTTACAGTAAAAGATATATATATATATATATATATATATATATATATATATATATATATATATATATATACAAACACACATATATACATTATATATATATATATATATATATATTATATATATATATATATATATATTTATTACGTCAATTTCTTATATTTTGAGGCAATGACAGGGCATAGGACTTCCCGGAAATTTCTTATATTTTGAGGCAATGACAGGGTACAGACCTACACATCAAATTCTCATATTTTGAAATGATAGGGCATAGGCCTAATCGTCAATTTATGTTATGGAGCATTTCTTATATTTTGAAGCAATGGCAGGGCATGGAGCTACATATCAAATTCTTACATTTCGAGGCAATGACAGGGCATATGCCTACACATCAAATTCTTATATTTTGAGACAATGACAAGGTAGGGTCCCTAACCATCAGTTTCTTAATGCAAATAGTTTTCTACCCGTATCTGTTGGAAATTTAGTAGCTTTTAATAAATATAGTAGTTTTAACTACAAGACATATAATGTACAGCATAAAGTGGAATGTACACGTATAAGCATGGAATTGTAACTCCACTTCTACCGGCGGGACACAGATCAATCACAGGAGCGTCTCAGTCTTACACAAAACTATCAAACTGCTCTCAATGAACTATATTGAAAATATATTTACATCAGGGAATACAAATTATATTATTGTAATGAATAAATTTTGGGCTGCTGTAGCATTTCTATGACAATGAAGGCTATGGTAGGAAGTCATCATAAGATACTTAACGAAATAATAAAAAAAAAAAAAATAAATGATAGCTGAAAAAGTTATGTATGAGATTATCCAAACCAGCCTCCGAGTAGCCCATGAATCACTTGATTTTAGGGGCATTCTTGTAGATTATCCTACCTGACAAAAGAATACAAAAGAGTCGGTAAATTCTCTCTCTCTCTCTCTCTCTCTCTCTATCTAGAAGTGTTCGTGAACTATCGGTGATAAGATTAGTGTGAAAATAGTAGGATAAAGCGTCTTCTAAGTTAGTTTATCAAGTGTAATACTGTAAATCAGAACAAGATGGCAGTAAGTTCCAACTGCGGGAAGAAGTGGCGTAATTTAGCTTGCTTGGCGGATTCGCAATACGATGAGGTAGCAGGAAGGGAACTGGCATTTCTCATCTATGAAATCAGCAACAGTCCCAACCAAAAAGATACAAAAGCATTCATAGATATATTAGAAGGATATAATCCTTCAAACTGGAACAAATCTAATGAAAACATCTTGAAAATAATTGAAGAAGTTCCAAATAAAATGCAAGTGGTCAAGAGACTCATAAAGAAAATATACATAAACCAACATATTCCGACAAAGAAAATGAATAAGGTGAATCTTGTGAATATCCTAATTGATGCATTAGGAAAAAGAATGCCAAAAGCATGCAAACTGTGTAAGGTTTGGTATAGCATAGTCAATCCACAAAACCTAATCAGAAAATGTGCTGCATGCAACATTCCGACCCATCCACAGTGTGCTGAGGTAATGCAAGATTTGAGAAAAGATACAAGAATTTTTTGTTCAACATGTCTATCATGGATAGACAATGTTATTAAATCAAGATTGAATGTACAAATAGTTGAGGATGAAGAAGAAGAGGAAGAAGAAGAAGAAGAAGAAGAAGAGGAAAACGGAAGAGAAGTAAACAAAAATGAAATGACAGAAAAAAATAAGGAAAACAAAAGAACAAGATAAAAGTATGGATGCAGAGATACTCATTGATACTACATATGAGGCAATAAAGCAGCATACCTACGAAGAAATAAATTACGATATGACAACAGAAAAGCAAATCCCGAAGAGGCTCTACCCAGATCTACACAATGACGGGAAAGAGGAAAAAATAGACAAGAAAGACAAAATCTGCAACCTTTTGAAAAGAGGGAATTGCAGATTTGGAGAAAGATGTTACTACAAACATCCTAAGGTATGTCAAAACTATGAAATATATGGTAAATGTGCATACCTAGATGGCTATGGGGATGATTGCAGAGATCTGCATCCAAAAATATGTAAAAACCTAAAAGAAGGAAAAGGATGTAAGTTCGACAAAAAATGCAAATATATGCACCCTGTAGCCATGAATCATAATCAAATAAATAACCAACCAAGTAATAAAATCCAAAATAAGAAAGAAACAAATAAAGAGAGAAATCAAGAATATCAGGTAAAAGAGAAAAGCAAACCACCAATGAGATATGCAGAGGTGTCAGCAAAAAATTTCAAAGCATCAGCTCCGAAATTCTACTCAAGAGATAATAACTGTATTTATTATGCAAGAGGATATTGCAGAAACGGAGAAAATTGCAGATTCAGACACAAAATGAATAATTACGATGAAGGAAGATCAAATATTATGGAAAAGTTGGATTTTTAATGTCAGAATTTCTGGAAATGAAAAAAGAACAACATACCAGAACAGGAAAGAGACATGGGAAAATCCTTATTACTACCATTATTAAATGAAGGAGAAAACACGTAAACCATCATAGTGATGAATGCGCAGGGTTTAGTTACGAGTAACTCAAAAAGAAAAATAGAGTACTTAGAAGAACTAACCCAAAATGAAAAGAAAATAGATATAATGAATATAAGTGAAACCTGGTATTTCCCAAGAGACTGGGAAATGATGATCAAATAAAAGGGTTCCAAACTTATAGATCAGATAGAAAAAATAGGAATCAAGGGGGAACAGCAATATATGGGAAAGACAAAAAACAAGGAAAAATATATGAGAAATATAGTAACTCAGAATGTGAACTAATAGCGGTAGAATTTGAATCTGAAAAATTAATGAACATAGTAATATATAGACCTCCTAATACTAAAGAGTTTGACTTAATAATTGAAAAATTGGATGATATATGTAGAAATCACAAGGACTGGACTATTCTCCTATCTGGTGACTTCAACTTTCCTTTCGTATGAATGGAACGAACGAATAGGAGATTGTGGTTGTACTTATACATATAAAAAAGAGAGTAATAGTAGTGCAGAAGATAAGAGGCAATTTGAAAAGCTATTAGATATGCTACTAGAATACAACATTCAACAAATAAATCACCTGCCAACAATGTTAAAGAAATAATAGTTTATAATGCGAGTATTTCAGACCATAATGTCATAGAATTAACAGTTCATTCCAAAGCAAGTGAAAATAGAGATAAGCAAGAAATGAAAAAAGTGGGAAGGATATGGAAAATACAACTTCTACAGTAAAATATAAAATGGTCAGAAATTAATGAAGAATTAAACAAAGATTGGGATAACATTTTCGTAAGTGATGACATAAGGGTAAATACGGAGATATTATATAAAATATTGGAGAAAATAGTGGATAAATATATACCGAAGATGAAAAGTAAACATCATTCATGCATACCAAGAGACAGAAGGATCTTGTTCCAGAAAATCAGAAAGTGGAAAAAAGGTCTTGCAAAAGAAAAAAATGCATGGAAAGTTATAGAACTAAAAAGTAAGATAGAAAATGCAGAACAAAAGATTATACAATCAAAAGAAAATGAAAAACGGGACTTGGAAGAAAAACCCTATTAAAATATCAAGCAAAACCCAAACTATTATACTCATATGCGAAGAAGATGAATAAAAGAAGAATAGAAATAGGCCCTCTGAGAATTGAAGGGAGATTAACGAATGAAAAAAAGGAAATTTGCAACATACTGGCAGAACGATATAAGAGAGAATTCACCCCTAGAATAGATAATGAAGATAATGATATAGAAGTAAGGGACGAAAATAGTGAATATTTAGCTGACATAGAAATTAATGAAGCTGATATTGTGCAGGCAATTAATGAAATTAAAAATGGAGCTGCTGCAGGGCCGGATGGAGTCCCTGCTATTTTGTTAAAGAAAGTAGTTCATTCTATCGCAAAGCCACTTGCAATATTATTAAGACAAAGTGTAGATACAGGCAAGATTTATGATGAGCACAAATTAGCATATATCACCCCTACTTTCAAAAGTGGATCAAGACTAGAGGCAAGTAATTATAGCCTGTGAGTCTAACATCACATATTATGAAAGTGTATGAAAGGGTAATGAAGAAAAATATTATGAAACATTTAATAAAAAATAATTTGTTTAATATAGGACAACACCGGTTTCGTACCCGGAAAAAGTACACAAACCCAACTGTTAGTCCACCGTGAGAACATATTCAAAAATATGAAAAGCGGAAATGAAACAGATGTGGTTTATCTAGACTTTGCAAAAGCTTTTGACAAAGTAGACCATAATATATTAGCAAAGAAAATTAGAAAACACAATATCGTAGATAAAGTAGGAAGATGGTTAAAAGAATTTTTACACAGAAAACAGATAGTTATTGCTAACGATGAGAAATCGGATGAAACCAAGGTAATATCCGGTGTGCCACAAGGTACGGTGCTAGCTGCAATATTGTTTGTTATTATGATTGAAGACATAGACAGTAATGTTAAGGATTCGGTAGTGAGTAGTTTCGCTGATGACACAAGAATAAGTAGAGAAATTACTTGTGATGAAGATAGGAACGCTCTACAAAGAGACCTTAACAAAGTATATGATTGGGCAGAGGAAAATAGGATGGTATTTAACTCTGATAAATTTGAATCAATAAATTATGGAGACAGAGAAGGAAAGCTATATGTATATAGGGGACCTAATAATGAGACAATCACAAATAAGGAAGCAGTTAAAGACCTTGGTGTGATGATGAATAGGAACATGTTATGCAATGATCAAATAGCAATTCTGTTGGCAAAATGTAAAGCAAAAATGGGAATGTTGTTACGGCACTTCAAAACAAAACAAGAAAGCTGAACACATGATTATGCTTTATAAAACATATGTTCGTAGTCCACTTGAATATTGCAATATGATATGGTACCCACACTATCAAAAGGATAGCACAAATAGAGAGTGTACAAAGGTCCTTTACAGCTAGAATAGAAGAAGTTAAGGACCTAGACTACTGGGAAAGACTACAATCCTTAAAATTATATAGTCTAGGAAGGAGAAGAGAACGCTACATGATAATTCAGGCATGGAAACAGATAGAAGGAATAACAGAAAATATCATGGAACTAAAAATATCAGAAAGAGCAAGCAGAGGTAGATTAATAGTGCCCAAAACTATACCAGGAAAAATAAGGAAAGCACACAGGACATTAATCCACTACGCACCAGCATCGATAATGCAGCGTCTATTCAATGCGTTGCCAGCTCATCTGAGGAATATATCAGGAGTGAGCGTAGATGTGTTTAAGAATAAGCTCGACAAATATCTAAACTGCATCCCAGACCATCCAAGATTGGAAGATGCAAAATATACCGGAAGATGTACTAGCAACTCTCTGGTAGACATTAGAGGCGCCTCACACTGAGGGACCTGGGGCAACCCGAACGAACTGTAAGGTCTGTAAGGTCTGTAAGGTCTCTCTGCTGTTAGGAGAATATTCTAGCGTGGAACATATCCAGCACTGTATCAATAGGTCTGTGTTCATTCTGTAATGTTAGGTTACCAAATGAAAACTTCTCGAAGGCACGACAAGCACCATAACAGCAGCAACAAAAACAATGATAACCACAATAAAGAGGCTAAATATAAGATAGGGCTATAATCCAAAAGTCATAAGGTGCGTAAACCGAATAAAAACATAGAACATTATGATCCTGTTATTTCGAAAAAAAAAATTCTCCGCAAATTATATCCAATGACTCGTATAGCCTATCATCCTGCAACTATAAGTTAAATATTGGCACATAGTGCTTTTGTGGAGTGCAGCCACTGCTGGTCATCCCTCAAGATGTGTAAAGGATTCTAATGAAATCGATTTTACGATTACGAAAATGAAAAATTTCCTGAAATCAATATGAAATACCAGTCTGCATAGCTCTGAAAAAGTCTTTGTGTTTAAATTTATAATGGTGAATATATCAGACGGTAATTATAATTGTCCAGCGATTCAAATGCACCGAATCAAACGCAGACATTCCCTATGGTACCTCCATATTCAGGTGAACTTCATTTACGTAACATAACATTGCAGCATCATGGAACACTCCTGACTTCATTCATTCTTTTTTTCTCTCTCGCTCACCTTACTAAGGGAGATGTGTATTATGATTTTATTTCAAGGGATAATATAACGTTTCCTTTTCATAATCAGCACAAAGTATCTCAATTCGGTATAACAACTATTTCAAAACAAATGAAGATGATAAGAACCACAGATTAATCAACTTTTCGAAACCATAGCCAACCAATCATCTTTAAAGAATAGTCATGACGTGATCAGTCAAATGATGGAATCGGCCTTAATAAAAGAGAGGCAGGCAATGAACATCTCAAAAGGAGCATGGGATTCAGATGAGATCGACAAGATTTTCATTCAACCAACGCTTAAGAAGATTAAAGGAAGATTATCAGCGGGGGTGACCTAAATTGGCTTACCTGTGGATGGACCTCTTGGTATAAATACCACCTTTTCTGTAAATTTTCTCATTCCTCTACCTGAAGAGGGAGGCAGCAGTCTCTGAAATATAGTATTTTTCTCTCTATATTTTGGTGTTTTTATGGGCTCCTTTTATTAGATGGAATTCTGTTGGAATGTAACATTTATACCAGTCATATATATATATATATATATATATATATATATATATATATATATACATACACACACACTCCACTGGTCATTTTTTGCCAGATACTTATGTAATTTTATAGCAAAGCCACCCAGGTTAGCAGCTGAGCGCCCCCCCCCCCCCCCCCGCCTTGATCATGCCATGACCATTCCTTAAAGATGATTGGTTGGTTATAGTTCGAAAAGTTGGTTAGTCTGTGGTTCTTTTCATCTTCATTTATTTTGAAATGGTTATTTTACCGAAATGAGATACTTTGTGCTCATTA
>NC_087206.1:41323588-41361088 GCF_015104395.2 Macrobrachium nipponense
TCTACTTCAAAGCAGAGGTCTCAAAGAAGCACACGTGACAAATCTAAAGAAGGGGTCGACCACAGTCTCTGCAAAAATCACTGTAAACATTTAAATGGAAAGCAGTAAGGTCAGGTACATTCTCAAGGCGATACTCGTACCAAATACTCGCAACAGAGCTTACCATCATGAATTATCATTATTATTATTATTATTATTATTATTATATTATTGAATGCTACAGTAAGGTTTTCGCAAAGAATAGCTTTCATCACCATTCTCCTCTAAACACTCTTTGCGTAAGTAAAACAAAATAAAGGTATCACCACAGAACAGCTGGAGAGATGTTAAAGGTCCTGCAGCTGAAAGCGAAGAAGTCCGGTCACAAAACATAGAGGGTATATCACTGGAGTGGCGATCTCCCTGTCTAATGTGTGACCTCGAGCGGCCATATTGAAAGGTCTCGGTCCGGCTCATGGTACTATATACTTTATTTATTTTATAACTATTATTTTTTACCTGTTTACTATTATTATTATATTATTATATATATTAATTTTATTCTTACTACTGGTATACTATTATATTATTATTATTATATTACTGGACCCAATTTCACAGAGAAAAATTACCTTACAAAAACAGGTTGGCCTACGCACTCCAACCATTGTGGTCAAGGCCTCAGCATCTACTGTTGGACCTAAGCAGTGTCAGCATAAATGGTTCCTGTAAATTACAGGACTTTCTTAGCATACAGTCACTAAGCTCAAACTAAACAGTAACGTACAATCACACTCGCTATACACACGCTTACTATAAACTCACTAAACACTTACACTTAACTAACAACCACTCAGTAACTAAAACACTCAGGTTAGTCAAAAAAACACTAAGCACTCACAATACACTAAACGCTCACTAAACAGCATAAAACACTAAGCATTCACTATATACTCACTCTACCTCAAATACAGTAAACATTCACTAAACACTCACTTAAACCTGAACATTCATTAAACACTAAACAGTCACTAGGCATTCACTAAGCACTGACTATACATTAAACATCCACTTAGTACTCTCTATATACACTAAACACTCACTAAATATTTACTAAGCATTCACTATACACTAAACACTCACTGAACCCTAAAAACACCCACTACTAAAAAATACTCACTAAATGCTAAATGTTCATTAAACCCCTAAACATGCATTAAACAGTGAATGAACTTCCACTCATCACTCACTAAACACAAAATAACATTTACACACTAAACATTCACTAAACACTAACAATCATAAGACATTTACTAAACACTCACTAAACATGCACTGAATACTTACTAAACATTCACTAAACAAACATTCACTAAACCCTAAACACTCACTTAATGCTTATTCTCTAAACATTCGTTAAACACAAACATCCACAAAACATTTTCACTAAACTCTAAACACTAACTAAACATACTTACACACTAAACATTCATTCACTAAACACTAAACATTCAGGAAAACATTCACTAAAAAAACCCCCTTAAACTAAAACTTTAAATCTTTCATAAAACAATTCAAATAAACAAACCTTTTTACTCACTTAGACCATAAAAATTTGGACTAAAACAACTTTAAACCTTATTTTTTAAAACATTGGGAACCATTAAAAAAAAAAATTTTACACGATTTTCGCGGCTTAATCCCCTTTTGTTTTTCAATTTGTGGGTTAGCAGACTTTTACAAATGGCCGCAAGGCTTTTATAATTCCGCCCTGGTGGAAGACCACCGAACTACGTAGTATTGGTATAGAGATCGCAGCTTCAGGTATATACCCTCTATGTCACAAAACCGAGGAAACAAACAAAAACCAAGAAGCAGCAAGAGTCTCAAAAAAAGAAAAGCAAGGGTGGTAGTGTACATATACAAGGATTCTAGAACATATGCCATTATCTAAAAATGTTATTAGCAAATACAAATATAGTACGTAGCAAACCGGAATTCTAAATAGATGTTTAGAGAACCCAGATTTATCGTAACATTAAAAACTGTTGTATTCCTCATAAAGATTATTGTTATAGATATTATAGACTTGTCCAGTAATAATTATCACCTTGTCCAGTTATCACAAGTGTATCTTTGAAATTGCCATGCAGTCATAATGTATCAAGAATTTCATGAACATAAACAACATTTTCAAGCTCACTACTTGCTGATATAGTAAAAATATGTATAGGTAAATATGATGCCTAAGTATTGAACTATGCAATAACTATTATTACCAGTAAAATAAACTAAACTAATATTTAATAAATACTAATAGTGTATTTATACAGTAAAAACTGATAGTAACAGGCTTTACTGCATAATGGCTTGCATAAAGAGCAATGAATGATATATCACTGGAAAAGTACTTTCCATAGTTTTCCAGGGTGTGAAAAGGTGTATATCTATTAATTTACTTGTGATGAATATTTCCTGTGAAAAAAGTATAGAAATATGTCCTGGTACCATGCTAAAAACATTATGGTACTAACTGCAATTAACTTTTATATATATTGTTCAGGATTCAAGCCAGAACCAAGGCAAAATAACTCATTCTAGAAGGGAATTCAAACATTTTTTTCAGTTGCTCTCTTCACCAGCCTCCATTTTTTTAATACCTCTTTGCCCTTTTTGATTGGCTGCCTTTTATTTAATTGCCACAGGTATGCAGCAGGGGCCCATGATTCAGTTTGGGTGAGGCTTTTATTGGAAAGAAAATGGATCTTGGGTAGAGCACACGTTGTTGGGAGATGACACACCAGCCCTCTGTTAGAATGCAGCGCAGAACCTGGGGACCGAAGTTATAAAACAAGGATACAAGACAAATTTTCTTAGAACTTCTCAAGCTGCTGCAGCAGCATACTCCTCTCCCCCACTCACTCTCCCTCCCCCTCTGGAGACCCCAGCATGTTCATTTACATAATGACAAACTTCAGCCAGCAATTCGGAAGAAGCCAAGACCAGCACGGATGCCCAGGTACTGTAATGGAGTAATTTTGAGTGCAGTCAGTTACCATTTTTTGCCTCTTGTAAGCAATTCCTTTTCATTTTTCCACGGTTTTCCCCCTATTAGCTCAGTATCACATTCCCTATTTTTGGTTACCGTAACGCAGTCCCCATTACTACCATCGATGCTGTAAATCATTCCCCTTATGATGCTGTAGTGATATTAAATCTAATTGTGATATCCCATCTAGACTAACATCTACTACATCAAGAAGTAACGTTGTTTTTTCATGCTGAGGATCCCTCTAGTTAATAAAACAACGCAGTATACTTTTCTGTATAAGCTCCTAGCCATTCTAAATATATCCCTGTAAGTGGACTTTGATGTGAAATAATAAGAGAGAATCATGTTTAACATTTCACACGTATCTATCACCTTAGTACTGATCGTGGATTGCAGTCTCTTTACATCTGCAAATATCTCGTCTAGTTGTGGGAGTAATTTAGAATCCCCTGGAAGCAGTGCCAGACTCTTCAGCAACTCGCGATGCACAAACCTTATTTCTGTGCCTGGATCATTTCCCAGCCGTGTGTCCCGATTGACCTGCAATCAATTGCCTTCCATTTAATTTCTGGACCCGTTCGAGTCACTGTCACCTTAAGGTGTAAATTGCTTACTAATGTAATTCAATGTAAATATACTTCAGTTAAACTAAATCTCTACAGTTTTATATAAATTTTTCCCTCCACTGATACCAGCCTTCAGCCGTAGATTTTTTCTTATGTTTCTGTTCTTTAGCAAGGCCATTTAGGAGTGCCAATAAGTCACTTCCACAGTTTTTCAGACACCGAGAACGAGAAAACATAATAATATAGATTTTTTTAAATTTTGCATGGTTTTCGTTTGATTTCTTGATTTTTTTATACTTGTTATTTTAATATACTACAATATATCAAAACTGTTCAGCTTTAAACTTATTCTTAAGTAAGCATTTTGGCATTAAGTTTAATTTTACCTAAATTAGCTGATGCACATTATGTTAAAGAAACGAGGATGTGGAAAGTTTCTATTAAAATGGTTCTCGGATATATTCAGAAAAGAGAGGATAACACCATCCAATTGTCTTATTTTATTGAAGCGTAAAGGATCTTGAACAAGAGGAATCTGCACGGAGTATTGTATCACTTTAAACATGCCTCACAAAAGACGAGGCTGCATTCCTCGTGCAAACATCCAAAGCCTCATTTTAATCTGCGGGAACGAACCTTGTTGAAGCCCCATCAGTAAGCTTATGTTGCGGAGGAGCTCTTTCCCCTCTTTGCCATAAAAACAATTTCGCCTTTCCGCTGTGCCTCCCTAATCAAAGTGTGAAAGGAACAATGTTACTGTGATTACACTCTTCCAAAAGAACAGAAACATGTCATTCACTGCACAGTCATTTATGGGCAATAACACTTTCTCAAATACTATTAAAAAAGTCACTATTTGAAAATAGTAACTTGAAGCCATTGTAGAATTTAAAATAAAAAAAAAGAAAAAGATTGATCTTGCTGACCCAGCTCACCTTAAGTTTATCTTATTCACGTTAATATACGAGGTTAGAATACATAGGGCAATAAGCAATTTTCAACTCAACACACAACGGGCCACTTATTACAAACTATTTCGGGTGAAAATGGTAAAATATAGCTGCTCCCTCGGGAGCTGTACGCATTCCGCATTCTCTCTGTTGGGGAAGTCATCATCCCTGCTCGAATGGTCCTAAAATGCTCTGGTTTAATAGCTTTTCTCTTTACTTTAGTCGTTAAAAAACTACAAGCTATACGCCTGCGCAAGTCATAAGTTCACTTTTATTTCAGATACTATTTTACTTCACGATACATATGAACGTTTGTTCTTTCTTTTACTTTCTCTCTTGCAGAGACAAAAAAGTACATGAACTTACATGAATGTATTCTTGGAGTCACTTTTGCCGGTTGTGGTAAAACACTTTAATATTTAACTCAATAGGACAAAGATACATATTACATATTCTCGAGAGCTGACGAAAACCCCGACTATCTTTACACACAACTACACTGAGTAGTTTTTTTTTTCTTTTTTAACATTAGGGAAGGTGTTCTCCGATACCGTCACGTTAATTCTCCTTTGAGGTGCAAGAAGGAGAGGACACACTGTTTGCACTTTCATTCGATTTCATGAACAAAGAATCGACACACACATATATAAATACACATATATATTTGTTTGTTAGTGCGTCTGTGTACTCGCGTGTGTACATATACACTATACCTAAGACATCAAGACATACCACGTGAGAGTTATGCTGTCCCTTCACCTGATTAGAAAAGTCTAGAGACAACTCATTCTTCTTCTTTTATCATTTGACGCATGTATCAATATTCACCGGCAGACTGATATGTGTAGCTTGACTCGTTCATTCAGAGAGAAAATAACAGCTGCTTCAGTGGACACGCAATTCCTGTGTCCGTCCTTCGTGGATATCAAGGTCAGTCGATTATCATTATCAGGTGTGAGTGGATTTACCAGAAGTTCGATACTTGGTCCCACTTGGGACTGTGAGGGTGGGAATACGACACGTACGATGTAGTGCGATTTGTAGCGATAGAACATTAATCTCAATTACTTATACATAGGAGAGTGGGCAATTTATTTCGAGATAGTGTATGGACATCCAAAAGTGACCGACTTGTACGCAAATGTAACATCATACGAACTCGGTGACAGTGAAAAACATATATATTATAAGTACTTAATATATAATATATGCATATTCTATATATTAAAATATATCTAAAATTTCTACTATTTTGCACCAGTCTTCTGAAAGATGTCTTGAATATAACAACAAAACTGGTCAGGATATACACTCGGTATTAATTTTTCCCTACGGTACAGAGGTATATATACCTCATGTGATAGTTTATTTTTAATATATCGGCGCGCACACACACACACACGTTAATATGCATACATACATACATACATACATACATATATATACATATATATATATATTATATATATATGATGATATATATATATATATATGTATATATAATATATATATATATATATATATATATATATATATATATATATAATCGCACTAGCGCGCGAAGTATATATGCAGCTGTGCGCAGGGAAAATAAATACTGGGTGTATATCCTGATTAATTTCGTATTTATATTCAAGACATCTTTCATAAAAGTGATACATAGAGGTAGAATTTTATAATATACGAGTATACGCTAGAAAGGCGCTACACATCTGGCAATTGAGAAGATGGGGAGGAGCTGAGGGCACCCACATAAATTGATTTGTAAATAGAGTACTGACCTTACACGCTAACAAGTTTACTGCTCATCCCATTCTTCCACCACTATTTCGTTTCCAGCAGTTTGTATGTTTGATTGTACAGTCCTTATAGCATAAGAATATTGTATTTATAGCAATAAGTATATAGAAGTCCGCTGTAAGACTTATTATTAGAGAAAATGAAACCGGACACACACAGATTAAGATATAACTATATATATATATATAATATATTATATATATAAATATAGATATATATATAATCACATTATATTATATATATATATCGTGTGTGTTGTGTGTCCCTATCACTTTGTTAATATCAAAAACGAAATCAACCAGCCATCAAGACCAAAATAAACCATGAGAGTAAGAGAAGCACAATTTGGAGGTGGCGCATAGTAAAAAGGTACAGATAAATAAGTGAAAATTATTTTACACATACATACATGTAAGTATATACATATATATAATATATATATAATATATATAGATAAACATACATACATAAAGTTAGGCATTCTCTTACTATCTGCTAGGAAATCTGGGAGATAAGGGGTCACCGTAGCTATTAGTAATACATGCACATCCGGTGAGAGGGAGCAGGAGATAAGTACATAAAAACTTTAATTCCTCCTCCTTTGCTGAATACAGTATCATTCTACTCACATTCTTCTAGAAATCCCCAAAAACGTTTTCGCTTATGTTAAAAGAAGTTCCCAAACAACTAGTTTCTTCTCCCTAGAAACATGTCCTGTACCTTGCGGTTTTTTTTACCTTTACAAGATATCCACGATCTTCCAAAGGCCACCACTGAAGAGTGTTCTTATGTTCAAGATTTTTCTTACGTGCTTTGAATACCAAAGTAGCCATTCATAGGACGGTTTTCTGTACACGGGCACGGTGCATTAGCGTTTAATTAAGGACACTGGCATTTCAAAGGGTAGTAATTATCCAAATAATACTGTCACTTTCACAAAAAAAACAATCAATACACAAACCTCTCCTGTTCATAAACAGTAAATATAAAAAGAAAAAAAAATCAAATTCATACTAACAACGAGTACACGACTGAATATGTTTCTTGATGAAAATTTTCAAGACTTTAATATATATATATATATATAATATATATATATATATATATATATATATATATTTTGTGAAGGGCCATTTCCATGTTAAACTCAACGTACGCCACTCACCCATGATACGCTAACTCTAGCGTAATGGCTCACATAACTTTAAATTACAAGGTTTTTGTTGGTGTTAAGAAAATAAATAACCAGAGACAAAAATATTCTAAAACAATAAGGAAAAAGAAATTATGCTCAAAATATAAGACAACGTTCATTCTATAAAAATATAAATGAGAGAAATTCATCGAACCTACCGGATAAAATTATAAAAATACATCTTACTTGTCTTTTATACATTCATTGAGGATATTTCAATTCTCTTGGTTGATACTGAGACTATAAATATAACATTCAAATATGCACAAAACGGATTATAGCAATGCTTGCAAGCAAGTAGGATTGCATGGCCAAGCATCTTGATTACACTTCAAAAATAAAACACTGCCGCTTTAAAAAAACAAATTGTTTACTAATTTCAGCTCGCTAGAGTAGCTCCTAATGAATATCGTTGCCAAATATAACCTTCCGTTAATCCCTCGATAGCAAAACAAAGGCTTTTTTTTTCTTCCCATTTTTCCTTCCCGTTCTTTACAATAGCAGAGTAAGGATAATTTGGTCTCAAAATCTCCTGCCATTAAAATATTGAAATACTTGTAATTTTTTACAGCAAAAGCTCGGAAGCAATTTAAGTCTATTGAGTCTTTTAACTGCATCTTTGTTCAGACCTCTTACATCAACCGTGACTCTCGAAATCCCAACAGTGGAAGTTACAAGTAAAAATTTGTTTCGTGGGAAGATAATCAAGCTTGCCTATGTAAATAAAGAAAATAATGAAAAGACAAAACTATTAATCTGCAAATATGACAGCAGGCATTGTGTGAAAATATCCGACCACTTGTAAGAATCATAGAATTAAGATTTTCTCAGGTTTCTTTTTAGAAATGTTTCTGTTTAGAAATATCTTTCGCCTCATTTTTTTAATCTTTTAATATATTTCTTCATTCACTCTTTCGCTACCATAGGTTCGCCTCTCTTCCTGCGCCCCCAAGTTCCTTTTGTCTTTCTCGATCACCAAGCTTCGTAGTTATTGAGCCCTAAGGCAAATCTGAATCTTAACGGTAGAATAAAATATCTACTGAGAAATTAGGTGACTACTACTTTTAACCAGAAAAATTTCAATCTCTAGAACGAATAAAAAACATAATGTTCACTGTTCTAAAAAAAATTTAAAAAAAAATAAAAATTCGGACCAGTCTTCAAAATTTGTAGAAATTGGTGCGCCATTGCCAACTTATTAATTCGGACTGAAAATGAAAGTTGTTATTATCATATTATTTGGCCTTAGTAAGTGAACGGAGGCTCTAAGGTGGAACTTGGATTTCAGAATCTTATGAGATCTGTATCAAGATTTTGACAGTTTTTGGGGAAGACGTTTAGGGATTTTGAAACTGAGTTTTTGTTCCCTGAAAGTTAAGGTGAGAGAGTTGATCAAAGCCTCCTGCTTGGTCAGTTTCGACTGGATCTGCAGGTAGTGAAATGAAACAGTTCACTCACTTTCTGTTCATGAAGTGCCGCATTGATTGTGCAATTAGTGACTGTGGTAGGTATTACATATGCCCGCGAGACATGGTTTTTGAACGTTTCGTCGTAGACAGAACTCTTATGTTGCTGTGGTGAGAACTTTATATTTTTCTCTGGTTGTGGAAGACAGCCTGGTGAATTTTATATCTACTTGGAAGAAAAAATATTGAATTTTTCTTCCAGTTTTTCTCCCTTGTAAGAATGCAAAATGTTGGATATTGTTGAAAGGTCTCTCCGTGGTCGGGGAAAAACGTAATTGAGTTTCTCCTTATTTTTGCGGGAAGCATAGCACATAACCTCTCACTCGTGAACTCGAGGTCGATTCATCTCGGCACCGATTTTGATTTTGTTCTCACGGTATTGTTGCTGTTCTTTCGCAAACGAAGAGAACTGGTCCTTCAGCATGAACCAAATTTTGAATCTGCAATTGTAACCATTCAGACTGATTTTCTTTTCGTTTCATAAGAACAGTTTTCTAAAAAAAAAAAATCTATCAATAAATGTTTTTTATCAAAACGTTATTGTGAATTTCGGTAAAAATCCAATGCCCTACTTTATATGGAGAGACAGATTCCTTTAAAGTCCTTTGAAAATGCCACAGGAAACCTTGCTAACTAATTATTTTAGGTTTTGGATTTCAACAGAGTAAAACCTTTGATTTAAATAAAAAATTTATGAAAATTTAAAGTAACACTGAAAATAAAGCAACCATTCTTATAGTTGTACCTACTATGTGGGTTTTGATAAGAGAAGTTTCTAAACCTTAGCATACAAATTTTACATTAATTCGATTCGATAACGCATTGCCAGGTAAGCTTCAAAATGCTTAGGATGCGTTCATTAAAAGTTACATCACTTACGTACCATTAGTGTTAAAATATTTTAAGTGTATGATAAAAGTTGAGCGTGTTTATTATTGTGAACATAGCAACGCTCTGGGTCTTGTTTATTGTTTTTTTTTTTTTAATTGACTGCGTTGGTCTCGGAGAAGCACGCGACATTCCAACAGGCCTTTAGGCAAAACTATCTAATACCAAATTCCTTGCAAAACTGGTTTGCGGTCTTTTTGGACTTGAATATTTGTAAGTATTATATTCCACTTTAGCTGAAACACGTTGCAGTCATTTAATGCGAAAAAAGGCCGTAAACTGCAATCATAAGTTATTTGATTTCTACTGCATACTCATTATTGTTTTGTTTATATTAATCATGACAGTGCCACATTTTCTCTTATTTGCGCGCATGCTGTTTGTTTGCCGCTTAAATTTTATATATTTAATTCGTTACTTACTTCAAGAACTGAGTAGTTCTCCCTCCGAAAATTAGGTTGCATTGCAAGAAATTAAATATATGTTTGTCCACCTTGCAAGTCATTATTCTTGTTAGAGCCTTAAATACCTTTCCCCTTGTAATCGTTCTCCCTGTTTCCATTTGTCTTAGTGTCTCAAGAAGTCAAGTCTAACAATGGCGGACTTATATGAATTTCATTCTTCACTACTTCCCTTGAGCTGTCGTCTCACTTAATTCCATGTAGATGGGTCATTCTAAAGTATATTTTGCGCAGTTTGTCATGACTATTATTATACCCCTTGGCAAAGCTTGTGTTGATTCTTCTTTAATACGGGAAAACAGAAAACGTTTATTTACCCATAAAGCGATCCAGAAAATGCTATAGTCATAGCCAGATCAGTTGCCTATGGTCATCTTTTCTCATTTTTCCTCCCTTTTTTTATTTTCCTTCCCAACAAACCTCTGTAAGACAATGCCATTAGACAATCACTTGTTGGCAGTTCTCCAACTGTTATCAGACAGACAACTCAGTCATGGAGATCAAATAATAATTGTTTTGATTCTCACGACAAAGTAATATTTTTATCTTCATTTTTTAGGATCAGTTTGTGCAGTTTTCAATCTTCCTTCCAAAAGTCGTCTCAATGCCTAGCGAACAGATAATTGTGTGAAAACAGTTTTCTCTCTTTTTCAATTGCATTCTCTAAGAGCCTCTGGCCGACGGCTCCCACTGACTTTAAGCAAACATCTGAACGAGGAACCACCCTCTCCCTGACCCACCCGTTCTCTTTACATCAAACGACCGACACGTTTTTATGAAAACTTTGAATTTCCACGACATGTAGATAAACATAAGTATTCTTATTCCACTTGTTGAAACGTGATTGAGCTCTGTCCCCATGCAATAAAATTTGAATGCTGATTTTGATTAGCATGTCTGAATTCACGACTCCATGATGAGCCCATACCGACTGCACTGGTGTTAATAACAACTGAAGATTAAGACGCAACTAGTGCCAACGGCAACAGTTACAAACCCACACCACAACAGCAGACCATAGCATCCGTGAATCTATCTATAGTAGGTCATCATTTTGACCTTCATATGGGAGGAATGAGGACTGGCCTACCTTCTGCTCTATTTATAAAGCCACAGACCACAATTGTAAGACATCCTGGACGTCATCAAATTTATGTTAAGCTGCCTTATTCCCATAACAGACAATGGGGGACTAGTCATCCACTATGTTGGGAATGGCCATCAGTGACAAAAACTCTGTGACAGTGGATGGATTACTGAAGGAGAGGTATGCAGATGATCATAAAATACATTCATACCTATTTTGACAATTGCTTGCACAGTCCCATCCAACCCATACCCATAAGGGACAAAATGAGTTGCACATCGTAGTATGAGGCTCCTACTCAGACTCATTTTGTTGCATAAGTGGAAGGATATCTCATCACCCACTTCCTGTCCCCAAAAACTTTGATCTATGATAACCAACAAACCTGCCTCCCAACAATAACAAAAATGCAACTGAAGAACAGGGTGCCATTTGTATATCAAACATTAGAAACTGGTGTCACTGAGGGTTCTCAGTTATACCCAAACCACCAAGACTGCTTCTTGCAACAATAAGGGCCTAGACTTACTCTTCCAATGGTGGGTGATCCTGCCTCACACTTGCATATACCCACCTCCTCCTTGAGCTCCATGCAAAGCACAAAGAACCTCCCAGTTCGCTAAAGTCTACTCAGAGCTACATAAATGTTAGCTTTGCTTGAGAATAGCGGCAAAGTATGCCGTACTTATAGCATATCATGTGAGGCCAGAATATTTGTATTGCATGCCTTATGACAAGCCACTGTTTAAATAACTGCATAGGGCAACCCCTGTACCACAATTATGGTGACAAACCCACATATATCTTTGTTTGAAAGCATTAATAGATGATGCAAATAGATACATCATCACAGCACACCCAAGCACTAATACTATGCCAGTATACCAAGAAATCTCATCCTTATAACTCCAGGCAGTCAGGACACATCCAAATCTCTATTACCAGTGGTGAGAAAGCTCTCCAGCCTATCAACTGTCACGTTGAAAATGAACAAAAAATATAAGAATATGGTGGGTCTTGGTGCATGTTTATTCCTAGGTGGTGGGTCATATGGTACATGTCTGTGCACTTATGTAATGATACCTTTTAAGGTAAAGAAGAACCATATTTTTGGTTTGGTATGGCTATGCATCCAGGTAGAATATATAGAACATTTAATAAAAAAAAAACACTAATCACAGATTATGTAGATGACTCTGTCCTCATTCACTGGCTGTATAACCTTGTAAGGAAGTTAAAAAAAATGATGTCCCCTTGATAATTTCACCGAAATGATTAGCGCTGATCACTACACTGGATTTGTCAGTTAGCACATGAAGCTGAATGATGACACTGTTGCAGAGCACCTCCAGTAAATTCATTTTCAGCTAGATGCTTTACTGGCAAAATTGCAAATATGGTAAAAAGAAAACCACACTGGCCAGTCTAAGTGTATGGAAAGCCATTTACTGACGCACTGGTGTTTGCATAAAATCCTTGACTAATAATGTCACTGTCTCCCTTTTGCAACTCAATGCAATTTGTCAGCATTGGACCCCCTCCCCCCTTTTTTCTTTTTTTTTTTTTTTGCTGATAGTCTGAACTCACCTTGAAAACTCTCAGGCAGATCAAATAAACTGGAGTCTTAGAAATATGGAACCTGCTTCCCTTTCTTTTCACAGATTTCGAAATCTGGGACCTATATGCCACATCTCATCAGTAACGATGAGTCAAATGTTAAGCTTTGCCCCGTACTGAATTGACCAAAGAATGCCCCCGGGCCTCCAAACTCCTGGGAAATAACAGAAACACCTCAGAGTCCCAGCCGACTGAAATCCACACTCCTAAGCACATATTATTGTTGTATAGTGAAAAGTAAACTCCAAGTTAATCCCTAGTGAGCCTATTTTTAACTGCATCCAATGCTCTTACATTGCTCCACCAAGCTGGTTCCATATGGGCAAACTACATATACAAAAACAGCCTTTTAGATGGGCCTGGCTATTTCTTGATGACTGAAACAAACACCAGTAAGCTTTTACGGAATAGTAATCGCAAAATGTCAAAACAGATTTGTCGTTAAAGTTAGGAGATTAGATCAAGTAGGAATCTCTCACATGCCTAAACAGATGAATTACAGACTGTTATTGTCTACTTTAAAGAATATTCTACTGAATTTCATGAAATTAGTTTGCTTCAGCGAAAAGGGAAAATGAAATTTGAAAAGTAGAAACCCCACTAATAGTCACCATAGGGCACTATCATGAAAATTTAATCTGTCTTTCAGGGAGGGTAAAATTAACTGGCAAAATGAGAGAAAAGGACGGAATGAATATCCGATGAATGGTTTCATCACTGCGGGGTGAGAATTATCTGTCCGAGGTGCTATTTTTCTTAACCACTCGGTGATTTATAATCTGGCAGAGAACTGAATACCCATGCCTGTTTTTCTCTCTCAAAATCTCTCTCTCTCTCTCTCTCTCATTCTGTTCTCGACTAATCCCACAGGAGATGACTGAATACCAGCTACATACTTCATTGCTTGGGTCAAATAGGCCACAAGAGTCAAAGGAACGAATCTAGGTCGCTCCATCTTGGTTTGAATTCGAATTGAATATATTAATAACACCATGTCCACAGAGCCTCTACCGAGTGCCGACAAATGCTGTAGAGTGATCAAAACAAAACTGATGATAACTACAGTGTTTAATGTGGTAATGTCAATCCATTTTGTAGACCTTACCTTACATACCTTACAGCTCGTTAGGGTTGGCCCAGGTCCCTCATGTGAGGCACCTTTAAAGTCTACCAGAGAATTACTAATGCATCTTCTTGCATATTTTGCATCTTCCAATCTTGGATGGTCTGGGATGCAGCTTAGATATTTGTCGAGCCTATTTTTAAACACATCTACCCTCACTCCTGATATGTTCCTCAGATGCGGTGGTAACTCGTTGAATAGACGCTGCATATCGATGCTGGTTTAATGTCCTGTGTGCTTTCCTTTGTTTTCCTGGTATAGTTTTGGGCACTATTAATCTACCTCTGCTTGCTCTTTCTGATATTTTTAGCTTCAAGATGTTTCTGGTAATTCCTTCTATCTGTTCTCTTCTCCTTTCGAGACTATATAATTTTAAAAATTGTAGTCTTTCGCAGTAGTCAAGGTCCTTAACTTCTTCTATTCTAGCTGTAAAGGCCCTTTGTACACTCTCTATTTGTGCAATATCCTTTTGGTAGTATAGGTACCATATCATATTGCAATATTCAAGTGGACTATGTACATATATTTCATAATGCATAATCATGTATTTGGCTTTTCTTGTTTTGGAATGCCAGAACAACATTCCCATTTTTGCTTTACATTTTGCCAATAGTATTGCTATTTGATCATTGCATAACAGATTCCTATTCGACATCACACCATGGTCTTGAACTACCTCCTTATTTGTGATTGTCACATTATTAGGTCTTCTATATATACTATTATATATTGCTACTTTCAAAATGCATGTTTTTCCCCTCTTTGAAATGTCATGTAGATTTGTGGCAACATTTTTCAGATTCCTAGATAGCTTAGAATAGGATGTTTTAAAAAATGTGTGTTCGATTTCGCATTAACGTCTTGTAAAAGAAAATATATATAACGTAAAGAGAGAGATCCTTGTCTTTTCAAACAAAGCTGCAAATGTTTAACTTTTATATATCAGCACTTTAAAATTAGAGTCTGCGAGATCCGTTTGCGTCCCTGCTCTGTCAGCGCGTTTGATAATGAGCTCGACATCTTTTTACGAGTGGTCATCAAAAACATGTCAATCTTAATTATCGTTTCTTTACCCTCCGTTTCAATCGGGTACGTATCTGTTGAGCAATCTTGTCTTGTACGTGTATGTATTTGCCGAGTCCCACGTGGATATTGCACTTTTTTTATGTAAGATTGCGTCAGATTTCAGAACTTTCGAGAAGCTTTCGTGCCTAGAACGTTTTGAGACATCTGCTCTGTCATTTCCATAAAGGAAGAGATTTTCATTCGATCTTAAGACCCTCGAGGCAGTTAGATCCTCCCTCTCTCTCGCTCTCTCTCTCTCTCTCACTCGACATCGAGATTAATTAACGTAACGTAAATTTGGTCACTCATATTGTGAGAATTGTATATTTGATATTTCTTAGAATTTAATTTAGTTTATTTAATTTTCTTTTGTGGAATCTGAACAAACATTTCGTAACGGCGCCTTGTTTTTTGTGAAAGTGTAATTTACAAGAGAAGAAAAGAAGTAAGTTGGTATACCAAAAAAGGTAAAGTGAGTTATATTTTTATTAGTTGCAACTAATAATTGTTAGGAACAGTGAATAACTAATAATGGATAGGGAGTGTGTTTAACTAATAATTGATAGGAACTGTTGTCTGTTACGAAGGTTTGGTAAAAACTGTTGGTTACAGTGTTATGAAAAAGATTTACACTTTTACCACATTGCTGATATTTTTTGTGTTTGTGTCTGTTCCATTGTTTGTGCACTTATTCATTTTCTTATTGAAGTGTGTCTTTTTGTTTTATATTTTCATTTGCATTCACAATTTAATTGACTTAGTTATTTTCATTGCTTTATCATTGCACATTTAATTAAATTTAACACTTGTGAATTTATTTGCATTTACTTAGAATTCTTTTCAAATTTTATTGTTGTTTAGCACTTGTGAATTAATTTCAAATTTTCAGTTATTGCCTAACACTTTTGAATTTTGATTGAATTAATTTTCTTGAATTTTATGATAAATTAATTTTGATTTAATTTTACATAATTTGATTCAAGAATTAATTAAACTTTACTTTGTTTCAAGTAACAGTAATTTTCCCTGATATTGTGAATTTCAACTTATAAATTTTGAATTTAATAATAAATTTTTTGTATTTAAAATTTTTATAAGTGTTTTCTTTATCTTACACCATTATAAATATATATAATAAGACTATATTTATGATAGGTAGAGACATAGAGTGGTAATTGATTTGCTTTCCTTCAATTTAATTGAAGTGACTTAGAACCAGGAAAGTACTTAGACTTCTGAAATCAGGGAAATACTTAGAGTTTTAAAGTTGTTGATGGAGTGATGCCGCTTTGATTTAATTTAATTACTTAACAAAGATCCTCCACCTGTTTTGATGAACTTAGTCTGATATTCTGCAATACTGGTAAGTGTTAAGGGATCACTGTTTGCCTTTAGAGTATTCAGATCGTTAAACGTGTTATGAGGGTTCAGGTGTCTGGCTTTTGTGAGGTAATAATTGATAAATGGTAACCAGATACTTGGCACTTCGTAACATTATTAATGGTGCCCAGAGACCCGGGAAAGCAGATTTCATTATCACTCTAGAATATACTGGTGGTGTTAGGAATATATTTTGTTAGGAGAGTGACCATATAATTTTGTTTTGCATTTATTGTATTGAATTGTAAATTGATAACTTAGAGGAAAATGGCTCAGTTCAATGTTCAGGAATTTTTAGCAGCTCCTTCCGTCAAGTTTTGTCTGAAACCACTCTGTCTAGAGCACAGTGGAGCGCTTTAGCAGAGGCATGTGGTGGTTATGTGTCTACTAGTATGGTAAAGGCACAAATAAGATGTATTGCTATGGAATCATTGATAAACTACTGGTAGAATAACTGATGAAGATGAGTTAGAATTGGCTCAAGAGTTGTTAAATGTAGCACGGCTGATCTCATAAATAAGCAAGCAGAAAAGAAAGAGAAAAGTGATGCAGAGTTAGAGCTTAGACGCATCGAAGCAGAAGAGAATTTGATTAAGCTAAAAATGCTTGCTGAAAGAGAGAGAATGCAAGCTGAAAGAGAAAGAGAGATAGACAGGGCAAAAACAAGAAAGAAGAGAAAGAGAAGAAGAAAAAGCAGCAGAAGAGGAAAGAGAAAGAATAAAAGAGGAAAGAGAAATCGCAAGACATGAAAGGGAAATGGAATTAATAAGAGCTAGATCCACATTACCTGTAACACCGTCTAACCCTAACCAAGGTAATCAAGACCCTGTATTTGATGTAGTGAGAGTACAGAAGTTAATCCCTAAGTTTACTGAAGAAGCTCCAGATGAGTTTTTTGATCACTTTGAGAAAGTGGCTTCAGGTATGGGATGGCCAGAGGATAAATGGTCAGTTTTGCTACAAAGTGTCTTGATTGGTAAAGGGAGAAGTGCTTATCTAGCCTTAACAGCTGATCAGTGTAAAGACTACAAGGTACTTAAACACAGTGTGCTACAAGTTTACCAGATGACCCCAGAGTACTACAATGAGAGATTCAGAAATTTAAGAAAAGATGAGAAGGGAACCTTCTTAGATTATGCTTACAAAGTGAGAAGGTGTTTCAAACGTTGGGTAGAAGCTGCTAAAGTTAAAACTTTTGATGAGTTAGAAGAGTTACTTGTTCTTGAACAGTATCTTAAGGGAATTCCTGAACATATAAGAGCTTATTTAAGAGAGAGAGAAGTGAAGAAACTTGACAAAGCCGCTACACTTAGTAAAGATTACAATATAATCAGTAGCAAACGTAATTACAATGTCAAGTACCAGAGTCAACAACGCCCAGGTTTTAAGTCTTTTCCAAATAACAGGAACAAATTTAACGGGAAACCTTCAAGTGATACTACTAAGAGTACACAAGGTAATACAGCTCAGCAAATTAATGTGAAATCCTCATCCAGTCTTTCAAGACAGTACAGAAACCTAATGTTGTCTGTTTCAAGTGTGGAACGAGTAGGACACTACAGTCAAGAGTGTTACCGGAATCAACAGCAGTCAAACCAGTTAGTCAAGTTGTGAAACAAACTACGAAGAGCAGTGTGGGAAAGAATCAGACTCCAGAGAAGAATGAAACTAAACAAGCTGAATGTTTAGCAACCAGTGGAAATGTTACCTCAAGCAGTGAGTGGTTAAAGCAGTGTGGAGGCTTTTAAGCCATATATCTATGAGGGTATGCAGTCAACTCAAGGAGGAAGTATGCAGGTACCAGTCAAGATATTACGTGATACAGGGAGTAACCATAGTGTGGTAGTACGTGGTTCTCACCCTCAGTTGGAGAAGAGTCTCACAGGAGATTCAGTTATTTTGAAGGGTATAGGAGGAGAGGAAGTAACTCCTATATGCCGCTTACACCTGTCATGTGAATTGGTGACAGGGAATGTTGATTTTGCTGTAAAGGACTCACTAGCTGTGGAAGGTATACATGTTCTGTTGGGGAATGAAGTTGGTGGTGTGCCATTTATTCCTTGTCCTGTAGTGACAGACAAACCATTGAGGATTAGTCCTACAGAAGAGTTGGAGAAGAATAACCCCCACCTGTTTCCTAGTTGTGTAACTACCAGAAGTATGAAGAGGACTACGACTATAAGTGAAGAAACTGAGGATTTACACACCCAAGAAGGATCAAGTGAAGGATCTTTGTGCTTAGAAGAATTATTCCAGGGAAGTGAAGTTTCCCATAGTGCTGACCAAGAAGAGATTTCCCAAGAAGATGAAGAAGACGACAACGAAGAAGAAGAACCTGATGTTCCTGAAGAGACTCCGAGTAGTCAAAGTGTTGCTGAAGACAGTAGTGAAACTACAGTAGCTGGGTTAGCAGATATTGAGAATTCAACCCTTGAAGTTGGTCAAGTGACAAGAGAGAAGCTGATGGACTTGCAGAAGAAGGATGCATCGTTAACTGATTTGTTCTTCAGAGTTGTTGATCGAGAAGAGATGCAAACAAACTCCTACCTGTTACTATCTGAAGGAAGGTTTGCTGATGAGGAAGTATAGACCTACAGATATACCAGGAGATGCTATATGGGGCGAATATCATCAAATTTTGATTCCATATTCATTGAGAAAGCAAGTGGTTGCAGTAGCTCATGAGTCTGGACATATGGGAATCAGGAAGACTGTGGAGAAGATCATGAAATATTTTTTCTGGCCTGGACTTCACAGAGAGATGTTTTAGGCAGGTTCTGTCGTGAGTGTCATACCTGCCAGATAGCTGGAAAACCGAATGAAACCATCAAGAAAGCCCCCCTACAACCTATAGAAGTTAGAGGAGAACCCTTTAGCAAAGTGATTATTGATATGGTTGGACCATTGCCGAAGACAAAGAAAGGAAATGAGTATTTGTTAACATTAATGTGTCCTGTGACAAGGTATCCAGATGCAATCCCTGTTAGAAACATATCTGCCAAGATAGTTGCTGAAAAACTTGTGGAGTTTTTCTCAAAGTTTGGAATACCAGAAATTGTACAAAGTGACAGAGGAACAAACTTTACTTCAAAGTTGTTCCAGGATGTGATGAATTTGTTAGGGGTGAAACAACAGTTATCAACCGCTTATCATCCAGAAACTCAAGGTGCCTTGGAAAGGTTCCACCAGACATTGAAAAGTATGCTGACAAAGTATTGTTCTGAGTCAGGAAGAGAATGGGATGTTGGTTTACCATTAATGTTGTTTGAAGTTAGGAATGCTTATCAAGAAAGTATGGGATGTTCACCTAATGAGATGATTTTTGGAAGAGAAGTGAGAGGACCATTGAAGATTCTTGCAGAAAATTGGGAAGAAAATCAAGAGGAAAGCCAAGCAGAGTATGTGAAGAACTTAAGGAAGAGGTTGAAAGAGATTAGAAAATTCTCTTTAGAAAACTTGAAAATGAGTCAAGAGAAAATGAAAAGGAGATTTGATGCTAAGGCTAAGCTAAGAAGTTTTAGTGTTGGTCAACAAGTGTTAGTGTTCTTACCTGTCAAGAGATTTCCCCTCACTAATAAATTTCAAGGTCCTTACAAGATAATTCAGAAGTTAAGTGATAGAACTTATGTGGTTGAAACACCAGAAAGAAGAAGAAGACAAAGGAAGATACATGTGAACCTCTTGAAACCTTATTTCTCAGAAACTAAAACTGAAACTGTGTCAGTAACCCAGACAACTTTATCTACGAAGACGATGATGGCTACGAATTGGGAGCTGCAAGCAAGATGAATAATTCTTCAATTTTGGAAAATTTGGAGGATAAACTGAAACATCTGAGTGTTTGAACAAGGTGAAGACTTAAGTGACGTAATTAGAAGTTTTCCAGAAATTTTTTCAGATGTGCCTAGACGTACTGATCTGACCAAGCATGAAATCAAGATTCAAGAAGGTGGAAAACCTTTCAAGCAAAGAGCCTATCGCTTATCACCGTATCATCGAGATGTTTTGAAGAAGGAAGTTGAGTAGTTGATTTGCTGCAACATGGATTAGCAGAACCCAGTTCAAGTCACTTTAGTTCTCCATGTGTGTTAGTGAAGAAACCAGATGGTTCATTTAGGATGTGTACTGATTATAGGAAGCTGAATTCTATCAGTGTGGCTGATTAATATCCTTTGCCTCTTATAGATCAGTTACTTGATAATATTGGGCAAGCCAAGTTTGTTTCCAAGATAGACTTGTTGAAAGGATATTATCAAATTCCTTAGATGAGAAATGCGAAGCTGCTGTCAGCCTTTATTACTCCTTTTGGACTATATCAGTATACTGTTCTGCCGTTTGGTCTGATGAATGCACCCGCAACATTTCAACGAGTGATGGATCAACTGTTAGGATCAATAGTAAGGAGTAGGTGTATACCTAGATGACATCGTGATTTACTCTACAACGTGGGAAGAACATCTGAAGATTCTGAAGAAAGTTTTCAAGAAACTACAAGAAGCAGGATTAACAATCAACTTAGAGAAGAGTGAGTTTGGAAAGGCAACTGTACAGTATCTTTGGGTTTGAAGTTGGGAAAGGCCTTCTTGCTCCAGTAAATGCTAATGTAGAAGGTATCCGTAAGGCTACCCCACCTACTACCAGGAAACAGCTACAGAGATTTTTAGGCATGGCTGGTTTCTATCGTCGTTTTTGCCCAAATTTCTCAGCCGTAGTAGCTCCCTTGACAGACTTGACTAGTCCCAAAGCTAAGTTTATTTGGACTCCAGAGTGTCAAGAATCCTTTGAGAAGGTAAAAGCCATTATAACTTCAAGACCAGTACTTCAAGCTCCAGACTTCGACAAGAAATTTGTGATACAAGTTGATGCGTCAGACTGTGGTGTTGGAGCTGTTCTACTTCAAGAAGATGAAAATAATATCTACCATCCTGTATGCTTCATGTCTACAAAATTGAAAAAACATCAGAAAGTATATTCGACAATCGAGAAGGAAACTTTAGCCTTAATCACCGCATTGAAAAAATTTGAAGTGTATGTGAATAGACCTAGGAATGAAGAAATTGTAGTGTTTTCTGATCACAATCCACTGTCATTTATCCAGAAAATGAAAAACCATAATCAAAGACTGACCAGGTGGTCTTTGTGCCTGCAACAGTATAACTTAAGAGTGCAGCACATTAGTGGCAAAAACAATGTAGTTGCTGATTATTTATCTCGTTGCGAATCGTTGGATTCAACACCGTGATAAAAAATCTTCTGGGGGGAGGTATATTATATATTGCTACTTTCAAAATGCATGTTTTCCCCTCTTTGAAATGTCATGTAGATTGTGCAACATTTTTCAGATTCCTAGATAGCTTAGAATAGGATGTTTTTAAAATGTGTGTTCAGACTTCGCAATTAACGTCTTGTAAAAGAAAATATATATAACGTAAAGAGAGAGATCCTTGTCTTTTCAAAGCTGCAAATGTTTAACTTTTATATCAGCACTTTAAAATTAGAGTCTGCGAGATCCGTTTGCGTCCCTGCTCTGTCAGCGCGTTTGATAATGAGCTCCGACTCTTTTTAACTGTGGTCATCAAACAAAAACATGTCAATCTTAATTATCGTTTACCCTCCGTTTCAATCGGGTACGTATCTGTTGAGCAATCTTGTCTTGTACGTGTATGTATTTGCCGAGTCCCACGTGGATATTGCACTTTTTTTATGTAAGATTGCGTCAGATTTCAGAACTTTCGAGAAGCTTTCGTGCCTAGAACGTTTTGAGACATCTGCTCTGTCATTTCCATAAAGGAAGAGATTTTCATTCGATCTTAAGACCTCGAGGCAGTTAGATCTCCCTCCCTCTCTCTCGCTCTCTCTCTCTCTCTCACTCGACATCGAGATTAAATTAACGTAACGTAAATTTGGTCACTCATATTGTGAGAATTGTATATTTGATATTTCTTAGAATTTATTTAGTTTATTTAATTTCTTTTGTGGAATCTGAACAAACATTTCGTAACGGCGCCTTGTTTTTTGTGAAAGTGTAATTTACAAGAGAAGAAAAGAAGTTGGTATACCAAAAAAGGTAAAGTGAGTTATATTTTTATTAGTTGCAACTAATAATTGTTAGGAACAGTGAATAACTAATAATGGATAGGGAGTGTGTTTAACTAATAATTGATAGGAACTGTTGTCTGTTACGAAGGTTTGGTAAAAACTGTTGGTTACAGTGTTATGAAAAAGATTTACACTTTTACACATTGCTGATATTTTTTGTGTTTGTGTCTGTTCCATTGTTTGTGCACTTATTCATTTTCTTATTGAAGTGTGTCTTTTTGTTTTATATTTTCATTTGCATTCACAATTTAATTGACTTAGTTATTTTCATTGCTTTATCATTGCACATTTAATTAAATTTAACACTTGTGAATTTATTTGCATTTACTTAGAATTCTTTTCAAATTTTATTGTTGTTTAGCACTTGTGAATTAATTTCAAATTTTCAGTTATTGCCTAACACTTTTGAATTTTGATTGAATTAATTTTCTTGAATTTTATGATAAATTAATTTTGATTTAATTTTACATAATTTGATTCAAGAATTAATTAAACTTTACTTGAAAAGTAACAGTAATTTTCCCTGATATTGTGAATTTCACTTATAAATTTTGAATTTAATAATAAATTTTTGTATTTAAAATTTTTATAAGTGTTTTCTTTATCTTACACCATTATAAATATATATAATTATGACTATATTTATGATAGGTAGAGACATAGAGTGGTAATTGATTTGCTTTCCTTCAATTTAATTGAAGTGACTTAGAACCAGGAAAGTACTTAGACTTCTGAAATCAGGGAAATACTTAGAGTTTTAAAGTTGTTGATGGAGTGATGCCCTTTGATTAATTTAATTACTTACAAGATTACCTCACACCTGTTTTGATGAACTTAGTCTGATATTCTGCAATACTGGTAAGTGTTAAGGGATCACTGTTGCCTTTAGAGTATTCAGTCGTTTAAACGTGTTATGAGGGTTCAGGTGTCTGGCTTTTGTGAGGTAATAATTGATAAATGGTAACCAGATACTTGGCACTTCGTAACAATACATATAGCATTGCTTCTTTATCACTATAATTAATTGATTCAAATTTATCAGAGTTAAAAACCATCCTTTTTACCTCTGCCCATTCATATATTTTGTTTACGTCTCTTTGTAGTGAGTTCCTATCTTACTGTCTATGTCTGCAATCATAATAACAAACAGCAATGCAGCTAACACCATACCTTGTGGCATACCAGATATTACCTTAGCTTCATCCGATTTCTCGTCATTTGCAATCACTATCTGTTTTCTGTTTTGCAAAAATTCTTTTATCCATCTTCCTACTTTGTCCTCAATATTATGTTTTCTAATTTTCTTCGCTAATATATTATGGTCTACCTTGTCAAAAGCTTTTGCAAATTCTAAGTAAACCACATCTGTATCTTTTTCGTTTATCATATTTATATATATGTTCTCATGGTGGACTACCAGTTGGGTTTGTGTACTTTTTCCGGGTAGAAAACCATGTTGTCCTATATTAAGCAAATTATTTTTCATTAAGCGTTTCATTATATTCTTATTCATTACCCTTTCATACACTTTCATAATATGTGATGTTAGACTCACAGGCCTATAATTACTTGCCTCTAGCCTTGATCCACTTTTGAAAAGGGGTAATATATGGGACTTTATGTTCATCATAATTTTTGCTTGTATCTACAATTTGTCTTAATAATGTTACAAGCAGCTTTGCGATAGAATGAACTACTTTAACAAAATGGCAGGGACACCATATGGTCCGGCCACTGATCCATTTTTAATTTCATTAATAGCCTGCACAATATCACCTTCATTAATATCTATGTCCAATAAATATTCACTATTTTCATCTCTTATTTCTGTATCATTATCTTCATTATCAATTCAGGGTGTAAATTCTCTCATATCTTTCTGCTAATATGTTGCCTATTTCCTTTATTTCATTCGTTAATCCCCCTTCATTTCTTAGAGGGCCTATTTCTACTCTTCTTTTATTCATATTTTTCACATATGAGTAAAATATTTTGGGATTTTTCTTGATATTTTCTAGGATCTTTTCTTCTAAGTCCCGTTTTTCATTTCCTTTTGATTGTATAATCTTCTGTTCTGCATTTTCTATATTACTTTTCAGTTCCATCACTTTCCAAGCATTTTTTTCTTTAGCAAGACCTTTTTTCCACTTTCTGATTTTCTGGAATAAGATCCTTCTATCTCTTGGTATGCATGACTCATTTTTACTTTTCTTCTTCGGTATATATTTATCCACTACTTTCTCTAATACTTTATTTAATATATCCGTATTTACCTGTAAATTATCACTTACGAATATGCTTTCCCAGTCTTTGTTTAATCCTTCATTTATTTCTGACCATTTTATATTCTTACTTTTGAACTTGAATTTTCCATATCCTTCCCACTTTTTCATCTCTTTTCATCTCTTGCAGTTCCTCGTTAGACGAGTGGTTTTTGCACTTGGCTACCAATCCGGTGGTCCGAAGCTCGATTCCCAGCTCGCCCAACGCGGAATCAGAGGAATTCATTTCTGGTGATAAAAATTCATTTCTCGATATAATGAGGTTCGGATCCCACAATAAGCTGTAGGTCCCGTTGCTAGGTGACCAATTGGTTCCTAGCCACGTAAAAATATCTAATCCTTTGGGCCAGCCCTAGGAGAGCTGTTAATCAGCTCAGTGGTCTGGTGAAACTAAGATATACTCATTCATCTCTTGCTCATCTCCGTTTTCACTTGCTTTGGAACGGACTGTTAATTCTATGACATTATGATCTGAAATACTCATATTATACACTTTTATTTCTTTAACATAATTCACCTCGTTCACAAATACTAGGTCTTAATATTATCCTTTCTTGTTGGCAGGTGATTTATTTGCCGAATGTTATGTTCTAGTAGCATATCTAATAGCTTTTCAAATTGCCTTTTATCTTCTGCGCTACTATTACTCTCTTTTTTTATATATATAAATACAACCACAATCTATTCATTCTTTCCAATCTACGAAAGGAAAGTTAAAGTCTCTAGATAGGAGTATAGTCCAGTCTTTGTGATCTCTACATATATCATTCAATTTGTCTATTATTATGTCAAACACTTTAGTATTAGGGGGGTTTGTATATTGCAATGTTCACTAAATTTTCAGATTCAAGTTCTACCGCTATTAATTCACATTCTGTGTTACTATATTTCGCACAGATTTTTCCTTGATTTATATCTCTCCCGTATATCACGGTTCTCCCTTGATTCCTATTTTCTATCTGATCTGTAAGTTTGGAACCCCTTTATCTGATCATCATTACCAGTCTCTTGGGAATATCAGGTTTCACTTATATTCAATACATCTATTTTTTTTTTAGTTTGGGTTAATTGTTCTTAGAACTCAATTTTTCTTTTTTAGTTATTCGAAACTAAACCCTGCGCATTCATCACTATGATGGTTTGCGTGTTATCCCCATTATCTAATATAGGTAATAATAAGGATTTTCCCATGTCTCTTTCCTACTCTGATATGTTCTTTTCTTCATTTCCAGAAATTCGGACATTAAAAAATCCAACTTTTCCAATATATTTGATCTTCCATCTTCATATTTATTCATTTTGTGTATGTATCTACATTTATCTCCGTATCTGCACCATCCCCTGGCATCGTAGATACAGTGCTTGTTGCTTGCTCTGTACCTCGGGGATGTCTCATATCGCGGTGCTAACATTCCATAACGCGGTGTTGCTTGCTTTTTTCCTTCATCTCATGTTCTTTTTCCTTTCTTTATTTGTCTTAATTTTACTTAGATTTTGTTCCTCATGGCTACAGGATGCATATATCTACATTTTTCTGTTGAACCTACATCCTGTTCCTTCTTTCAAGTTTCTGTATATTTTTGGATGTAAATAGCTGCATTCATCCTCATAGCCGTCTATATATGCATATTTGCCATATATCTCATAACTGTGACATATCTTGGGATGCTTGTAGTAATATCTGTCACCGAATCAGAGAGAGAGAGAGAGAGAGAGAGAGAACTAATTTCGATCACACTTCATCCTGTTTATGCTTAATAATGAGGTTAATGAGGTTATGTATAATTGTCTGATGAGAAGTCCTTTTAAAATGATGACTGTTCGATGATTAAAATGATGCACTTTCATTGATCAGCTGACATTTGTCTTTCTGTTGTGTCCGATATCCGGTAAGATGAAGCAAGATGCAAAAGAAAAATATGCTGAGCAGATTATATTGTAATAAATACAGAACGAACCAATAACGATTACTGTTCGCCCAGTAGCTGACCGAACTTTAACCAACAGCCACCATATTTTGTGACATTCAGCAGACATGCCAACACTTGTGTAAAGGGGGAAACGGTAATAAGGAAAAATCAGTTGTTATTACAGTTATTAAAGTAAATCTGACCGGACGATGGAATGTAGTCGGCAGAGCAATGACCAAACAACCTTCTGCTCTCAGAATCATCATTTGCAACACTTCCGTTTTCTAATGAGCGCGATTTAAGCAGGAGTTATTGCCTAATTATTGGGCTAATTAACAGCAAGAAATGACTGGCATTCCCAAAAAATAATTCGACGGGTCAATATTTTGAGGAGAACGATCCGCCCTCCTGCAGCCAAAAGCGGAAATGCAGTCTAGTTCATTTTAATCGCACAAAACCTGAACTGCAAGAGTACATATTTCATCAATTCTAAATCCGGAAAGAGAACGTAAATATGACGACGCTGATAAAATATTCCCTCATTATGGACGTGTTCATCGTTCTCCCTAATCACCTGTGCATGTTAATAATACCGTGCGTGATGACCATGATGATTATTTCTCGCGTGATACATTAAAGCTATGTGATGACTTGATGGTAATCAGCCGTTACTAAAAATCCCTTGAAAACGGTCATCGAATAGTGGCTGGCTATTGGAAAAAAACAAATCCACCTCTTACTTAATATAAAGATATGGTGGACAGAAAGGCACTGATTTTTTTTTTAAAGTGAAATCTGGAAATGAACATACCCAATTCAAAGAGAATCATAAAAAGACCAATGTAAGTTGGGGTGCATATTCAAGTACCGTAAATCCATAAAAACTATTTATGAGTTGCATCTTTCCTTTGCTAGACATCCAAAACAAAAAGTTTTTTTCGTGAACTTTAGGAATTAAGGTTTCAAACGCTCACTGATGACTGGTACATGGAAATAACATTTAAAGACCAATTTCCTTAGAGTCTGGTGAATAATGTAATGCTTTATTCACATGCAACACTTCCATTATTACCATAATAATTAGTTACCCGATGTACAACGGGGCAGCTTATCACCTGTAAGCATTTAATTATTTATCAACTCGAGGAGCAAAAAAAAAAAAAAAAAAAAAAAAAAAAATAGTCCCCCCCAAAAAATTTGACTAGTCACATAGTTATTAATAACAGTATAATGGAAGCAATAACTTTGAAAGACATTACATTATCAACTAATACATGATTTTATGTTAGTAGGAAATGCATAAGCCATGATTGACGTTCTTCGGCAAATAATGAGAAAATTCGTTGTTTCCAGAACTGTTCGAACACAATGATTTGAAAAACAGATATGGAATGGTTTTACGAGGAAAAAAGTATCACAGAGGCTGTAAAGTTATCCTAAAATATTGATATGCATGTGTGTGTGTTGTACCTTAATACTTTAATGTTATTCCATGATTTTAAGGGCCCATAAAAAGAACATTTTCACAAAAAGCCATATATTTGAGGCACAATGAAAACTCCCAAGAGGCAGGCGTCATATAAGTAAAAATTATGGTGTATATAGGAGTGGAAAACAACTTGGGCTCTTTTAGTATGGTATGTCCCTGGAAAGGTCATAAAATTCAAGACAAAGGACCAGCTTGCCTTGACAAAAAGACCAAAGCTGAGAGAAATTAAAATAATTCCTTAAAGCGGAAAATTTAAAGAATTACTCAGCCTCATCTGTGGTGGACCAAATTGGCATCATCTACCTTTGTCTCTGGCCTGTCTTCCATTCATCCACTACCAACAGATGATGGTAGATAAGTTACTGGCCCTAAGGAAAAAGCTGAACTACATCATCAAGCTTTTGCAGTTAAGAAATCAGCTGAGGATGTCCTGCTCCCTCATCCTTGTCAGCCTGAACCCATTCTTACAAAATTTGCATTCCACTTTAGTGATGTTATAAAAATTCTTATTAATCTTGATAGCTGGAATGCCCGAGAATCGAACTCGCTGCCACCGAGGTGGCAGGTCAAGACCATACCGATCACGCCACTGAGGCGCTGGAGTGGAATGGAATATGAATTCTTGCCAAAGGCCTACCGCAAGGACCTATGAGGTCATTTAGCGCTGAAAGGGAAATTGAGAGTAAAAAGGATTTAAAGGTGTAACAGGAGGAAAACGTCGCAGTTGCACTAAGATAAGACCCTTAGAAGGGTGTGGAAAGTAAGATGGGAGAAAAGAATATATGAGCGGAGGTACAGTAAAAGAATGAAAGGGATTGCATCTAGGCGCCTACTGTACACTAATGACACTAATGCCCTAGGAGGCACATATGCTAGTAGTCGGACAGCATCAAAGAGATTTTGTAATCTAGATGACGTAAGTATGTGTATATATACACACGATTATAGAACACCGCTTTTAGCCTAATAACTTCAGAATATGTAACTCCGCTCGAAAATTTACGATCACCTTTTCTGCAGACAGACAAGACTGTACAATGTACAAAATCCTTAACCAAAGTTCTCAAGAGACTAAATTATTTTCCTCCTCACTTTTTCGGTGTATAATCAGCAACTAATTTTCTTCTGGTTTTTCAAAGAACAACTGAGAAAGACACAATTCCTTGATAGAATCATATTTCATAATAATAATAATAATAATAATAATAATAATAATAATAATAATAATCTACAGCAGGGAATAAATATTTGCAGTCATAACCTTATAAGGCAGGGATTCTTCGAAAGCCAGCTTAACTCCCACCGTCAACAGAACAAGCCAATCTAGTCATTCCAAAGATTTTAACAACACATGGCAGCGGGCTCTATTTCTCCATAACAACCTGGAACTGACCTATGATGTGGCAATGCTTAGACAATAATGCATCATGTTTCAAGTTGGAGGAGCTTCTAATAGAAGTTTGTGGGGCACTCAAGGGAAGCAATACCCCTTTATTTGACCATAACTGCAATTAGGATGTAAGATGAGGGAGCTTGGAAATTATAATAGCAAGAAAATGTCCGGAATGGCCACGGGCATTGATGTCTGTACCACCATATCATCTTTTTACTTGATCCAAGATTAGACAGAGAATTAGAAAACAGATGTTCGGTAAAAGAAAAGGGACAAAGGACAATGAATAGAAGGGAGATAACGTATCTTTACTCACATACTCTTTACTTCCATAGACTCCTTAACTTTAATATTTTAGTCTGGAAGAACGATACAAAGGACATGACCACTACAATATTACTTAATTTCGCAGACAGCAACTCATGGGTACCGATATAATCAATGTCTGTTTGCTGAAATGTGCAATATACCCAAGGCATAATCATGATTTCTCCCTACACCCTTATCTCTCTCTCTCCCTCTCGCTTGCTTTAATATATATATATATATATATATATATATATATATATATATATATATATATATATATATCACACATACATATATGTGTGTGTGTATTTATGTATATATACATGTCTGTATGTATGTATATATATATATATATATATATATATAGATACTAGATAGTATATATATATAGTAAGGATATTATATATATATATATATATTATACATACATACATATCTATATATTTATCATAAACATAATATATATATATATATTATATATATATATATATATATATATATATGTATATATATATATATACAGGGTGGGCCAAAAGTAGCCTCACAGTTAAAACAGGTAATACGCAGTACATTTATTTTTTACAAACAATTAAGTAGCACTGTTGTGTGCATTTGTCTTACAGCTCAATTGCATTTATTTAGGAACATTTAATCTCTCAAGTGCTCAAAATGTCCGCCTTCAATGTTGCAGCATTCTTCATATCTGCTACTTAATTGTTTGTAAAAAATAAATGTACTGCGTATTACCTGTTTTAACTGTGAGGCTACTTTTGGCCCACCCTGTATATATATAGCTCAGTGTAAGGAGTCAGAAGTCAATTCATATTAATAATCATCAATAAAGGGAAGTGGACACACACAATTGTACAGGCTGTCTTTATTGCGACGTTTCGTGATAATTATCCAATTAATTACATCATCAGAGCTGTTAAATTGAAAGACAAAATTGTAAAAACAAAACTGAAAATTAAAAATTCAGAAATGTTAAAGGTAAAAATTATATTTACAAAGTGTGTGTGTGTGTGCGTGTATTTATGTATATATACATGTTTGTATGTATGATGTATGCTGTATATATATATATATATACATATATATATATATATATATATATATAGATATATATATATATACATACAATACATATATATACATATATATATACATATATATATCTAATATATATATATATATATATATATATACTATATAGCTCAGTGTAAGGAGTCAGACGTCAATCCCATTTAATAATCATTAATAAAGGGAAGAGGACAGACAATTGTACAGGCTGTCTTTAATGCGACGTTTCGTGATAATTATCCAATTAATTACATCATCAGAGCTGTTAAAATGAAAGACAAAATTGTAAAAACAAAACTGAATTAAAAATTCAGAAATGTTAAAGGTAAAAATTATATTTTACAAAGTGGTACAAAGTGTGTGTGTGTGTGTGTGTGGTGTGTGTGTTGATATTTTGTATATATACAGTGTTTGTATGTATGTATGTATGTATGTATATATATATATATTATAATATATATATATATATATATATAAAATGATAAACATACATACATACATACATATATAATATATATATATATGTATATATAATATATATATTAATATATAGTATGTATATATAGCTTAGTGTAAGGAGTCAGGAGTCAATCCATATTAATAATCATTAATAAAGGGAAGAGGACACACAATTGTACAGGCTGTCTTTATTGCGACGTTTCGTGATAATTATCCAATTAATTACATCATCAGAGCTGTTAAAATGAAAGACAAAATTGTAAAAATAAAACTGAAAATTAAAAATTCAGAAATGTTAAAGGTAAAAATTACATTTACAAAGTATACGTAATATACGCATTAAAATTAAAGGAATTAAACTTTTTAAAAAGGGCAGACATAAAGAAAAGATACGTGAGCATAAAATAAACAAAAATTGAAAGCAGCAGTGAACAGAGTTACAGAACAAGAGATTAAGGACCGACCTAGAGAAGTGACAGCGTTAAACTAAACGTAAACATAAAAACATAAATAAACAACACAAGTCAAGACAAATATAAGGGGAGGAGGACGTATGAACGTTCCACGAAAGAACAAGTTGTTTAATAAAGAGTGATTCCATAATAACAAGGTCTTGAGGATTGGCGGTATGGCCCAAAATGCATTAGTCTTTATTATCGATATGTGTTTTGCAGATTTCGGGGTGGTTTCTAATATTGGAGTGTTCTGGCTTTGCAATTCTGCTGTCAGTGCGGAAGCTTACGCTATGATGAGAATCGATACGCACCTTAAGGAGTCTGCTGGTGGATCCCACATAGGTCCCTGTTTGAGGAACTGTATGACGAGGAGTAATACCGTTAGAGGGAAATACTAAAAATTACCAGCAGATATTACTATAAGAAATTTAGCAATGAATCATAAAGAATAACCCTCAAAACAAGAAGCGCTCTCTTGATAAGTGAAACGTAGTATATAAGTACATGTGTCAAACTGCGAACTGCAAGTCGCGAAACATACTTACATTGGAAATACTACAACTTCACTATCAAGAAGGCTTATTATGCATATGAAAAATGATAGTATTAAAAATCCCACTAGAGACGCACACGATTCGGCTCTAATCAAGAAAATGCTCGAGGCCAACACCGAAATTATTGACTATGTTTCCGATTCTAAAAGGCTAAGATACCTTGAGGCAATATCCATTATTGTACATAACATTCCCCTAAACGTGCAAGGAATCAATGCAATTATTCTACATTCCGATCGTGAAAGGAGAAGATATACAGCACTAAAAATGTGTCATCGATGTTAGACATAAGAAAATATTTTAGTTATTTCCATTTTTGTTATGCTTTATCTTGTGTTATCTGATACTGATAACTTTGTATAATATTTTACTATATTTATTAATTTTACATATACTATTTGAATGTCCCTTACGGTTATTTGTCGACCTGTTTTCAACTATTTATTTTTCGTTTCTAAATAGCAATTCTTGGTAACTGTTAACAGGACAAGACAAGTTGTAATTTTTATAACAAACTAACTGCTGAATATTGGACTTTAACCATCATGTGGTTATATTTTTGACGAGTATTTCTTCGAAAAAATGATATATATATATATATATATATATATATATATATATATATTATATATATATATATATATATATATATATGAATTTCTTTGTAAACTTTAGTGGTTTACTCCATCGGTTACTGAGTAACAGAGGAAGACAACCAGGAAGTTAGTGAATATTGGTAAGAAACTAACAAGCTGCAAGTTCGCTGTCATATTTAACATTTGCAATATATATATATATATATATATATAGATATATATATATATATATATATATAATATATATATGATATATATATACACACATATATATTATATATAATATTATATATATATCTATATAGATATATATTATATATATAAAACATTTGCATATGATATATATATATATATATATATATATATATGCAAATGTTAAATATGACAGCGAAGTTGCAGCTTGTTAGTTTATTACCAATCTTCACTACCTTCCTGGTTATCTTCCTCTGTTACTCAAATAACCGATGGAGTAAAGCACTAAACAAAAATTTACAAAGAAATTCATATATATATATATATATATATATATATATATATATATATATATATATATATATATATATATATAATTTCCATAGTACTACAAGCTTTCAAAGACATACAGTCATCTTCATCAGCTACCTATGCAGTACGGAAATTACAGCTATACTCGGGTATGTATGTGGTCCTACCAACATCTGTTTCCTTTTCCTAACACCTGGGGTGACCTGCCCGTTGGTCTCCAACTGCTTCGGTCCTTTTCTGCATTCTCCTTGATCACACTTATGTGTTTAATGCTGCTTCCATTTTGGGATTATCCCTCACCTGACCATCCTTTTACTTATTCCTCTGAAAACCAGTGTATATTTTTTCACACGTGACCTTGCCCTCAAAATTATCCCCTACATTCTTTTCCATTGTTCTTTCATAACAGCTGACGAGGTCATTCTCCATGATCAACATCTCTGTCCAAAATATACCTAATCGCAGTTGTCACAAGGTGCTATGTAAACCCTGTCCTTCTTCTTCTACCCATTGCTGGGAATTTCCTTTCTAGTTATCCTATTTCTGATGTTAGTTCCATAATTCCCAATTAATCTTGTATTTGTCTTTTTTTGTCTATATCCTTAATGATTTCTGAATGACGATAGTGCCCTCTTGCTATTTGTTTTTATTTTGGTACCTCTCCCCATAGTGGTGTTTCCTAGTCTTGCTGTGCACCTTCTCCCACCAGTTTTTATTTTAAAAGAAGCAAATAAACAAGCCAGCTCCTGGTCCAAATAAGATTGCTCTGACAGGAGATATACTCGTTGTGAGACTCCAGTCACTGAAGACAAAGAACTTTGCTTGGTAGACACCTACCATAGATATTCTGATTAAACCATACTTCTCTACAGTGTTTTGAGGTAACTCTCTCCCATGCAGATGCTGGATTATCTCCAGCTTTCTCTGTGGAATAATTTTTCCCAGGAAAGCACGTGTTCCAGAAGTATTTGTCAACCTCAAGCACTGGTTGTTCTTAATGTACCTGGAATCTAAGTGATATCTCCTTGAGGTTGGCTAGATAAGCATCTGCTGATCATGTGATTGCTGATATTGTGTCTTCTCATCATTTTCCCTAAGTACTTTATATGTTGCCTGGAATCTGGTTAGACATCTTTAAAAGTTATCAAAGTCCCCGGGTCACGGAAAAAAGCTAAAAATTTATCTCTGTTCTTAATTGTTAATGTACAGCAAAAAGAGTATCACCAAATGAGTCCAAACTGACACCAGCTTTAGGGGGGAGGTGTCGCCGGACTAATGCACAATACTTTGAACTGGTATATCTCTTTGTTGTAGATGAAGCAAAAAATAAATAAATAAATAAATAAATAAATAAATAAAAAAAAGTCTGGATGGATGGGACCTTGGAAATATGCATCCTTCAGGTCCAGAGACAGCATGAATTCTAGAACTATTTAGACAGTTAACAAAGAACACTGACATTTTCATCTTGATTGGTGCTTAGTGTGTAGAACCATTCAGTGGTGAGGTAAATGAGTGTCCTCCATCCTCTTAATCACATTTTACAACCAGAAAATCAGGCATTAGAAGCCTCAAAAGCCTTAATCTACAACCTACATGGCCCACTCCATAGGAAGACATCCACTGGAGGTCTAGTCTGACTCTGAATGAAGCCTTTTAGAGCTTGATGTTGACGGTGTAGCCAGACTTGAAGACTTGTCCCCTGTTCCCTTGGTTCTTGTTCCCAAAGGTACCTGGTAGGACACTGCATGATGTATGAAAGAGTTGCATCCATCTATCCTCTTTTCTACCTCCACCTCAACCTTTTTCTTTCAGAAAAGTAAGGAGATCCCTCTGAACAAAGAGTTAAGTAGAGACAGACTGCTGTCATTGGATACCTGTCTTGCAAAAAGACTCCTTACCTCATATGAATCTTCAAGACCAATCTTGGTATTGATGAGAGAACATCAAAATCTGGAACATCACCTTTTCCTCTACAGAAAGCACCCTAAAATGGTGAAGTATGTCATTTTATTCAGCCAACCATTTACCTGTGAAGTTGCTTCGAAGAAACCCATGGCTACTGAATACATTAAGCTCAATTCTGAAAAGAAAAGGAATACCACCTTCAGCCTGCAGTCACTCAAACCCAGAATGCTGTTGCTTCTTGTCTCACTACTAGAGTCCATTCCACAGACAAAACTGAATGAAAGATGGTGGGCCAGGGATTTTGTGGAAGTGTATGACAGGTTCTCTGTGAATAGGTTATGCTGGTCTTGGACTGTCTGGGCCAATGGAGTCTCTGGCAGACCAGCCTGACATCTCTACTGATGTGGAGAGGGGAGACTTAATCCTAACATTTCTTCTGGCCTGGAGAATATGAACTATGGCAGGGCCAAGGAGCAAATGCATTATCCAAATCCAAGTGCAAGCAAGGGGATTGCAGGCAAACTGCTGAATAAGCATGCATGAGTAAGTACATATTTCTCATGCTGGCCAGTGCCTGACTATAAATGGGTTGGTGTGTCACCTAGAGGAGAGGGAACTAGTGGAGTGATCTCTGTATAAGGTGGAATAGCACTAAGTAGTAGCCAGGCGAGGAATGCACCAAGACTCTTTCACTCCATGTCACTGAGGACAGCAGGGAAGTGCCACCTTTGGGAGACTGATTGTAGGGCTATCCTAAGTCCTGGTGTAAAGAATGCGTTGACATTGCAAGACCTGGATTGAGGCAGCATGGACACTACCCTCTGCTACTCTGAAAAGGGACTAGCATGGGTAGAATCAAGGTAGAAGGAGAGCGTACATGAGCAGACTCAGGCCTGGTGATACATCACAAGCAGACTCACTCCTTGTAACAAGCAACTCTCTCATATTCCATTTCTCTTGCCCAGTTACTGGCATCACCATACTTCATGAAAAGAAAAGCCAGCTGCACATAGATTTCCTACCTTTCTTATGGATGGAATTCTTCCATGCTTTCTTCTTCCTCCTCTTACAGTTAAGGGAGGTATACAGGCAGTAGACAAAGAACGGTGGGCCAACAAAAACTAGGGAGATGATAACAAAGAGGATAGGGAGATGATAACAAAGAGGATGCAGATGGTCAAGAATTTCTTGCAGACATCCTATACTTCTAAGTACGTGTGTGATGGTCACTCCAAGTTCCATGACATTCATCAACAAGGCTGGCATTCCTGATGAGCATGTCTCCCAAAGCACAGCAAATGCCTTGGCTATCAGATCTGGGTAAGCTGTAGCCATGTTCAAGGGCTTTATCTCATCATATGTTCAATGAAATAAAACAGGGATGGTTTTACTGGAATAATGAATTCAGGCCACAAGTACGAAAATTCCTTTGTTCCCACTTTCCATGTTGGGACAGCTGGTGCCATGCTGGGGAAGGAGAATCAGGAACTGATATTACAATAGAGGAATTGCCCACGTCCTATTCTGTCAAATATTTCCGGGACATCTTGAACACTGCTTCCATATGGATGACAGGTAGAAACTACAGCTGGTGGAGAGATGAAGGCTGAAGCCAGCAGTGGAACAAAAAAGGGAGATTTATCAAGATGTATTGCTCTCTGAAGACTTAAAAGATATCCATTTTACTTTCCTCTTTCTTGGGACATATCTCTCTCACTGGGAGGATCTCCATGAGGAACGCTTCAAAAAGCAGCGACACAGAACCCTATTGCTCTCTCCACTGATCACAAAGATAGGGAGTTGTTGGTGGGTAATATCATGAATCTCTCACAT
>NC_087206.1:41366088-41416088 GCF_015104395.2 Macrobrachium nipponense
GGTGCTTTTCTTTGTTCAGCACTTTTCCTGTAGAGTTTATATAGGCAAGGAACTATCTCCTCCATTAGCTCTTTAATTTCTCTTGGATGAATCCCATCCGGGCCAGAAGATTTGAACTTGTTGAGTTTGTCTATTTTGTTTTTAATGTCCTCTTCTGTAATATTATTTTGTCCAATGGTTCTGCCCCTTCATATTTAATAGCAGGTTCTGGCATTGAGATAGTGTCTTCAGTTGTGAATACACTAGTTAAAAACTTATCCAATAACTCTGCTTTTTCCAAGTCTGAGTTCACCAGGTTACCTCTATTGTCCCTTACGGACCTATGCTATCTTTTATTGGTTTTCTACTATTAAGATGCGCAAAGAATTCTTTTGGGTTTTCTTTACAAACTGATGCAACTCTCTTATCCTCATTTATCTTTGCATTTCTTACTAATTTGTCCACCAATCTACAGTTTTCTTTATGCCTGCTTGCTTCTATTGGTGTTGGGTGTAGGTTCACTTTGTGCAATCTGTCTTCTCTTATCGTTTTTTTAATTTCTCTGTTGAACCACTTTGGCTGAGGGCTGCCATTTATTACTATTTGCCTTAATGGTATACATCTGGAGCGCTTTTCTGTGTATCCCTCATAAAAGGCTGCCTGTGTTCTCGTCGTACTCTAGATTTTTAACGTACCCCTTTAGCTTTTTTAGGTCTTGTCAACAGTAGTCTAATCTCATTAATATTTTCTTCTCTTTTTTTATGTAGAACATTAATTTGAAATGAGATAATTTTATGGTCACTCTTGCCTAGATTTGAACCTTTGAAAGGTCAGATACTAGATTATCTTCCATTGATAGGACGATGTCTAGTATGTTGTTTCCTCTAGCGGGTTTGTCAACCCATTGGTGGAAGAATTCATTTTCTACAAATCTAAAAGTCTCTTTCTACGTTTGATGAGGAGGCATCGTGTCCCAATGTACTGCTACATTGAAATCTCCCATTATTACGCAGAGTTTGTTGTTTATCCCTTGTCCTAGTAGTGCATACAGCTCCTCATCGGACATTTATGATTGGTGTGGAGGTCTGTGCACTAGTATTAGAGTTATCTTCCTCCCTAGGCAGTTTAAATTGATGCCAATCACTTCTTGCATGGTTGTAATTTTACACTATTGAGCTGAGGTGGTCCCTAACATATAACATAACGCCTCCACCTTTTTTATTGAGTTTGTCTTTTTTGAACAATTTATATCCAGCTATCTGGTACTCTCCTATGAAGTCTCTTGTTGCCTCTTGTATCCATGTTTCTGTGATACCTATTATGTCTAATTCCTCACGTGCTACCAATGCTTTGAAGAGATCTACTTTGTTCCGAATTGATTGTGCATTAAACTGCGCCGACTTTTCTATCTTCTCTTTTGTTTTCGGTGGCTTTATTAGTTTCCCTTACTGTCACTGTTGCTTGCAGTGATACTACTAACCAGTTCCTGGGAGCTTTCCCATTTCTTACCTTGAAAGTTCAGTTCATTGAGGTGTTTCAAGAGGTTTTCGTTGAGGTTTCCTATTAGTTTTGCTCCTTCTCCTTCCAAATTCAAGTGAGTTCCATCTCCTTTAAATAGTTTTTTATTCCCTATAAAGCTGTCCCAAAAGTTTACAAACCTAACACCTTTTTCCTGGCATATTAGGTCCAGTCTGTCATTGATTCCAATTGCCTTGCTAAGAGAGTAATGGCTAACATTAGTTCTAGGAAAAAGTCCTATAAGAATGCCGTTATCAGTTTTCTCTCGGATGTTCTCTAGAATTTTAGTCAGGCTAGCTACAAGATCTTCTGTCTGGCCAGTTCCTCCGCCTTTTAGAAGCAAGTCATTTTCTCTCCCTGCACTATGATTGCACTTTTTTTTTATTATTTACCTTGATATTTTTCACTGCACCTGGGTAAGAATTAAGCCCTGCCCTTTTACTGACGAGTCTCCGATTAAGATTGTTTCCTCTTCTGCTTCAGAGAACACAGCAAATCTATTCGTTGTGTTGATTTCATTTGGGGGACATTTGTGTTTTCTGGCTGCTATCACTCTTCTACCAACAGCTCTCTTGAATTCATCATTTTTATTATTGTAAGTAATAGTCTAGTGCTTGTTTCTGTTTCATTTCAAGTTCTGGTCTAAAGAAATTGTTTTCTAATCTCCACTATACTCTCCCCGTTTTCTAAAATTTCTGTTTTTCTTTCTTAAGGTTTGTAACTTCTCTTCGTAGGTCTCCAATTTCCTTTTCCATCCTGTCTTCTCTTCTCTTGCCTTCGAGTTTGTCCTTTGTCAACTCCTTTAGTTCCTTTGCAAATTCTTCTAAGAGGACACAGGAATAAATAAAAGATGAAGATGACAGCCATTTTCAGATAATATCTCTTAAGAGAGACAAAGTTGTATGAACACTTCTTGAACAAAGGTGAAAGGACAGTGTATGCTTGTGACTGTGATAGTTGCAGAGGTAGAGACGAGTAATGTAAGGGAGGTAAATTAGTGAGACTCTGACGTTTGGCAGATGAGTATAAACGTTCTAGTTTGAGGACTGGTTGGGTAAGAATAAGTGTCACGATAACAATTTATAATAGTAAGAGTATTCGTGTGAAACTTGGATAGGTCTGATGATGTGAGTTAAGGAGAGTGATTCTGGCTTTGGGGATTATGAAAAGATGGTTGTACAAGGTGTGTGTGTGTGTGTGTGTGTGAGAGAGAGAGAGAGAGAGAGAGAGAGAGAGAGAGAGAGAGAGAGAGAGAGAGAGAGAGAGAGAGAGGTAGCTTTGTGGATAGATATGGAGTTCCTGGGTAAACAAAAATGAATATAGCCAAGTAGAAATGTGTTTGAAAAGGGACTTGATTGTGGAAGTCGAATGGTTCCCCCAAAATATTGTAAATAGACTAAGGAGAATTGGAAAGGCAAGGAAATAATTATGTAGGTATCCTTGCGGAGGAGATGGTAGAGCACGCTGGTGGGGTACGGGTAGGAACATGAGTGGCTAGGTCATTACTTGCTTGAAAAAACATTATGGCAGATGGAAGTACACACAGGAGGGGGTTGAAAATGTAGGCTGTAAAGGTAAGACAAGTGAGTTTGATAAGAATAAAGTGAAGAGAGAATGTACGGCGAAACTGGTAGAAAAATAAGCCAGAGTTACTTACAGTGAAGTTGAAGCGGTATGAGTTTTTTTTTCCCCTTTTTTTTTTTTAATTCATGGCTGGGATCATGCACTCAGCAAGTTCTGGCCGTTTTAGGAAGATGGAAAGGGGACAAAAGTAATTACAGGCATGAATAATAATACGTTTAAATGGGAAAAGGCATCATTTGAGATGGAATTGTGGGATGAAAGTGGAGAGCTTATAAAACAATCCAAGAAGACGGATTTCCTTGTCTAAGAGGAGAATGCAAGAGAAAGGAAGGCAAGTAATGAGAAAGAGGGAGAGAGAGAATGAGCTGAGAAAGAAAATTAGGGATTAAACAAGCCTTTGGACATCGATTTCTCAAACAGCTGACACAAAAATGAAGGGAACGGAGACACAAATTCACTTCTATGGTTACAAATATATTTAAAAATAAATCTATACAGAGCGCTCGATTCCCGATAGCTCTGTATAGATTTACTATGCGTATTTTCTAAAGAAGGGAATGATCAGGTGCAACACTTATTCAAGAAAAACATTTGATTTATAGCAGTTAATACTATACATTCAAAATGAATTCTCAAATTTAATCTATAAAAGATGATGAAGCCTTCTCAGGTATTAATGGTAAGCTAACATCACACATGCAAAATAGGTGAGAAAATTTCAGTGGATAACAAACCTGTACTGAGAAAACATTATGCACGCTAATTGCCAAAGTCGGGAATAATAACAACAAAGCAGGTACAAACCCCAGTGCACTGCCATTAAAAGTAGGGGGATGGGAGGATCTCCAGTCAATAAAATGCAATAAATAGCAGGTGAATGTAACCAATTTCTGCTCGCAATAGAAGTCGTGTTATAACTAACATTAATATGGCCTAGGCTTTTGGGAGAGGTATTAAGTGCTCTTGCAAAACTAAATTGATGGAAACACATGACATTATAATAAAATGAAGCGCTTAGATATTAATAGAAGTTACGTCCACACTGCGGTAAAACACTTCATTAATACACATTGGTCACTTAGAGCACACACATCATAAGTAGGTGAAATAAAAGACAACGACTTGCTGTAGTCTTAACCAAGAGCTTCATAAGGATGACCTGTTTTCCACCTGTCTGAGATATGTATACCATAAATTTCCAACGTAAGTTCATGACAAGCTTTACTGTATAATATGGACGACTCATAAGAGGATAAGGTAGACAGTAATCATTTGGCTGTCGCTTTTCTGGTTGTTGCACAGAAAAGCATTATGCTCAAAAGTCCGTGCAAAGTTGGTTCTTCTATATTTTTGGTCCTCTTCAGCAGAAATTCTGTTGACCTTAAAAACCAAATATGAAGGATGCCAAATAAATGAGAGGTTGAAATACTCTATAATGAACATATACAGGCTGAGCTACACAAGGAATATTCCTGCTCTCATCTAAAGTCTTAAAATTACGATATAAACGTGGAAATTCTAATTTCAAAGTAATTCACTCATACCTAGATTAAAATCCTTTAAGCTTTGGGAGCAAAATTTGTCACACATATACTGAAAATTACTAGATTCCCTAGCACAAAAGTTTTTTACTAGTACGCCATCTATAATTGCACTGAAAAGTCGGATTTTTCATTTATTTGCTTGAGGGACTGAAGAGGTACTATACAGAAAGTAAATGTGCGAGTCCTAGTGACTGAAATACTTTCTTCGAAATTTCTAGTTCCGGTGTACTTCGTTAATACATTCAAATAACTAAAACATTTGATCTGCGTGTCGGGGTTTGGAGAACGCAAGTACAATGGCATTATCCATATTTGAAATTTTTTTTCATACGAATTAACCTTCACCATGCCGGTAATTTCACTTATCATTTCTATGTTTTTATTCCACTGTTTGTTTACTTACGGAATAAATTAGAATAAAAAAAAAGGGAGAAAAATTATAATTTCATGAAATCTCCGATAGACAAGGTTAGAAGCACTGTTCAGTTTTCTTGGATTCATCAAAACCTACTCGTGCGCTTGCATCCGAAATGCAGGCATCATTATATCACCTGGGGGTCCCACTGCATAAAGATCTACAATTCTTTTTCTTTTACATGGAAACGGAAAACGAATTCAGAACCGCTTTGGGGGGGGCGGTGTTCTCAAGACAACAGAACCAGAATTTTCAACATTATCACTTATATTATGAATAGATAGTAGGAAGAGTAAGGGTATAAAAATTAAAAGAATAATGTAACATTGGTTCGAATCTTTAGCTACGCACTGGTCAGAATAACAATATACTCTTATTAGTACTCATAAGAATTACGTGAGCAACGCGGCGAGGAAATAAATGGGAAAAGGTTAATACATCCGTTTAATCGGTGACCATTTTCAATTTCCTGTTGTGACACGACCATTCAAAGTTTCTATGCAAGAAATGAGGGAATTTCTATTTGTTTGATCTTTCCAGCAGTTAGTGTTACCCGATATGTAATTTATTCCAATGCTGGTAACTAGTGAAAGAGAAGATCGTGCACAGGTGCGCAAGAGGAGGGATAGGTAGTAAAGAAGTTGAGGTACGGAGAGAAAAAGGAAAGGAAATGTGAAAATTTACATTCAGCATAGTTCTTCATTCACAAAGAAAAGGATGTGCCACTGAAAGGAAATGTATGGAAAGAAAGATATATGAGAAAAGGAAATGTATGGAGAAAAAGATAAATGAGAAAAGGAAATGTATGAAGAGAAAGATAAATGAGAAAAGACAATAAGAAATTTGCATAATGAAAGTGGTAGGCGTAAACTGAAGAATAATGGTGAATGTGACTGCTTTTAATTATCTGAATATTGGAAATGTACTTTGAGTTGTCAGAATAACATGTGAGGTACATTGGTAAGGCGATAATAGTCTGGCTGGTTGGTTTAACAATGCCTTAAGATGGCTGGAATACTAAAAGGTGTATGAATCAAATATCTATTGCAAATCCCGAAGGAAAACTTTAAAAGTAAACTGGATTTGGGGATTATATATAAAAAGCGCATCTACTCTGCTCAAGACCCCAGCAAATACGTTGTATTTTGCTCTTATCATATATAGTAAGTTCCTTTACGTGTTAATTATTCCCAAGGTGAAGTGAATTTGATATTAATGGATCATTTCTGGTTTAATAATCGAATAAACATACATAAACATTCATAATCATTTAGACATCAGCAGTGGTAATACAGTGTTTGGTGAGTTACCATCAACGATATATATAAAATGGCGGAGCTGTCACCATCCTGATTCGCTCTAAGATTATGTATATATATATATATATATATATATTATATATATATATATATATAATATTATATATACATAATCTAAGATTATATATACATATACATATATATATATATATATATATATATATATATATATATATACACATAATCTTAGATTAGCTAAGCAACAATCATGCCCTTCTGCTATTCCAACTCCCTCCTTACACTAAGCCGCTGAATGGCTGAACGTGCACCAATTGCTTGGCTTCAGAGCCGAATTATCATAAAACATTTATTCAATTAGTTAAACAAGTTTAAAAAAATATGTAAAATTTAGTATACAATGAAGTTTTAGCCACGACTTGCTGAAACATGTTTTTCCATAGTTATAAACACATTTATTGTACATACATGTACGTACATGCGAGCATAAATATGTAGGCGTGTAAAGCGACTGCAATAATCTCAACATATAAAGTATCTATTTCTTTCTTCCAATAAATGTTGCAAAGAAAGTTCGTGCAATGCAAAGGGAAATCATTAGTGGCTTCGCATTTCGTCTGTAGTCACTGGAATGAGATTTTACCTGAATTAAGTTTTTGGGGGAGGGAAAAGGATAATTCCTTTAGCGAAAGGCCTCATATGAGAGAGAGAGAGAGAGAGAGAGAGAGAGAGAGAGAGAGAGAGAGAGACTAGCGGTGGATAAATGGAGACCCCCAGGACGGGGGAATAACGAGGAACGGGGGTTGCTGCTCCAGACTGAATTTGGGACTCGGATGACTAAATTTCAGCTCAGGACGGGGTGTGGTCGAATCAATCTTGCATAATTGGACCGTCGCTGCCGCTCCAACCACCACACCCCCCCTTTTTTTTTTAGGTAGGAATTATTCATCTGCTTTGGGGTCGGACTTATGCCAAAGGACAGAACTTTTATCACTAGACTATTTTACAGAACAAACATTTCAGCATCATTCTATTTCCTTGCTCGGTGATGAACGAATTAATCGTCATTTACCAATTTATTTTCTGAAGGAAGCTCGAGGTCTCATGGCCATATCTGACCCGACATTTCATATGCGTGATCGCCGTTACCATCGACATGGTTATGAGATGTTTGTATCAACAGTTCTCTTTTTCTATGAAATATCTCGCCCTGGAACCATTCGGCTAGTCTAATAAATTAAATCAGGGTATACCTTTACTTTTCCTAGGAACAACCAAAGGCTTCGGAGGTCACGCCCATAAACGATTCAAATGAGTGAAACAAACTACAAACATTGTTGAAAGGAATTTGTAAGCCTCAAAATGGCTAAGGCATGGCAAGAGGATATAACGGCCAGCACTTCACTAAGAGATCTAATATTACTGTCCTTTAGCAACGCACGCGAAATTCTCGACAGCATGCTAAAGAACACATGGAAGCGACTCGGAACAATTAAAAGAATTATATTTTCCTTAAAATGTCCTGTTTATATCAATTTCAGTATATATATAAAAACAATCAGGAAACAGAAGAGACTGAATAGAAAAGTATTTGCTTAAAAGCACGCCACCTTGACATCAAGCAACACTGCACATCACCGGGTTTCGACAAGGCTGAGGAAGTCGTGATCTTTCGCTCGTACCATTACTCCTGTACTTTGGTCATTGTCTCAATGATCCTTCGTCAGCGCAGTCGAGCGCTCACCTACCATTAGCACACTAGAGACAATATGGCTGATGAGTTTCGCAGAATGTAAGCGAGGAAATGAGAACTACATCTCACAAGAGCAAACTATTATTCAAGGTTTAACACAATGAAACAACTCATATGATTACAAGAAGATAAAGATGAACTTACTTATACTCTCATGTCGAATAGCAAACTATTATTAGGAATCAGAAAATAACTGTATACTTAGTTATTACATTTGTAACTGTCTGCGTACACGGCAAAACATCCACATCATCACATACAAACACACAATTATATATATATATATATATATATATATATATATATATATGTATAGTACGTATATATATATATATATAATATATATATATATATATATATATATATATCCAATTCGCGCTACTTCGGGAATATCATCAAAAAGGGAATTATGACTGCAAAATGGTTTGCTGCGTAAGTGACCCACCAACGACTTCCAGTCGACGTTGAAAACCATTCAGTTATATATATATATATATATATATATATATATATATATATATATATAATATATGTAGATATATATAAAGGTATAAGCCACAAAGGAAAAATAAACAACGGAGTTTCTGCAAGATCTTTCGACTGAATGTCCTTTACTCAGCAGAGCTTGCCTGCTGAGTAAACGACGTTCAGTCGAAAGATCTTGCAGAAACTCCGTTATTTATTTTTCCCTCATGCTTATACCTTTATTTATGGATTTATCACGTTCCAAATTTTCGTGATTCAGTTATATATATATATATATATATATATATATATATATATATATATATATATATATAGATATATATAGATATATATAGATATAGCTATATATATATATATATATATATATATATATATATATATATAGCTATATCTATATATATCTATCTATATCATATATATACGATATCTATATATATCTATATATATAATATATATATATATATACACACAACACAAATATATATACATACATTCATATGTATTTATGTAAACTTGTTTACTTTGTTCCAGGAATGTAACTGGTAGATCAAGGAAGGCCCAATGCAGAAAACGCCCACATCAACAGTTTTATATACCAACAAAGATTACATCAGCTGCTTCATATATCTACATAAAAAAAAAGGCTCATTAGTAGAACAACAATTTCCAACACAGATGGAGCATACATTCTGGATATTAAGGTTCTCCTCTTCCAGCATCCTCTACTCCATTAAGTGAGCACTCTCTAAGCCTCGTTATCTTGCTTCATAGCAAGACGTCCGAGTTATTCAATCTTTTCACAAACAATTCGCTGCATTCTCTCCAAGTGATAAATTTATCTCAAATTATTCTGAAATCATCATTCTACTATGTGAACATATCTCAACTATTTGAGTATACTGTGTCATCAATCAAAATACCTTTACTCTTCACATCATGGTAACGGTGAATGCCAACATCGACCACCTTAGTTTCTTCCGCACGGATATAAAATTTACGCTTCATCCTCATTAGGACCGTTCCACAACTAACTTACTCCAAACTTTTTCTTTCTTAAATATCCTCCTTTCCATAACTCTCTAAGAGCCCTTGACACAATCCTCTCTCTACCTGATTTGTAACTCTCAACCTATCATCTTCTTTTATATCTTGTCCAAATAACTTAAAAAATATAACGCTCACTCTACCACCGTCTATAGTATCATTCATTGGCCATTCTCCTTGGTTTTTCTTTCCCATCATCAGCTTCCTCTTCACATCATTCGCTTGTAACCTTCTTAAAATATAAACAATTTCAATTCTTTCACCAATATCCTATCTATCATTAACTTGACTATAATTTCTCTTTAAATTCTGATGACACCTCAAAACACCATCCTGAACCATTTTATCCCCAACATGAGTGCAAGACTTTTACATACATAACTTAGGTTCACTCTTAATCAAGCTCCTCTTCACATGCTACTCTTTCTTCCATTCTTACCATGCACTGATAAATCATGAACCATCTCTTTTCCATACTCCTGCTATTGTTTCTTGTGCTTTAATCAAATCAGCAACTTTCGCAACATTACATCCAATAAAGTACGCGATTTATACTGTGACATACATGTAATGTAATGAAAATTTTCTCGTGAATTCTCTCTTTAAAAAGTAAATCTTGTATCGAACAAGCAAGATCTCAGCCTTCATCTCCAGAAAATGATTCATGTACTTCATTCCACAGACACAAAGCCTAGCAGTCTCACCTCCTTGAATCACCTAGGATCAGAAATCAAGGACAGCCATCCGAATACATTTTTTTTTTTTTAAATTTCATCCATTCCTCTACCGATTCCATATCAGCTATCAAGTCCAAGAGCTAACATTCTTATATTTTTAGCATTTTTCAGACCCCTCCTTTTACATATGACTGATCAATTAAACCCTTTATATTCTACAATGTAAGATCTTTCGCTCATACACACACACACAGATATATATATATATATATATATATATATATATATATATATATATATATATATTATATATATATATATATATGTGTGTGTGTGTGTGTGTGTGTGTGTGTGTGTGTGTGTATTAATATATATATATGTATGTATATATATATATATATATATATATATATATATATATATATATATATATATATATATATATATATATATATATATATATATATATATATAATTTCTTAAGCTCCCAGGGAAGAAGAGAAAGAATAATCTCGCCGACCTTTACGGTCCCAATTTCACCGACACAAAGAGTAACGGCTATTTTCCTAAATGGGTGAACCATGGACGGGGCTCAGGACATATATGTTGCCTTGGAACCCTTTTAAAGAAATTTAATACGGGAATTACCTTCCCTACCCAACCCTGTAATAGCCTCTTCTGATTCACAGCCCTGTTCCTTGTCTTCCTTTGTCTTATGTTCTATGTTGGGAACATCTATTTGGGAAGAATTACGTTAATGACTTCATGTCTTAGGGAGTGTACCTTATTCTTTGAGAAATACGATATCTTAACAAGAATTTGTTTGATGTTAAATATTATGAAGGATTATGATGTCGTTTATACCTTCCGCAAAAGAAATATTAGTTTTGATAATTCTCTCTCTCTCTCTCTCTCTCACAGACACACAAACGCATGCATATATATATATATATATATATATATATATATAATATATATATATATATTATATATATATATATATGTACACACACACACACACACACACACATATATATATATATATATATATATATTATATATATATATATATATATATATATATATATATATATATTATATGTTTACCTTATTTCCTTATGCACAATAGAGCTAGGTCTCGTAATCTCAGGGAATCTGAAGTCATAAATTACCTTCCCACCAAAAATTATTATTCAAAATGTGACGGTCTGGTAATGAAGTCATTTTAGTGATAGTGAGGAAATTTCAATTTCTATAATGATATACGGATATTTTAAATGACCACCTACGCAAGGAAATTTATTCTATTTTTATCACCAATAAGGCAGCCCCTGCTGCCCCAGGTACAGTAATCTTTGGTGAACATTGAGTTTTGCACTACTGGTCACCCTAATTGACAGAATCTGAGTGTGTAAGTCAGTGAATGAGGATATTTCGGGATTTATATTGATGACGCCTTATTTCATCAGTCTGAAATGGAATTAAAGCCTGAAATTTTTGTTATGTGGTGATGATTTCTTTGATTTATGTGAGTGTGTAAATATGCAGTAATTCTATCCTATGTCAAAAAGGGCATTATTTTAGTCAAAGGTGATAACAACCATGACATTTTGTCACAGCAAGATTCAGCGGAGGGGGAAAGGGAGGTTGCTGTTCTAAAAGTAGAACGGGGGGAGGGGGGGAGGGGGGGTTGCACGAAGAAGTAGAAGCCAGTGTTATTACTGTGAATCAGGAACAAAAGCATTCTAGTTAAAATTCTACGATGCCAGAGAGAGAGAGAGAGAGAGGTTCTTTGTCTTACTCGAGCACGTTAATGACTTAGGTACTAATCGCTGCTATTGGGGTTCTTTTCTCTCCCAAAAGATGGTATGATAGGTATAAAAAAATCTGGTTTTACTGTGATACCTTATGGGTAAACATCAGAAAAGATATATACGTATGAAAAAAGAAAACACCACTAAATCCACGTTAAATTAGTTTCTCAGTGATAATGTTAGTTATTGTCTACGTTACTTTACAGAATACTCAGAAAGGTATAAATTAAAGCGGGTCCCTGGTTAACAGTAATGTAAACGCATTAAATAATTCTTCAGTTACTCAAACTTGAATTCGACATGAAGCTAAATATTACTTATTGGTTACATTGTTAGGCCACGTCTTATAAACATTGCATTGACATTACTCCAGTCCTGAATTATTGAGTATAATTATTTACACATAGTCCACTTTATTGCGCTAATAAATTATATTCCAACACCAACGATTGACCAAATTCTTCCAGAGTTCTTTAAGGCATGGGCACACAAGGCTGTTGCTCAGAGACCCCGTTCAAATGTTTAAATGTTGGTTTTTCAAAGCTTATGTTATATATATATATATTATATATATATATATATATATATATATATATATATATATATATATATATATATTGCTCATAAGCTTCCATTGATTAACCCTCGACTAACAGCATTTTTTTTAATTCGGTAACGCATATTGTGCATTACTGGTGACAGTTCACATTCGTACTTAATAAGACTTCTAAAAAATATTTACTGATGACATATCACTTCTTAGTCGTGTGTAGATACTAACTGGTGGCCTATTTCCACATATTCTCACAACTATTTTCGCTCAAGCAATTTTTGTGTTAGGTTCCTTGAGGAGAAATTCTTTCAGTGAATCTTGATTAAGTTGCTCTAATTCTCTCACATAGTTTAATCAGATTACTTGAAGTCTTGTTGTATCCCTTAATATAATAGATGGTGAATCCTCTATATAATTTTCCTTATTAACCTTCATTATATCCCTTAAAACGACAGCATCACCTTATCAAACTTATCCAATATTATCATTTATTCCTTGGGTGCTTTGTTAAATTATACTGGTCACTGCAAATGATGTTTATAAATCTTCACTACACTGATTACTGGTGATTTTTAAAAATTCTCGGAATTAATCTACAGTAATCTATGAATTAATCTACAGTAATATCTCAATCTGGACAGAAGACAGCTTTTAAAGATTATTAATAGCAAAATTATACTGCCAAAACTTTACACTGCATAGAATATATCATTTCATTATGGAGTAGACTTACTTACCTGAACTTACATTAGTTATGGTACATCATTGAAACTTATGAACTTTAGTTAATAATCCAATATTGTAAATGTTTATATGGGTAGCTAAAACAATGTTTCCGGAATAAAACTCACCCAGCAAACTACTGACGACCATATCTCAACAGATATTGATATGGAAATTGAAACAGGCATATCCAACTGTACTTACTGCCATGCTGTTCAGGTTTTGTCCTCTTAACAGATAGCGAGGTTATGTTATGTCAAGAAGATGCTTACTGGTAGTATCAAAAGGTTCTTTTAAAGATAATACTGTCAAATCAGATCCTCTGGGAAATACAGAATGAGTAAACTATCTCATTATTCTCCGAAGAGTTAGTTAATATTATGATGCAACATTTACATTTGAAATTTTTACATTTTAAGAGTAAAAAACTATGCATTATAACTGTTAGTTCTTTTACATCTTAGTGCCAATTTATTGATTTATTTATTTTATCCAGCTTATTTTTAGCGCATTCCCTGATCTAGTACCACAAGCATAAGAATTCTACACTTTAAGACCATCATGAAGCAATCAAAAAAGGGGCCACAAAGATCACTGTTGTCAGGTTAAAACTCAGGGCATGGATGATTTCCATTAGTGTTAGTATGAAAGGCGGGTTTTTTGCACCTAACACCACAGGCTCCGGGCAAATGAAGCTCATTAGCAAACTTCTTTCCAACCAATGCACTACTTAGGTAGGGAATCTAAGAGTCGAACCGGAAACAAATTTTTAACCAAACAGTTCCTTCACCAATGTGTTCTGCAGGGTCCCTAGTATTACAAAAAAAAAAGCCTAACGTCCGGGGCCCCTAGCAAACCCATACCACCTTCACTAACTGAGTAATATATATATTATTATACAGCATTATATAGAAACTTTGTTATGTTTTTGTTGTGCAACGAAAATGTTTTCAGCAAATGCCTACTCAAAACGTTAAAAGACAAAATTCGAAAATATTAATTTTCAGTGTTTTAACATGAACCTTTGTTGAATCATAGTTACTAAACTAACAAAGCAAAGTATGCATCTTTATATATCATTAGAAAAGCAATGTTATCTACTTTAATTCTGTATCTAATAGTGTTCTCGATAAAATGCTCAGGTTAGGAGCCTAACGCGAAAAAATAGTGATTTCGGGGGTTTTACCTACCCCCCCCTAAAAATTTTGCTAGGGACCCCGGACTTTATGTTTTCTTCTTAATACTAGGGACCTATCAGAACACATTGGTGAAGGAATTGTTTGGTTACAAATTTTTTCACGGCCCGGCCAGTTCTGATGCTAAAATTGGCTTATTAACTGATGGATAGTCCAGTCGAGGATAACAGACTTTCAATTTCAACAAGATGTACAGATCGCACAGGATTCAAAGGATATAGGATCAATGACAAGGTTAGATGCTGGGCAATTACATGAGTCTAACTGTATCTCATCACAGGTAGTACGAAATGGTAAAAGGATAAACTCTTGCCCTATGATATTTTAAAGAACCAAACTGATGAATTAAGCCAATATGGCGAAGAAACCGGGTAAATGCCCCGTTGTCAAAAATTTCTGCAAGAAAATCTGTTTACAGTACCATTATGAAAGAATGTACCAGTTTGCCAATACAACGTTATCCAGCAAGGCTCAGAAGGTGGATGCATAGGAGCCATACAAATATAAAATAAAGCACAATAAACAAAAGCAAAACAAAACCTCAGACGTCAAAAAGGCACGAGACACCATTTGTTTGTATATCAGGAAGGCAGCATTTCTTAATAAAAGACAAAGAATATTAACTCGCAGTGTTCATGAGAATGAAATCATCATACTGTAGTACAGAATGTTAGAAATATCCAGTCAGTTGTTTGAAAATGTTGTAAATCAATATGTAAAAGATGTTGTATACATCTGTTATAAAAAAGGGGGCTGTTCACTATGCCTACTGTAGACGATAAAAACCACTACCCACCAGAGTATTCTGCCCCCTAATACATTTAACAGAGAAATACATGCCTCCCCAAAGATTGCAGACAGCAAATCATAAAAAACAGAGAGGGGAAGGGATGGGGGGGGGGGGGGGGTACTAAAAGTTGTGAACAAAACACCAACATCTCACCAGCTTTCTTTAACAAGAATTCAGCACCATGAACTACTGATGACATATCACTGCCAGATACGAGACTTGTCCGAAGAAACCTCGGACTTGAACATGAAGGGTAGGAAAAATTTCAAGGTACTACATATGTATTCGATTCTTAAACGAGCTCATGTTCATACAATGTCGCCATTAAAAATGCATGAACTAAACAAGAAAAGGTGTGGCATTCCTAAATCCGAGACAAACACCAATTCTTATTGCTGGCCAGCCACTTTATATACTGGCTGGAGAAATCCAGTAGCATTGACAAGATAGATATGCACAGGACAAATTTCTGATTAAGTTTGGTAGACTACGTATTTAGATGGGAGTACTGACGTTTACTTGGTCAATACTGGCGGACACTGGACAGATGAGTACTCTTGTTGAGGAACATTGATACTTCAGATAAACCTGATTAGGAGAGTGACGAAATGTACACTGGAAAGAGATTCCTTAGTTTTTCTGGTTCTTGATTCTCAACATGGAGTTGATCATTTTCACAAAGATACGGCCATTCAGAGAAGGAAATCTCAAACTATAGTTAATTACTGACAGAACTGATACCCGATTTTTTTCACCAATATAATTTATGTATGTTGACTTCCTATTCACCTCTGACGTATAACATGTGCCTAGAGAAACAACACCTAGAAATTGCCAGAGAATTCCATCAATAGGGGACAGGGGAGCTATTCGTCTGGGAGAGTATCCATCAGACCTCTTATAGTAGAAGAGGGTCAACCAGAAATAAGCCAATTTGCTACAAAATACATAACATACTGGGGAGTAAAGATGTAAAGGAAGGCATTCGTCACCAAGCAGTTACCAGTGGCTTAGAAAGCATTCACTGGCAATGTACAGTGGCTCAACACGGTTATAGAAATAAGGCATAATCCATTTATGATTTGATTTTATGAAATTTAGCCCTTAAAACAGCAAAAACGAGGGAGCTGCAACAGTTGGACAGCAAGAGATCCACAAAAAAAAGATGAACCAATACCGTCAACAAGTGGAACTAGACGCTAACTGATAGTCAGAGAGGTTGGAAAGCAAGATTAAGGAGCTCCAAGAGACAGCACAAACAAAACAATCTAACGTAAAATAAGTACTTAAACAAAATTTCTGGCTTGTAACTTTCTATTACAAGAGGATCCCGAGTGCTTTTCCTTGGAGGTTACCACTGAAAATAAAAAAATTTTCTCTAAAGATTTATAAATTCACTTAAAACCACTTACAACAACTTACTTTGTGAGCCTTAGATTTGTTGCCATCAGCACATAGAAGTAGCTCAATGCACGCATAAGTTTATAAATTTACACAACTTTGGGTAACCACTAGTGATGAAAAAAACATTTAACTGATGCTTTCATGGTTTGATAAATTTACATGATATACATTTGCTTTAATCCTGTACGGAAAACTTGACATTGTTGTCTCTATAATACAGAAAAACTGCCTTCATCCTGATGGTAAGGCCAGTAAGAAAGTCTGGATGCATCTAAAGCATCATAAATCTAAAATCAACATAGTCTACATATAAAGTTCCAGGATAATCTCATCAGCATATATCAACAAGCTCTTAATTAGAGAAGATTGAAATATCACAATGACCAACCAATATTTCAACATTATGAGTTACATTTAAGGATTTTAGTCTAAAAGGGAAGGATGTGAACATATGCTTCCATAACTCCAATTCTCCATTTCTGTGTCATATTCATTTCCAAAAACATAAAGACACTGACGTGAAATTGCTTTGATGTTAAGACTTTGTGTACTAACATATCTCTTAGTGAACTAACATATCTCTTATAGAATGAAGGTTCTTGAGGAAGGCCGACACAGCTGGATAATTACACCTGTTTCATGCTGGACAATAACTGAGCAAATTTTACAGACAAAATGTTAATGGAATGGGACAGTATTTGGATACTTGTAGTATTTTATGAAATCCTCAGGCAAATGGAAATATTCATTCTTAAAAGTTCATTTGATAATGTTCAATATGAAGCATTAAGTATCTTCTTAGGCATTTCTAATTGTAGCCAATGAGGGAAACCAGAGCCCGGAGCACATTTGATATAACCTATAAAATATGTTTCTTTTACCTTTTATAAGACTTAAAAACAGAAAGGCTGATAAACGTATTGTTCCATATCTGGAGATCAGTTTGTATTGTTTGTATGGTGCTTTTACGTTGCATGGAACCATTGGTTATTCAGCAACGGGACTAACGGCTTTACGTGACTTCCGAACCACGTCGAGAGTGAACTTCTATCACCAGAAATACACATCTCTCACTCCTCAATGGAATGGCCGAGAATCGAGCCCGCGACCACCGAGGTGGAACACCAACACCATACCAACCACTCCACTGCGGCGCTCTCTGGAGATCAGTAACCTGTCTATTAGTAATGATAAGTACTCACTGGTACTGTTTACCTAAAATTTTCACCTCAGGTAAACAGAACAACTTGAGGGTGTTTCTAGATTACATATGTTAGAGATATAGTCTGACGTCCTTTAATTTCTTGATTTTCAACTAGCATTATGCACTGACCATGGTGTATCATGGTGTATCATGGTGATCAGTATAAGAATATAAGAACATAAAATTACTTTGGGAATAGGTAGGAGAAAACCTGTAAAAACGGTGATGGTGATAATCATCTCTCCATAAAGCCTCCTTAGTTCGGTGAACTTTGGGAAAAGCTGATCAAAACGCGGATGAGACCACTTACATACCTGCCATCCATAACATCCGCACTAAAATTAATAATTCTATGGAATGCATCTAGATCTTTATCTGATATTGTAAGAGAAGCCTTTGTAAACAGGGAAAGAAATTTAAAACTAAGGCACCCTATTTATAAAATTATTTCAGAACAAAATAAGTATATCATGTATGTTAAACAAACATGAATTTTAGTCATAATTCTACATTGCACTTTCATTCTAGAAAGAGAAACAGGTCTAATGAAATTTCTACATATCCTAAAGCAGAAACCCTTTACAGTAAAATGAAGAGGAAATGCAGCTACATGAAACCATGTAAATATTCACACATAACAGGTTACTCAGTTGATTTCCTATCAGTTCCTTAATTCAATACACCGGACAAAGTGAACCGCTATACTAACACTATCAGTCCTCATAATGACGAAGCACATCATTCATAACTGCTTTAATTTTGATGAATGTCTTGACATTGAAAAGGTATCAATTCCATTATTTCATCATTTATTTAAATGCAATGACTATTCCCTCAATACCCAAGATTTCAAGGTTGCAACCACATGAAATGTGGGAAAACAGTGACAGGATTACGTAAAATGTTTAATTGATCAGTTTCATTATTGATACACGAACTCATATGGACTGTTAATGAACTTATTTCATCAATTAATTATTTGTGAAGTTCGGGGATTAGTAATGGTAATAATATCTTATTAAATCCCTATAGAATTATTTACTTTAAATTTCATTAGATCTTGATTAGAATTCATATTACCTATCAATAATTAAGTTAGTTCGTGTTGATATCTCTAAGTAATGATGTTAATTAACTTAAACATGAAATTATATTAGTGTAATTCTACTAACACTAAAAAACTTATTTCAGTGAAATAATATTTCAGGAAAGCCTATGATTATTATTACAGGCGATAATGTATCTCAAACTCTACGGAATGCTAAATTCATGCAAATGTTAAGTGGCTAAGTCTTCATCAGTTTTGCTTCTACATCACAATCATTGGGGATGACATCTCTTTACATCTTCATGGTACTTTTGCTAATAAAAAAAAAATGTCTGTAAATACTTAAGTCCTAGCAATGAAACTTTTGAAACGTCTGTTATACCAAGAAGTTACTTTGTGGTGATGAAAAACTAAATAGCAATGATTGTATTACAATCAAATCCTCGCCCCACATTAAAAAAAAACGATAATGAGGATGAAATTTCATTTGCGTGAATAATGGTGAAAAATCTTTCAGTTGAAGCTATCTCATCACATTTTCAGCGAAAGCGATAATAGTTATGTTGTTTATACCGCTCCATTATGTTAGTTAATTACAAGGTACTTCGCCACATTGAAATGTTAGCTAATGACGGACCCACAGTAAATTTACATGAGGTTGATTACTGATGCAGTTATGCAAATAATTATAGCCATTTTATTTAAGTAAATTGTAACTTAATTACTAATGACATTCTAATTTAATTTGTTATGTAAATTGTTACATAACGTGAAAAACTGTTTTATCGTAGAATTATTAGTGACAGCTCATTAATCGTTATAGCAGTTTCGGTACTGATGTTTAAAAGGCAGGCACACGAAATTATAGACTCTAAAAGGTCATTCACTTACTAAGCGAGATTCCAAAGCATGGAAAGCTTATGAGAGAAATGATAAAAAAAGAGAAGAAAATACATAGATACATTAATGAACAAATACCTATTTACATAACAAAACAACACAGCCAGCTGGAAAAACTAAGTCACTGGTGAAAAGTGTTTATATCAAAATTGCAGTTCCTCTAAGAATAACGGCATCAAAATATTACCTGGAAGATTATGTTACAGTTTTACAGTGGGTATTGTAAAAACTTGGCAACGTGGCACAACTACAGAACCTAAGCGTAAACGTTCTGTAAAACAAGTCTCGCAAACAATTTCTTGCAGTGCAGGTATTCAGATCACTAACGGAATTCCCCTGCACATGTAGGTTTTTTGATGGAGAAACATATATCTTCTAGCAGTCCAAACTAAAAACCAACCCCTAAGAACTCACAGTTTGGAGGTTTTTATGTCTATGCGATTGGATCGCCCTTCCCCCAACTCCATCCAGATCCTTCCACTTCTCAACTCGTCCAGAAATAAACGGATTATTGTTCACTGCAAATTCTTTTTGAGAAGCTTGCACGGCCTGTCTTTTCTTGCGCTGCACAAAAATTTGTATACAGAGAGCTCTCAATGCTTCTGGAGAATTGTCTGTCCTGAACAAATGCATTTACGCTTTTAGTCTGACTGTAATCCCCTTCCCGTTTCCCCTATCCAATACCTCTTCCCTCCATCTCCACCTTCCCTCATCCTTTTTCCCTATTCCATGTTTTGTAATGAAATAAAATGTGTTTAGTTTGAGTACTCTTGTGACAAACTGTTTATAGATTTGTAAGGACGTAATTATTTTCCCATAAAAGTAATGTACAGGTTTTCATATCACAATATAACTTGCTTGACCTTTAGAATTTATGGAGTGTTGAATTACCTCATGTGGTAACTATAAACCACCTGCATTCCGTTTAGAAGCTGAAGATGGGTCCACAGGATCTGGGAGTCTTTAAGAATTTAAAAAGACATTAAAATCCAATTGGCATTTCTCAAGGAGCTGAAGACTGCTTCAGAGGATCATGGAGTTGTGAAGACGTCTCTCACGAATAATATTCTATTTATTCAATAATAACTGCCCAGAAATTTTCAACGTTTCTAATGGACTAGGCGGGTAATTCTAGAACAGCATCAGACCGGTGATGGTCTGGAACAGTCAATGGTATCACCATTGATTCAAAGCCCACGAACAGCTGCTCCAGCACCTACACCAAGAAAATAGTCAGTTGTTCGTATATGACCGAAAGGTATGGGAATGGTCTAGAATGGGTATGCATATGGATATGGATATGGGTATGGGTATGGCATGGATATTAATATGGGTATAGGTATGGGTATGATAAGGATTGGGTATGGGTATTGGTATGCGTATAGGAATGAGTATGGGTTTCATATGGGTAAGGGCATGGATATGATACAGATATGGGTATGGAACGGATATGAGTATGGTACAGATATGGGTATCACAGTATGGGTATGATACATATATGGTATGGTACGGATATGGGAACTAGCAAATGCGAGAGATGTCATTTTCGTCCTCAAGGCTATAAACAACAACGGACCCAAAACACTACCCAGAAGAAAAGAAGAGAAGTCTAGATTAACTAAAATACACCATGACAACTTAGCCGTTGCCAGTAAATTTACGAAATTGATTTATGAAAGTCTTACGGTAAAAAGAGTCAACGATTTTATATCCTTTGTAAATGGTGTTTTGGATGCAACTTGTAAGTTAAAAAAACAATAAATAATTTTATTTTTTTGTCTGTGCACACTAAATGTCAGGAGACAAGTGCTGAATTCGAGGTATTTACGTAAGAATTACTTTAGCATCACCATCTCATCAACGTAAAGAGGACTCACAAGGACAGAGACAGTTCTGTCATTTTTGCAGTCAGCTCTCAAATAATCATTTATTTTGGTCATAGTACTGTACAACTTCCCCGCTGGGATGTGGTTAAATAATACCACGATAAAACGTGGTGAGTTTGCTTAAAAAAAACCATCCTTTAACATTTTTTAAAATTAATGGGATGATGCATGATCCTTCATCCCTTGAACATGAAGCAAATCTGGATTAACTTCTATGTATAAATTATTCTATCTCAATAATGCAAATTCTTCAGAATGTTAATGGTGTTCTTAAAATGCTCAAAATATCATTAAGGACGGTTTACACTAACATAATCCCATAGAATTATCAGTCATTTATTCGGTAGATGTAACTTCTCAGACGATGATCATGTTGGCTAATGGGAGGAAAACAAACTTACTCTTCAGGTGGGTATTCACTAGGAACAAGTTTGTTAAACACAACACAATATCTGACGACTGAAAAAAATACTTCGCCTAACGAATATGAAGACACTTTTTTAAATTGCAATGGACCGCTTTTATGTCACGAGTTGTGAAATCCTAATCGTGTTTTATAAAAGGCTTATATATAATTAAGAACCTTCTTTAAACGCAAGAAAAATTCAGGGGCAAATGAAGATTACGATTCAACAAAAAACCCTAAAAAAGAATTTTCTTTACATGAACACGCGACTGGTAGCATATTTATTTGACTTTCATTACATGACAGTGTTAAATACAAGTGAGCCAAGAATGATTTCATGTATTTTTTGCAACGTTAACTTAAACGGCAAACTATCAGACTTCCACCTATAGAATAAGTAATTAGTAGAATAAGACGTGAAAGAGGACGGGGAATCCCCATCAATCTAGTGATCGATAAGACTAAGTGGCTAAGTAAATTTAGGAACCCATTTGGGGGAGTGATTAATACCGTGACATCTGTTAGGGCAGAAAGGGGCCGTCACTTGAACCAGAAAGCCAGAGCGAATTTATGGACGAGGCATTCCGAATTCTCCAAAAAATAATAAATAAATGGCTATTGCCTTCCTTCTGTGCTAACTAAACGTGCAAGCCGTATGGTAGTGTGTGTGTGTGTGTGTGTGTGTGTGTGTGTGTGTGTGTGTGTGTGTGTGGGGAGAGAGAGAGAGAGAGAGAGAGAGAGAGAGAGAGAGAGAATGTCTTGTAAATAGGCTGTCTATTCAGGAGAAACGCTTTCCTTATGATATACCAAAGCTCAGAGCAAATTATAAAAATAAACAGTGGTTGAAGATCAAATGCACATCTGTTCCCGGTGGCATTAAAAAGATGTGTCAAATCCATCCGCATATAACTATACCTGACTCTATCAATATCTTCATGATGAAATCATGGAATGAGCAAGTTATATACGATTGACTGTCTTTAAGAAAGCAAATATCTTTTTAGAAGTATAAAAAAAAACCATAAATGCACACATATACATATATAGGCATTGTAAAAAGCTTTAATTCATTTAGTCAAACGTATTTAGAAAATATAATCTAGAATCATTATAGAGCTAGGCAGAAAACAAAGAATAAAGCTCTGTTAAAGATTAGTTGATAATCCACAGTTCACCCTTGAAACTTAAGCATAGAAGAATTATCAACAGGTAACTCCTTAAGATTAAATGGACCAAGAACAAGCTGAGGTGACATCACGTGAGACACGAAAGCTCTTCCATTCAAGTTCGATCTGTCTCACTTCATACATGAGCCTCGACGGGAGGAGTAGTTCGATATGCAATCACGCTAACTTTTGACAATGCCTTGAATTTAAGCGTTGACGATATTCTTATAACAAGAACAAAGATTACACTCTTGTGTTTACCATAACTCTCTGTTCCTTTTCCTCCCCTATTCTTCGCAGGTTAAGAAGATGGTTTAGTGACGTTTACTTCCTACACAAATCGCTTTGCTAAGGAAGACTATGTTAGAGCCAAATATTGAACACAAACACAATTAGGCTACGATCGAGAACTTACCATTGCAAACTAAGTCAGAATGGGATCGCTTCAGCGCTACCATCTCAGCATGAAATGTTGAAGGTCCGAATAAAACAACTCACTATTTCTGAACGATCGAAACGATGCATGCAAACCGCTGTTTTGAATAAAGGTGACTGCACGCTATGGTCATGAAGCCATCACTTCACATTTATTGATAGTTCATGCCAAGTGTGACACATCAGATCCTAAATGGCAATATGAGGGGCAAAATCATTTTACCCTCCTCGCCTTTTATTACTCATTAATAATATAACTATCTTTGGTCATACATTTAGGTTTTATAGCTCATATCATTATTATCCGTAATTTGCTTGCACCATACTCGAAGATTTCCTAAATAGGGCTTGAAAATTGAAAATAAACGCTTGCACTAAATGAAACCGAGGGTTCAAAAGTGCCACCTTTGTCACGCATGTCTCTTGAAAAAAAATACCCACTGATGTGACTAAATAAATTGCTTTTAATTATATCATAAAGTAACACAATTCAAGGATTCAAAACCGTTCATTAATTTAATACAGTTTATTGTTGAGAGTTCCTCCATTTCATACCTCGCTTTCGTATGGAGAATAGAATGGTAATATTAATGAGAGGTGAGTTTTTGTAACTTTGTCAGCAATTCATAAATGTTCTGAGTGTCAATGCCATTATATTTCATTGTTGTAAACACAATCATATTTTCCTAAGAATTTAACTGGAAGACAATAAGTACGTATCATTCCTTGCTAGAAATGAAACGGTCAGGGAGTGAAGAAAGTCCAAAAACTAGTGTGAATTTATTCACATTGCCTTGGATTAAAGGATCATACGTTTCAGTCTATTGGTCTCCGTTCATTACCACCTAGGCTAGGTCAATTGTAATTAATCATATAAATACCATTTTACTACGACGAATTTAGTGGAAAGATAGAAAAGGACCTTTGGATGGCCTGCCAATTTTTTATACATTCATGTTCTCACATTATAACATATGAATTATTTTCATTTTTATTTCCGTAACCCATTAAAAAATCAGAAACTATTTCAAATTCATTTATTAGGCCCTTTCTTTGCCTTGAAAATCAAACCTGCAATGATAATTGTGGCTGGGATGGAGCATTATGTAAGAAAAATATAAAAGTATATAGCGCAGTGCTATCCCTGCATTCCAGGAATACTGGTTGGTATAAAGCTTTGGTTTGTGGACAAAATGATATAAAAAATTACGGTAGACAGGATATCTCACTGGGATCGGTCAAAGCAGCAAAATGGCAGTGTTCACGCGTATGTGAGTTAAAAACCGCTAAGTGTACGAAATACAAATGATCTATTTTAGATTTTTACAACTTAACACCTAGATCTATCACGAAGGAGTTTGGCACGTCTTACGAAGGATCACATCGTGTCATTGCGTACATAAAGAAATGGTTTGGTCATCTAAAGAGATTGGAAGACAATTGTTGGCAAAAGCCTTAATACAGTCGTAAGAAGATGCTAGTGTTGCAGAGGATTTTTTGTCTCAGCCTCGATTAGGACATTCATGAACATAGCAGTGACCACTGTAGTGCGTCTTCTCTGGAGCAAACTGATGTGAAGGGAAATGCGTATTACTATTGTGTTCCTGGATAATGTGGCTCATCAGCAACATTATTTCTAAGAGCATCTCTTCAGTTGATCAGACAAATTTTAACGGATACGATTATTTCACACAAACTTAGTTCCTAATCCAGCAACGAAACTACACAGAGACTCAGCAACACCACAGGGCATGTTTTCAATATTTTCCCGTTTATTTCAAAGGTCAAAATGTTCTTCATTGCAAATAGAAAGTAAACTGCCTCCTTGCACCTGCCCCAGCCCGCACCCCCTCACCCTCCGACACACCCGCGTCGAGAGCGGGAATCTGTCCCAGTTCCTTTCAGCCACACTCCGCGTCCTCTCTTTCATCCTCGTATTGCAGGTGCGAGGTTGTGGAAGACAGGACCGAAGCCAAGCGATAAGCTTCGTTTGTTTGGGCCTTTGAACCGACGAAATCAAATGAATCTGATGTCAAAGCTGGCATTTTCGCCCTTAAAAAGATTTGGTCGTCATTTACATTGCTAAATAAAATCCATTCACTCACCAAAATATATGCAAATTAATGCAATGCACTGGTAATAGAAATACGGTAACATGTTTATAAAATGACCTCTCATCCATTTATTGGGATATATATGAACACGCTCCTAAGTTAATTATCCCCTAAGTTAATTATCGGCCATGAATGACGAATAATGAAGAACAAACCAATTATCTTATAATTTTCACTTAGTATATAGCAGCCAAAAGCATTAACCGACAGCTCACACAAACTCATGAATTGATTTGTTGGTCATGCTGGTCACTTCGCATTCAAGAGTATTTTCGCCTGAAGGCTATAAACGAAAGGAAAAAAATGACCCATGTATTTGTAAGGCTCTTCTCGACGAGAAGGATTTCATCCCTCCACTGTACTGCGAGTGAATCGATCGAAACGTTCAAACGCAGACGAACACAGCTTTACGAAAGCAGAAATCCAGGTCACGGAGATCTAACAGCTTACGAGATGCAACAAAAAAGGTAAAAAATACAGCAACACTGATATTAATAATATGAATAGTAATAATGAGGATAACAAATATGATAATCAATAAGACCCGTTGTTAGGGTATTCAATATTGATATTTGTTTTTTCTAACAATATACCGCAATTCAATCGGCTATAAAAGGGACTTATTTGTTAATAATAATAATAATAATAATAATAATAATAATAATAATAAAAATAATAATAATAATAATAATAATAATAATAATAATAATAATATCATCCCACTCCTGGGAAGAAACGCACAATGAAATTCTTGTTTATGTTCCAATTTGAAATTGCGTAGGTTTTCACATTTAACGGGACAAGGGGAACGCGGTAACACATCCCCTTTAGCTCTTTTCCTTGTTGCGGAGAATCGCTCTTGTTTAATCTTGGGGAAACCCCGGATTTACTCATATGTATTGGGCGGATTACTTTCGTAAGGTGAAATACCAGGATTAAAGCAATCTTCCGCTTCTCTGCTGTTGCTTTCATTCTCGCAATTCTGATTTCATTTCCTTTCCAAGACGGATCTTGTCATTTTCTGGAGCTCCTCCAACCTGATACTTGAAAGCACTCCTCCGTCCTCCTAAGACATATATTTAAATTCCATTAAGACGAATTTAGGACGAAGCCAATAATATACTTCAGCTGTCGGCAGTTTGGGCCCAATCCGTCTCTCTTCCTCCTCTTCCTTTTCCTTCTTAACCTGCTCTCCCACGCCTCCTTCGTTCCATCCTTTCCTTCAACGACATCCAGCGCCTAAGGGATGTGTCTCAAGATACTGAAATATGCAAGAGCACATAAAAAGAGAATCAGAATTCCATTAAACGAGACAGAGGTAAGGCGTTTCCGAATTTCTGACTCGTCTTTGAGAAGAATGACAACAGGACCCTCTCATCCTTTTATAAATATATGGTAATCATCGTACAAAATACCTGACACGTTAATATACCTACTCACAAAAATATCTGCAAAGAATGAACCTTGTAATAAAAAATGTGGCAAATAATAATCTCTTGAAGCTCGAAAAGCTGATCACCAATATAAACTTTGGACGATTATGCAAAGGCGGACTTACGACTCGGTGAACAATGATTAGCAACACAAGAGAAACAAAATTAAATGGAAAGTCGAAAGCTAAACATATACTGGCACAAATATAATAAAACGAAGTAAAAAAAATTAACCGCCTACAACAAATTTCTCCAAGAAACTTGTGGACAAAAGAAAACAACAATTCGTATTCAGTCAATGACTACATTTCACAGCAGAAAACATTAAGCATAACATCTCAAGTAGGATGCACGCACTACTGCACTCCTACCGGCAACTCCCCGAGATCAAAAACACGAAAAAAAGTCTAGAAAATAGTTAGTATCTTGAATAACATCAGAGACCCAACTAAGAAGGGACGATGTTAGTAAAACGTGGTTAATTTTATTACTTACAGAAAAATCTATAGACGATAAATATACATCTGAATTAATGATCTGCGCTTTATATCATAAAAATAAAAACAAATCCTTCACGACTTAATTCTTCACAAAGAGATTGATATATATATATATATATATATATATATATATATATATATATATATATATATATATATATATATATATATATATATATATATATAAAGGTTTTTTGCCACGAAGGAAAAAATGAAAAAGCGAGATAGCCAAGTACTTTCGGTCCTGTTCGGACCCTTTACTGAGGCAAACTGATTTTATAGAGAACAACATAGTCAAAAGAAAGCTTAATATACAAACTGACACTAAGCTTTCTTTTGACTATGTTTGTTCTCTGTAAAATCAGTTTGCCTCAGTAAAGGGTCCGAACAGGACCGAAAGTACTTGGCTCTCTCGCTTTTTCATTTTTTCCTTCGTGGCAAAAAACCTTTATTTATACATAGCATCACGTTTTATATACTTCGTGATCAAGTTATTCATATATATATATATATATATATATATATATATATATATATATATATATATATATATATATATATATATATATAGATATATATATATATATATATATATATATATATATATATATATATAGTGGCATATATATTATGACTAGTAAATTCTACATATATAAAATATACATACATGTATATATATTTATATATATATATTATATATATATATATATATATATATATATATATATATATATATGATATTTATATATATATTTATATATATATATATATAGTAATATATATAATATATTATATATAAAATTACCTACATTAAGCCGTTCAATTTAACATATGAACTATCTCCTAAAACAGGGGCTTCCAAAAGAAGAAAATACCATGAAGTCACATTCACATTCAAACATCCAAATGATGAATAAACTCCGGTGTTTAAAATTTCCACAAAATTAACCGCTTAATAAATTAAGCCCCTTACAAGTGTTGCATCATTTACCACTATCTTTTATGTACTTAGCTGCTTCCTGATGTTGAGGCCTCCTTTCCAAAGCCTCTTTCTTACCATCTATTACTGCATCTCTAGTTCTTCCTCTCCTCTTTCAACACAAAATTTTGGAACAAAAAATTCTCAAGTAATTAATTTCCTCTATTCGTTCATGTAACGGAACCATTTGAAATCACTTATGCTAAAACCTTTTTTATTAAACAAATAAAATATCCTCCAGTTCATTCCACATTTCGTTTCCATTGGCACTCCAGGATTTCCCCCAACCTTTAGTATACACCCTGGTAGCTTTCTTACCTCACCTACCCTGAGATTCACTTGCTCTTTCATCCTACAATCGCTCATAAGATTTTCTCGTAAATGTGTAATAACGTAAATCTATAAGAATTTACTGCTTCCATTTCTCGCCATCTATGTTAAAATCCATTTATCTATCTAGTTTCAATTGTAGAAATGACCGCCCCAGGAAAGATCAGAAAGAATTCTATTCGAACATAATTTCCGCTATGCTTGCCTCCGGCAGGGCTAGCTTTAGATTTCGCCAATATAGCTTTCGTAATATACTTGGATGAAATGACCTGGTTGAAGATCTGTATACATGATCACGAGAAATTATTTTACTGTGGAGGCAAAATGGCAGCCCGAGGGAAGGGCACTGCATTGCTAATGAGACAGTCGAAAGCGTAGTTCAAACTTACTCTACACACTGCAGATTAAATGGAAAGCAACTACAGCCGATGCAATGTCTAGAAATTTAGAATCCGGTGATTATCCTCGTTTTTGGAAAGACATCCAGTCCCTAAATCCCAAAGCTTAAAAGCTATCACAGAGAGCAGGAGAAGCAGTCGGTGACGAGGCTATCGATGTATGTGGGGTGATCACTTCGGCAATATCCTGAATTGCTTAAGCGATCAAGACTCCCGAAGGGATGTAGATAACCTCCTTACTGATAACATTCAATTTCATTTCGCAGATCGTATTACGCCAGGTAACATCAGTGATGCCATTAATGATACCATTTATGTAAAAACAAGCTAAAGGATGCAGTTGACCCTGGCAATTACCGCCCGATTGCAATCAAAAGATCGCGTCGGCTCTTCTAGTGCGACTTCTCCCCTTTCTACACGCCACTGACAACCAGTCCGGATTTAAGCTAACCAATCAACCGACACCTGCATCTACATACTAAAAGAATTGCAGAGCTACTACCGATCAGCAGCCTCTCCTGTTTTCCTATGTCCTGTAGATGTGAGAAAACCACTTGACAAAATAAAATATCTGAAGCTCTTCCTGAAGCTGCATAAAAGAGGCACACCTCTATATTTATTTGGCATTTTATATTGCTGATTCTCCACACAGTAATTCTGTGTCAAACGGGGTAACGTATTGCTGTACACCTTCGGCTCCCTAAACAGGCGTCGGCAAGGGGGTATTCTTTCACCATACCTGATTAATACGTACACAGATGCCCTGAATGTCAAACTGAACTCACTCGCAACCGGCTGCACTGTCAACGAAAGAACTATAAACAACCATTGTTACGCCAACGATGTGGCTCTGATTCCCCAATCAGTGCAAGGTCTCAGGTGATTCATCGACACTTGCCGCCAATATGCAGAGGAATTTGACATCCTATACAACGAGACCAAGACCCAGTGCATGTTGCTGCTCCCGAGATCGCTTAAGCATATTGCAGAACCACAAATTTTCCTCGGAAATCATCAGCTGGAATTGTGCACGAATTTCCGTATTTGGGCCACACTATCACGGACGACCTAAAAGATACGACAGGCATGCAACTGGCAACATAATTGCAAGGAAGTCTGCCAGCAGTCACCGAGAGCTGAAACTGCTGCTCTTCTGCTTGTATTACTAGAGTATCTATGGGTGCTCCCTATGGACGAACTACACCTGAGAGATCATGAGACGTATAACTGTTGTTAACAATGACATTTTGAGACGCCTCACAAACACTCCTTGCTACCACTCCGCCACACAGTTGTTCACAGAAAACCATCTGGACAATGCCCAGTCTGATCACCCGACTGCGAAACAGCAGCAATTCGCTCATAAAAAGCATCCTAAGCAGTGTGGAAAGATCAAAGAAAATGAGGCGTTTGTTCCCTAAATTACTTAATCTCTGTTTTTGCAAAGTGTCATCAGCAGAATCTGTCATTATTATTATATTGCTACGATTATTGTTATTACAGGTATTTTCCTTTTATCGTTATTACTGTGATTATTATCATTATAGTTTTGCTGCATTCAATTTTCTTACTTAGCCTTCTGGGCCTGACTACTGTAACCACCCAGGGTCCCTAAGCTAGGATTTAATTACATACAATCTATTCACTAATTGTTATAATTTTTAACTTTTTCAACTATTTTCAATATCATCATTGTACCATTATTTTGATTAACATTTTTTATACTACTTCAGCAAGTGTGGATATTGCCGATTAATAATTTTATCATGTTATCTTATGTATCTAGATTATGTATGTTATTGTCTATTCTTTGTATATTCATGTATATGGCCTTGAGCTGAAAATGAAATTTTTTATTATTATTATTATTATTATTATTATTATTATTATTATTATTACTTATTATTATTGTTGTTGTTGTTGTTGTTGTTGTTGTTGAAAAGGATTGCTGCATCAGCTCCATTAATTTTGTATAGAGTCTTCTCTATTTTCCTTATTAAGGATATCTCAATGTTGCTGAAACTGGCAAGCAACGTGCCAAAGGGGATCGTCAAATCCGGTGTAGTCATATTGAATGAACTTTATTACTGCTATTACTACTACAAGTCTCTCTCTCTCTCTCTCTCTCTGACGTTTCGCCCAGATCTGCCAGGGCATGGTCACAGCGATGGTTGCTAGAGGACTGAATCTTGGTGGTTGTTGTTGTTGTTCAAGATTAAGCTGGCTTTATGCCAGCACGGTCTCTTGCTCAAGAGCAGCCCATAGTTCTTGGTGGTGAGTCCTTCTCTTTATATCATGGTCGTGCGGGCGCTTATGGATGCTCCTGCAGGACCCGGAGGATGCTCGACTTTTCATTGGCTGGTGGCCAGGAGTAGGAAACAATCGAGGCGCGTTGACCTTCTTGGGTGTGTATTGGCTGCGACCGTGGTGACGTAACTCCTGGTATTTCCTCCAACCTCTTTAATATTGGTCCGTCCTGGGCGCTGGTGTTATCTTTCAACCGACTGTCAAACATAAACCATCTATGGGTATTGCCTCATGTTATACACTGTTCAACTAACTGCACAACCCTGAAAAAATACCATAGGGTAGAATGAGGTAAGTGAGGCAATGTGTATCTTATTTTGGCGAACACCTCTGAAGTAAATGACATATATATATATCTCCAGTGTGAAAAGCAACACAATAATAACGACCTTGACTTTTACATTAAGAAAGATTATTACACACATTACTTAATTATATGATCCTGGTAAAAAATAAATTCTTTTCAGTCTGTATGCTGTATTCTATTGTTTGTCGATCTAATATGCTATTTTCTTTTGGATTCCAGGCAAGAGGATCATTGTTCCATATATCAGTAACCACGGTGCTCTGACTGAATAAATTTTGCAGGGATAAAAACTGGAGTTTTGGAGATATCTATCAGGCATTTACTGTTCTCCCCATCATCAGCTTCCTTTCCGAAGGATCATGAAGGATTCCTAATAAGAAAGATTGTCTTTAATGACACAAAGAAATTAACGAAACGTAGCTCCGATTGTGAAAATGTCCCTCCCCATGAAATTCTTAAAATTTTTTTACTCCCAACTCATATTAACAAATCTATAATTTCCACTTTCCCTGAAGAACAACTCTTTCTCAGGTTTTATTTCTAAGCTCTGTGCTTAATTATTCCAAAGCACTCCACCACAAAAGACCATCAAAATATTTACCTTTTTGGAAACCAACATGGACAAAGTTCAAATTTCATTTCTAAAAAATGTAAACTTTGCTTGGATCCTAGAAACTATATGTAATTTTCTGTATCCACTATTTGACGCTAAATGTCCTAAACATGCTGGAAATTGTACGTTATCCGCACTTTCTCTAGGAACATTTATGTAATGTTCATTTTCATTTTTAAGAAGGCAGGATGGCTCACAAAATGCAAGAAGTTTGCAGAACATTTTTTTCTGTCTTGATGACGTTAACATTATATGCAAACTTCCGAGAATCATTTCTTTTTCTTCACTGTTATTTTCTCTTTGGCTCAATGCTTTGTTGAGCAACTTCGTGAGCAGGTCTTACGGTCTCGCTGCGCATTTATTCCTGGGCTATTCGGCTTACTGTTTTTCTCTGTGTTTATTGTTGCTCCTGTGCCGCTGCCTTCTCTCGAAAATTAAAAAAAAATTATGGTATCAAAGTAATCACGAAAACTAGAAGGTTCAAGTGACAAATAAAAATTACCATCAGATGAACCTTGTCAAAACTGATAAGAGGTTCTAAAATTAAACATTTATTAACATTTTGGGTGCCCAGATTACCTCATACTTGTTCGGGGGGGATTCATATTAAGAAAGTTCAAGAAAAGTAAGTGTCTTGTTTGCGTCTCGATACTTCTCTTCGTCTCAGTTGGTCTTATCCTTCCCAGTTAAGATCACACTTCCTCTTGACCATCTTCACTTTGTTTTCTTCACAAAACTGAATCAGAACAAAGTCCCTAGTTTCCCTTATATTGGATCCAGTTTCTTCAACCAGTCATGTGTCCTTGCTACATCTTTACTACAGCTAACCTTTTGACCGTTATTTCACGCACCTCACAAACCAAAAAGTATCAAACCGTCCCCTACACATTTAATTGGTTGAAACCAGAATGACAGATCTTTAAAAAATGGCGTCTGTCTGCCTAATACTACAATCTGTGGAATGGCATTCCGCTTTTTTAATATCATATCTACAGTCGACCTACCACTTTCTTCCGAGTAAGACTTCACTGTATCTTCCGCTTTACTTTCCACATCTATTAAGATACATTAATGGTCTAAAAATGGATACCAGCCATTTCCTACTTTTCACTGGAAATAAAAACAAAGAGTATGTACTTTACAATAACCAGAAGTATAGTTCCTGCAGAATTAAACTTGCATAGCAAATATTAGAAATTGAGTCTAACAATTCCAGGAGAAAAAAATGAAATAAGAAAACAAGGAATGATGCAAAAATGAGCATAAAATTTCATATAACCATATGTCAACGTACAAAATAAAGAACATTACTCTTCTAAAGTGGAAAATATGTGTGCAGCAAAGGCACTAGGAAGACACTTGATCTTTGGGCTTCATTTCTTATATCTTTACCTTGATTTCCCGTCAACGTTAAGACGAGCGAGCACACAACTTCTGGCTAACGAACATCAAGTGTTCGACAAAAAACGATATCGAAAGACATACGCATTTTTACTGTTTTACGAGCAACAACTTTACATGTAGTGTACTGAAATCGCATTCTTTATTTTTCGTGTTCTGACCGTTTGACAAACCGGTAATTGAAATAGCTATGTTAAACGTCGCCTCTCTCTCTCTCGCCTCTCTCCGATCTTCCGCCCGTGTCCTCTCACCTCTCTCTCTCTCTCTCTCTCTCTCTCTCTCTCTCTCTCTCTCTCTCTCTCTCTCATCTTATCTTAAAAGGTAAAGCATATGTCCAAATGGTGCATACGCCTACTTATACAGAAAATGAAACGCTTTCAACAAGGGTAAAAGCAGGAGAAATAAGCTTCTCTTGTATTATCTTTGATATTGATCTCGTCAGCTTTCTTTAATGACAAGACATCCATAACAAAGACAACAAAATTCACAACCTCTTATTGATGCAACAAAGTTCCATCGCTTACACAGGTAAATTAACTTATAGTTTATATACCCAGGCAATTAAATTACTATATCAATGAACATGGTTGAAGACCCTTGCATTTGCAGAATTGTATATGTCGTCTCTGTATTCGTAAACTAGTGTATGCGTTTTACACTTTCAGTCTATGGATTTGTGCAAAATATATTCTCCCGAAAAAGGGAAATAAATTCCTAAAGTAAGTATTAGTGTCCGTGATATTTTGGTTAGTTCTGCGAAAGACCATCGCCTACGACCAGCCAAACAAATTGACCAGTTTCATTCTTCCACCAGTCATACAAACATCTATCGTAACTTACTCTTGTTATCTTTCAACTTTTCATCGATTACAAAACTGTCCAAATTTGCTAACATCAATTAACGACTACCTCAGTTGGAAAAATACAGACTTCAAACGCCATCTATTCATGACCGTTTTTCTCATCCCATGTCGTTGCGTCCACCTCTCCCGCTTCGTGACTTTCAGTAGTCCATCCGTAAAAAAATAGTAAATAGCCACAATTTCCGAGACCCGTATGGGTCACATCAGTCATTTTCACATCGACGTATTTTAACACAAAATGATGTAAAAGCTAATCGTCGCACTTAGCTACATAGTGTGCCTTCGCATCCTTACTGTGCAGCTACCAATTATAAAATTAACCTTCTCTGAATCCGTGTATATCACATTCTGTTCTTTCCTGATACTCTTATTATGTTCACGCAAAAAGTATCATTAAAATACATTTGATTTGGTTACTATCTGAATATGCACGTACCTATAACGTCTGATAAAATTTCTTAAATGGTACATATATGCTTGTTAAAAATTACATAAAATATACGTTCCAAAGCTGAATTTTTACTTCTTTTAAATTACTTAATCATCTGCAGAGAAAGTAATAATAAATCAATACCATCTTTTAATTTATAAAGCAAATTCAGCTTAGTGTTTACCATCCACGCGTCTCATGGACAGTTTTAAACATTCTAAATATCTGTTTGTTTATAACGATTCAACCGTATTTTGTTTTTTCACCAATGACTGTTGAACTCATTAACTCTCTTACACCCTAGGAAATTCATACTAGTATTTTCAAAGGTTTTATGGATTTAAATTCTCAAAGATAATGAATACCCATTATATTGCTGAATTATATTGCTGAAGATTGCTGAAATTTCAGCGATTACCTGGAAGACCAAAATGTTTAAAAAAAGTAAACGTCAATCAGTATTACTCAATGGTATATCTACGTACGAAAAGAAAACAACGTTGCTCTATGAAAATAACTAAAAAATCATAATATAATTATGAGTCTCTCTACTAGTAAAGTTGCAAATTACAAACTTCGTGTAATCATGATTTTTAAAAATATAAGATATATGAATTATAAATTTACTGAATATTCAATTATATTCATTTATGTAGAATTTTGTAAATATAACAACTGAGAGGTTATTAAGTGTAGGCTACTCAAAGTGCGGGTATGATGATGTCTAAATTAGAGAGTAATCTGGACATATTCTTGGTGGTATGATGAAAGCTTTGCATTTTATGATGAAGGGTTTGCTCAACTCCTCGTCAAACAACAGTTTCTTGACACTGCATCGAATGCTCGGACAAGCTAAAAACAGTCATAACAATAATATGATAACTTAGTGCAATTAACGTATAACAGTAATAGAATTACACGCAGTTTTTCAACCGTTAACAAATCGACAAACATAAAATAAACCAAATAGTTTTAGAAATTATATGAAATATTAATTATAATAATTGAAAAAAACATAGTTATTAGCTTGTCCTTGAACTCATGTTGCACATGCAACTTTTTCGAATTGAATGCCAATGTAAACAGACAAAAAACATAGCATAAAACTTTACCTAACCTTCTGCTAACTATGCGGGCTTAAGTATGTCGCAAATAATTAACAATGTCGCACATCTTTTTATTTCTAATGGTACAACGCTAGATTTCGTAAACAATATGCAAAGGGCCTACAATTATGGTTCCGACTCCAACGCTAAGTATAATGTGAAATCCTTACATATATACATATATACATATACATATATATCGGGACACGTGGCTGGAAAATGATCCAGGCACAGAAATAGGGTGTGCTCACAGCTAAAGGGTTAATAAATCCTGGCATCATTCCAAGGGTTCCATTTTTCTCACAGCTAGGCGGGAGATATCTGCATCTGCAAAGAGGTTGAATTCCAGAGTACTGAGGCGATAGACAGGAACGTGGGGAACCTTAAACATGATTATCTCTTATTATTTCACATTAAAGTCCACTCACAGGTTAACATGAAACAACATCATTACTTCCCGATGTACCAAAACACTAGTCCAAATGGAAATATCACAATCAGATTCAATACCACTAATAACATCACGCGGGAATTATCTACAGCATCGAAGGTAGCAATGGGGAACTGTATTACAGTTACCAAAATAGTGGCTGCAATGCTGAGCCAATAGGGGTAATGTTGCTTTGGAGGAAAGAAAAGGAAGTACAGACAAGAAGTAAAACCGTAACTGACTGCACTCAAAATGACTCCATTACAGTATCTGGGCATCCGTTCTGGTCTTGGTTTCTCCCAAATGGCTGAGCTGAAGTTTTCTCACTATGGACAATAAATGAACACGTGGGGGTCCCCAGAGAAGAGGGGGAGCAAGGGGGGGGAGAGAGTGAAGACTGTGGCACCTGGAGAAGTTCTAAAGTTCCTCGCCGGTGGTTTCCTCATTTTATAACCTCGCTTCCAGCTCTCTCTTTCCAACATGTGCTCTGCCCAAGGTCCAACTTTCTCCTGTCAATATAAGCTCTGCCCAAAGTCTGAAGGTATTCAAAAAGAACAGAGGATGGTGAAGAGAGGCGAATGAAAAATGTCTAAATTTCCTTCAAAAATGAGTTATTTTGGCTTGCTTCTTGCATAAAACCTGAACAATACATATACAATTATATATACTATATAATATAATATATATATATATAGATATATATATATAATATGTATATATCTATATAGATGTATATATATATAATATATATATCTATATAGATATATATATATATATACATATATATATAATATATACATCTATATATATATATATATATATATATATATATATATATATATATATATATATATATATTGTATAGTATTGTTACTCAAAGTTACTCTATATATATATATATATATATATATATATATATCTATATAGATATCTATATAGATATATATATATATATATATCTATATAGATATCTATATAGATATATGTATAATATATATATATATATATATATATATATATATATATAATATGTGTGTGTGTGTTGTGTGTGTGTGTGTGTGTGTGTGTGTGTGTGTGTGTGTGTGTGTGTGGTGTCTGGGCACACGCGTCATTCAGTAGTTCAGCTAATTTTTTTCAGCTGGAGATGGACTCAAGCTATCATGTTTTCTCTCAGCATATGAAAACTTTTTCTTTAAAGTAAAGTGGTGACGTAATTCATGGCAAGTGCAAAGGAAGCATAGGAAGCAGAGGAGAGGTTAGCAATGATTCTTCTGTCTACTCTAACTGGTTAAGGAGCTGGTACAACCAAAGACTAAGTGTTTGAAGGATATTGAGTTATTTCAGAATAAGCCACACATGCCTAAACTAGTAACATTAAGGTATGAGATCTAGTTTGGGTATTAAGTAACAATCACCCAAGCATGGGTGTATCTAGAAAATTTAACTGGGGGTGAGGGAGGGAGGTTAGGCCAAATATTCAGGACTGATCTGTAATTGAGATTTAATACACGGGTCTTAAGAAGTACTAAATATATCTTAGTTTAACCAGACCACTGAACTGATTAACAGCTCTCGTAGGGATGGCCTGAAGGATTAGACATTTTCATGTGGCTAGGAACCAATTGGTAACCTAGCAATGGGACCTACAGCTTATTGTGGGATCCGAACCACATTAAAGCGAGAAATCAATTTCTAATCACCAGAAACAAATTCCTCTGATTCCACGTTGGCAGAGTAGGGAATCGAACTCAAGACTACCGAATCGGTAGGCGAGCACGTTAACCACTCATCCAACGAGGAACTATTAAGAAGTACTAAAATATCATACTTCTGAAGATTCACACCTGCCTGGACTTAGCCAGTGTAATATCGGGAGGGCTACGTATAACTGACAGAAAGAACAGGTTAATTCTATTCCATTACAGTTTACTATTATTACCATTGGCGGAAACATTCTATACTATAAGAAGTGCAAAATAATCTAAACATGAATGTCAATCTTAATAAACGCAATGGCTAATGAACTAGGAAGCAGTTCAGAACAACTGGTCCAATGACGATCAGCCCAAACTAAAAGTTTTTCAAATAACGCTTAATTAAGTGGTCGATACTTCCAAAGAACAGTTAATTTCACAACCTATTACTCGAATCTGGCAACTAATGTAAACCGAGATTATATATATTAGATCAACTGTGACTAGATATAAATTTTTTGGAATATAATTAAGGTTGATAACAAAATATGGCATGCTCAAATAATACCAAAAGGAATTTATTAATTGGATTAACAACTTAGAAAATTTATATTAAAGTCTGAGCTCGTCTTAAAACAAACAAAGATATATTTGTTAGGTTTCTGGAATATCCTAAAAATTGTGCTTTCCCGTTTCAAATACGCCCCCGGTGTGTTTCTACTTTTTTCGCCTCTCAGCTGTTTCTTCAGAAAATATTTTCCTATATACCTCAGAAGGAAGAATTTGTCGGCTCAAGAGGGTCATCTTTTTCGTATGTTACTCGTGAATTCTTTTCACGAGTCTGTCTTCCTAATTCATGGTACTACGGAAGAGGTGGCCTGAATGACTATATAAAAAGAAAGCACCGTATTTTACAACTACCAGTTTACTGAATAAAAATTTACCTTAAATCTAATTATATCATGGTTAGGTATGAATATTATTCAAAAACTTTAATGACTTATACATGTTATCGGAACTCTAGATTTTTTTTATTCAATTCTAGGCCTACCTATTTGCATATCTGCTGATAAGTTTATGTACCCACAGCTTAAATTATTTACCTCTTAATAGGTAAACATGACCTCTTTTATGCATCTGTAACATTCACCAACAAAGTGCTTGTGTCCTCAGGCAGCCATATTAAAACAACCTGTCCCTACAAAGTACTATACTGGATTATTATTATTATTTTCATTCACAAGGTGAAGCATATTCATATGAAACAAGCCCACAGGGGCCATTGACTTGAAATTTCAGCTTCCACGGAATATGATGTTCATAAAAAAAAAAAAAAAAAAAAAAAAAAAAAAAAAAAAAAAAAAAAAAAAAAAAAAAGACGCTTATTAAAATAACAAAAATTAATAAAGTAATAAATAGATAAGAAAAGTATGAAAATGCAAGGAGACTAGTATTAGGATGATAATACACTGCATCTTCGCTTGAACTTTTGCAGCTGCAATTGCACGACATCCTCAGGGAGATTATTCCACAGTCCAACGGTATGAGGGATACAGGACCTTCGGAAATGAGAAGTTAGACAGTGAGGCATAATTACTGCATATTGGTAATTTTGTTCAACGAATCTGGTACCTCTCAGCAGAGAGGGGGGGACCAAAGATCAATTGCGAATATAACAGATTTCTGTTAAAATACAACCTATGAAAAATTGACAAACAAGAGACAATCCGTCTATGGTACAAGTCATAACAACTAATAATTGGAAACAGAAACCCGCCACCACGAAGCATTCTATCTAAAAGAGATACATCTCTGTCAGAAGCAGACATCCATTCCGGAGAACAATATTCTGGTAAAGGAAGGAAAATCTGACTAGAACAGGTTGCATTATTTCATCGCTGTTATAAATATATGAGGCCTTACATATGGTAACTAACTTTCGTGCGGTATTTGCTGACGCTTTCATTAAATGTTTCAAGAAAGTAAGACGAGTCAAAAGTTATACCTAGAATAGTTAGAGCTTTAGACTCATTCAGTAGAGACCCATCCATCTGATGGGGAGGATGGGGTGGAAAATTTGTACGAATTCTGCCAATCAACAGCATTTTCATTTTACTGGAGCTCAGCCTCATACGTCACTGACTACACTATTCACTAATCCGATCCATGTCACGACTGAGATTAAAGGCAGCTTCAGTTCTCATAAGTGGAGACTATTATACCCACATGTGCTGCATCATCGGCATACTGAACAATCTTGTTTTCCAGGCCAACAACAGTACCACTTGTAAACACTAAAAATAACTTGGGATCAAGAACACTATCCTGTTGAACTACAGACACAACAGGTCTTGGTTCGCAAAGATCCCATCAACAGCAACTCGCTGCTGCCCACCTGTACGGAAATATTGAAATATACCTAAAATATATCCGCCCACTCAAAGAATCTGAAGTTTACAAAGAAGCGTCTCTTGATTTACTAAATCGAAAACAGCAACAAAATATATTTGAATTTCTCTACACTCAAGACCCTTATCAAGGTTGAAGGTCCGTTTGCAACTAGCATGTCAAATATACAAGAGAATCCCAAGTATCTAGTTGCTCCCTATATGCATATTGACAATCAGCTAACAACCATTTAGAATCCACGTACTGTACTTGCAAAGTGGCTTAAAAACCACTTTTTTCTGCAACTTTGGAGAACACTTGGAGAATAGAAATTGGCCTGTAGTTATTGCAGCCAGCAGATGTGGCATTCTTTGGAAGAGATTTTTATTACTAACTTGCGCTCATGCACAAACATACTAAGTCGACATCAAAATCTATGGAATCTACCAATCTAGGGAGGAACACACTAGAAACTTTTTTTTTTTTGAGAAGGAAGGGAACCATCAGGATGCTCTCCACCCCAGCTATCAGGATTATCAGTTAACTGGTTAGCTTCACAACCTCGATGAAGCAGCTCAAACTTTTTCAGTAACCAATCTGCCATCGTCTGTTAGTAGTGGTTGAATGGAAGACAACCCTAACTCAAAAGATAGATGATGCTAATTTAGCCCACTGCAGATGAGGCTGAGTAATTCCTTCAAGTTTCCTATTTAAGGAATTATTATGATTTCTCTCAGCTATGAGGTAAATTCTATTCGTAGCACGGCGAGGCTTAACAAAAATGGTACTATTTTCATGTGAACGATTTCACCTCCATGTGTTCACGTCTATGTGCATCATCAAACCACGGCTGGTCATTTGTCTTGAATTAATGACCTTTCTAGGGACATGCCTTATCAAAATAGCTACCAGAATTTCCTAATTGGCTCTAGATTTTAACCAGACCATTCTTCCGATGGTGGCATTAGGAATTTACTGATTAACATATATGTCTATCTCAGTGGCACAATGATTGGGAGTGCCTATAGACTCGCAGACCTTGTACGTGACAATAGCTGGAACATCTCATCTATGAATATCGTGGTTTCCTCAATTACGTGGACAAAATCGGAGGATACAAAGAACTCAAGAGCAGGCCGGCCATATTGATCTGTGGAATTTGAATTAAGCCCATCGCTGTGATTTGCACTGTAGTCTCCATAAATACAGAATGATGGAAAATAGAATTTTGGCCAAAGGCCAAACGTTGGAACCTGTGAGGGCAATCAGCACTGAAAGGGAAATTGAGAATAGGAAGGTTTAAAGGTGTAACAGGAGGAAAATCTCGCAGTTGCACTTTGAAACAATTGTTGGGAAGTAAAGGGAAGTTAATGGAAGAAAACAATGTGGATGGAGGCACAGTAAAAAGGAATGAAAAGGATTGTAGCTATGGACCGAAGGGACGCTGCAAAGATCCTTAAGAAATAGCTAAAGTAAACCGCATGAGGTACACTGACGGCACTAACTGCTCTACGGGAAGAAATAAAGATTGAAGCTTTTGAATCCTGTGACTCGGCCATACTAATCCTCTCCAAGAGACAGTCACATATCGACTGACGAAACACGAAGACAGTACATTGCTTTTCTACCCCTCTCGTTTAGTAATTATAAAACTACGTTATTTCTACATACAAATTTATCATTACTGTTCAGTATGTTCTGAAATATTACTGTTCTGCGGTCTGTTGTAGTTGAAGAAAAGAACTTTGCATTACAATCCGTATATTTCTCAATTACAGGAAAGACAAATGCAATTTGATTAAAATAACTTATTCCCTAATTATACAGTAGATAATGTCAATATATACAAATAACTACATATTCACTTAAAAAAAACCGAAATGTAGATTTATATGAAATAAAGCATTTTGCAGGTAAGAATCAGCAATCTTAATCAGTATATATATTCTACTACTAAACGATAAGAAATCTATATGGATATCAATTAACTATACATTCTTCTTTAACAAAGTCAGTCAATTTCTTTAACTAAATCAATTATATATATTCACACAAGTAAACCATAATCATACACTGCAACAAAAAAATACTGATTTATGTTCAACAATCAGTAACACATATACAAACAAATAATTATGTAAATTCTTTTTAAAACATGCAACCACGAGATATATATATATATATATATATATATATATATATATATAATATATATATATATATATATATATATATATATATATATATATATATATAGGGGTATATATATGTGTGTGTACATATATATATATATATATATTATATATATATATATATATATTATATATATATATATCTTGACAAGCAGCTATCTTTTCCGGATGTTTGAAGATGACCGCAAGAATATGCAGTTGCAAACAGCACAGCACAACAAAGTATGTAGAGCGAGTATGCAGATAACATCTCCGGTTATTATTGAACGTATATGCTCAAAGGTTGGTATGCCAACTGCCGAGCTAGGCAGTTCTGCCACAGCTTAGCTTACAACTTGGAGTGCTCATCGTCACAACTTCATACACACACATACATACATACATATGTATGTGAGTGTATATATATATGATAATATATATATATATATATATATAATATAATATATATATACATATAATATATTATATAATACATAGATATATTATTTATTATATATAATATAAATCATAACTAACCAACAAGCTACAGAGATTAAGTACAGAATTTGCGTTTGTTAACAGATACGTACATATAAAAATGGTACAGGGTACGGGACTGAAGTTCATATACAAATAGTTGGATAGCTGGTGGTGCAATGCGTACGATGATAACAATACATCAGACAGGACAATAATAACAACGAAGATATATGCACAACAGTTGAATGAACGGTGCTGTGTTTCTTCCGTCCGCATGTTGGGTGACCGGTGTGATGAGGGTGTGAGTCGGACCACATCTGGATCCTACATTGTTATTATGTGGTTTTTGTCACTTCATAGATAATGATTAACTCGCAATTATTCATCTACATAAGTTACACATCCCTATAAATCACTACTGCAACATACAAGAAATTTGCAAATCTTATTTTCATTTAAATTTTTTGAAGCCTACTTGGTTTAGTGATATATATATATATATACATATATATATATATATATATATATATATATATATATATATATACACACATATATATATAAATATATATATATATACATCACTAAACCAAGTGGGCTTAACAAAATTTTTAAATAAAGACAACCCCGCGAACCAAACATGCTGACGGAAGAAACGCAGCACCTTTCATTCAACTGTTGTACCTTCGTTATTAATATTGTCGTGTTTAATGTATTGTTATCATAGTATGCATTGCACCAACAGCTATCCAATTATTTGTATATGAACTTCAGTCCTGTATCCTGTACCATTTTATACGTATATTCCTATCTGTTAACAAACGCAAATTCTATACTTAATCCCTGTTGCTAGTTTGTTGGTTATGATTTAGCTAGCTTTGTGCCAGTATGGGCTCTTGCTCCTAGAACAGCTAGTAAGCCTATTGCTACTTGCCTGATGTCAGGCACTACAATTCCGCTCGCATGAGCCCTTGACCTGTGTGTATGTTCAGTGAATAAAATTAGTAAGCTGTGAACTCGACCCTTACTCGCACCCTTCGTTACAACACAAATACTTCTGCTTACAAAAACATGAGAATCCAAGTAAAAGAATTTTCTTACAAATATATTCAACGGCCGCATCACATAATCAACTGTCCTGCCAGCTTGTCACTTTTCATGGCCACGCCCATTAGTTGATATCGGCGGATGGACTTAGACTTGTGTAATTATTTTTTTCTATATCGTCAAAGGATAAAAATGAAACGGGATTGCATTTAAAAATTGTTGTTTATAAATAAGCAATATATGAATGATTTTTCCCTCGATTTTTACAAAAAAGTAAGATTTTAACATATAAATATGGGTTTGATAAAGACATCCCTTACTGACACGTGTGCCCTGAAATTACGAAAGTTTTAGAAATATTTCGTCAAGAATTTTTCCGAGCGTTTGTCTATGGTTAATTTTTTACACAATTTTTATGATATTCAATAAAATTCACACTTGTGAAACCTAATGTAACCTCATTTCATAAAATAACTGTTTTACTATTTGAAGAGAAAATCAATATGCCGCATGTTAGGGTTCCAATAATAACTTTGTTAACACCAAGGTCACAGTCCTAAGGCAGTGGAGCAAGTGTGGTCAGATATTAAAGAAAACAAGGGAATTGATAAGAACCGCTAAATCTGCCAAACCAACAGAGACACCTTATGACAAGAAACACACACACACATGCGCGCACACACAAAAGTTAAGAATACACACTTAAGATGTGCAACTGGTATATAGTTCCCTTAACTTTTTGCGATATAGATTTGTTAATATCCTTAAATCCACATACACACGGACGCAATACACACACACACACACCCACACACACACACACACACACACACACACACACACACATATATATATATATATATATATATATTTGTGTGTGTCAAATATAACCACACAGACACATGACATATGTTCGTGTGTGTGTATGTATGTAATATATATATATATATATAATATATATATATATATATATATATATATATATAATATATATATATTTATATAATATATATATTCAAATATGTATGTACTATCGCGCACAATAGTTCGTTCCCTCCGCTAATCCAGAGAGTGAACACGAATTCGCGACTATGAAACCCCGAAGCAGTTGAACAAGTAACTAATTAAGCACCCAACAGATGTCGCACCGTCAGGCCAAGGAAGGAGGAGTGGGAAGCAGTTATTTTTCTTGAGCATAGAGTAAAGTCTCCATAACCTAATATCGTTAATTAAGAGAGTGAACTTAAAGTTTTTGTTGTTGACGATACTGGGTTTGTGTGTTAAATGTGCAGTTAAGGAAATATGCGAAATAAATATGAGAATTATTAATAGAATTATCGTATCCTATCAACAGACAGGACTGTCCACAAGATCGACACAAAGCTTTCACCAACAGTGTTAACGGTGGTGTTCTGTAACCTGCAAGCCACTTCATGTCGTGTGTGTGTGTGTGTATATATATATATATAGTATATATATATATATATATATATATATATATATATATAGTCATATATATATAGTCATATATAAATCTAACATCCATAGCAGCATATTAGCAAACTTTTAAGTTCAATTACAAATTACGGATATATGTAATTTTCTTGATATACTAACACATTATGAAATAATAAGGTATTTTCACAAATGTGACAAGTTCGTATTTAGTAGAAAGATAAAAAGACAGAAGCAGAGAAAAAATATTGATAACAGGACGGAGATAAAGACAAAAAAATTATGTGTGAGAGAGAGAGAGAGAGAGAGAGAGAGAGAGAGAGAGAGAGAGAGAGAGAACCTTTCAAGTTCTTTTCTAGATTAACACCATAGTTAACAAGCCTCATCTTGTTGGTTTCGTTTTATCACCAAAATATCAGATACCATCAATTTTACTACATGTCTTTCTTTATAACGTCATCATTGTTTCACGATGCATTGTAGTAGAAAATTACTTAACTCAGATTCTGTGTTTCAAGGAGCAAAGTAGTTTTCCAGTGCCGATGTAGTAATAGCTAAGACTAGTGTGTAAACGAGTTAATCATCACTGACAATTTTGATTGATATATTCCAAAAACAATAACCAGCGACTATGCATTTTGCGTTAGTATTTAAAAAAAATTACATATAGCCATAATTTGTAAGTTTCTCTATGGTTGTTGGCCATCCAAATAGCAAAATGATATATATTATATATATATATATATATATATATATATTATATATACACTTAATATTATATATTAATATATTATATATATACTTTATAATATATATAGATACTTATATATATATATATATATATATAATATATATATTATATATACTTAAATATCTATATATATATATCATATACTATATATATATAGATATATATATATATATATTATATATATATATATATATATATATATATATATATATACTATATATATATATATATATAGATATATATATATATATATAGATATATATATACTACATATATATATATACTACAGCATAAATGGACGTAATTACTGTCATCTTCAAAAACATTACTTGACATTATTAATTACAGAAAGTAATTCGTCGCAAAAAATACGCCTAATTTCTTTAGACTCTTCAGTGTGACCCAGTAGAAAGGCATCTCTGGCAATGAGAATAGAGAAAAATGGATAATTTTTGCGGAAAATATTTCCACATCTGGCTGGAAATTTCATGGACAATCTGATAAATGGACAGACAGACTAGTCCTCATAGTCAGAGCGAAATATTGTCAGAGAAGAATCATAGGTTAGGTTAGGTTACTTCAATGTTATCCCCACCAGTCATTTTTCTTTTTATCTTTTATTAGAGAAAATTTACAAGTTGACTTAATTTGGGTGTGGGAAACATAGAGAGACTTTATTTCAACAAGATTCTACGGTTGGTTTTTAAAATATGGTGTCCCGCTTTTTCAGGGAAGATCCGATACTTGGTTATAGTTCGGGAAATTGCTTCCCGGATCCTCGAACTTTTCTGTGTCTCCAAAAAATCCTTTTCCTTCTCAGTCTTCTTCTTCTTACTTCAGAATCTGCCAGGTCTCCAGTAGCCAATTTCTCCCTGTGACTTCAGTATGCTCCTGAAGAAGACGACGCTCAGGCCAGAGCCTCAAGGAACGAAGAATCGAAGCTGCTTCTTGGAGACCAAAGTCCCCTTCAGGCTTTTTGTAAAACTATCCATCGTGACGAGCGAATCACGAAGCATACTGTAGCAATGGCTCTTGTGAATTATTGTTTATCAGTGTTTGTTTGGCTCCTGAATATTGGGAGAGTATCATTTATGGCTATTATTACCACCGAGTTTTTGAGGTCATTTGGATCACCTGCCTGCTCTGAACTTGATGGCGGCAGCGTTAGTTTGTCTTATGATGTGGATTCCAATCTGAGGACTTTCAATGCCAGCTCTGACCTTGATGGCGGCAGCGAGAGTTCATTTTGTGAATTGGATCCTAATCTGATGACTGTCAATGCCTGCTCTGACTTTGATGGCGGCAGCAAGAGTTCATCTTGTGATTTGTATTCCAATCTGATGACTGTCAATGCCAGCTCTGAACTTGATGGCGGCAGCGACAGTTCATCTTGTGAATTGGATCATAATCTGATGACTTTCAATGCCAGCTCTGAACTTGATGGCAGCAGCGACAGTTCATCTTGTGATTTGGATTCCAATCTGATGACTTTCAATGCCACCTCTGATCTTGATGGCGTCAGCGAGAGTTCCTCTTATGATATGGATTTCAATCTGAAGACAGAAGACGACGGCCACGATGATGACCAGGACGCACCTCGTTTGGACAACCCAGAAGGACTCTGCCACCTATTTAGAAATAAATTAGAAGAGTTTGACCAAAAGACCCAAGACCTCCTCCAGATAATCGAGGAGAAGAATAGGAGGGAGGCAGACCTTAACGAAACCATTAGGCAGCTCAACCAGGAACTGATCAATGAAAAGACAGCTTGCGCCAAAAACCTCCTACACCTTCATGAGGAGGTTGAACTTCTTAAGATCGAAGAAGTTCTGGCGAAGGAAAGAGACTCGTTCAAGGAGGCGATGGAAAGACTCATAGAAGAAAAGCATGAGAAGGAACGAGTGATCAAAGATTTGGAATTGCAAAATGAAGTTCTTCAGGAAAACATGGATACGATGCAGGAAAACCTTGAAGAACTCAGATTAGAGCAGATCTCGAGGGACAGGAAAATTGAAGATTTGGAGAATAAGAATGATAATCTTAAGATGAACATGGTCAAGATACAGCGAGACCTTGAACGGACGAGGGCTGAGAAGGAGGAGAGAGAACAACACATGAAAGATCAAGAGGTACTCGCAGAGGAAACGAACGTTACAGTAAAGAACCTGCAGGAGAAGTTGAAGGAAGTTAAACAAGGGAAGATCTGGATGGAAAATGTTATAGAAAGGTTGGAAGACGAAAACCACAAGAAAGAGAGCAAGTCAAAACATCTGGAAAAGAAAATGGACACAATGGACGGAGAGCTGCACCAAATCAGGCTGGACAAGAGCCGAATGGAATGCCAGCTGGCCGAAGCAAGGGATATGCTCGGCAGAGTGAGAAAGGAAAACTCTGAAAAAACAGAAAAGATGGCTGCTCTTGAAAGAGAGATTGAAGACCAGAAGAGGCTGAGAAAGATTGCTTCCGCGAGAGACAATGAAGAACATTTGAAAAGGCTTGAAAAGATGACTGCCTTAGAAATAGAGAATCAAAGTCTTTGGAAAGGGCTGGAAAAGATGGAAAACAATTATAAAAACCTGCTTGTTGTGGCCCAAGCTCAAACTAAGCTCAGAGAAGACGAAGCAAGCAGACATGCATTAGAGCTTGAGGGCCAAAACCGAGCAGTAGAAAATCTCCAGACCGAAAACAAAAAGTTGAAAGAGTTAGTGAAAGAAAAGCGAGGAGTAATCGACTCCCTGAAGAGAGAAAAGGAAGTGCCAGCAGCCAAGATGGTGGCTGATCTTGAGAGGCTGAGGAATGAGTGTGCCGAGAAGGACGAACAAATCAATGGCCAGGAAATGCTCTTACAAACTCTTAAGGCCGAGAAACACCAAATGAGTAAAGATCTGGAGGAGATGAGGAGGATCTACAGCGAAATGAAGGAACAGAGAGAAGACAAAGGACAAATGGCATTCATAGGCAAAGGACTCTTCGCCTATATGAATGATCTGAATGATGCTGC
>NC_087206.1:41423588-41446088 GCF_015104395.2 Macrobrachium nipponense
ATATATATATATATATATATATATATATAAAGGCAAAAACATCGAAGGAACGTAAAACAATGACGTACCGCTTTACTAAGCAGACTGATATAAATATGAAAGCAAGTTTACAAAGATTGTAAAGGAAAATATGTGCCTGGAATTCAACACACCTGGAGAATTATTAGACCTACCTAAAACAGGGTTACAATTTAAGAGGTTTACAAAAGATTAAGTCCAACTGCTCGGAAGCAGGGACAAGACAATTAAAGGATTATACAGGCTGTAACTGACCACCAAAGATGTTTTAAAAATACAATTCAATAAATCTTATTTTGTAAAACAATAAAAAAAAAATTTCGCAAAGTTAACATTTTTACAAAACACATTAAACTTGCTGATACAAAGTAAATATCTATTTGTCAGTGATTTTATCATCAAGATTATTCTTAGACATGTTGCTTATACAAGATTCTAAATAATACAGGCCATGTACAAGAATGATCTTAAAGATAAAATCCCTGACTTATTGCAAATTACTAGTTACCTTATAGCTGTTTTCTTTATATCTGCATGTTTTAATATGTTTGTAAAAATGTTCACTTTGCGAAAAAAAATTCGGCCAGAAAACATTCTCTCCAAACAAGAATAACACAGTTTTATAAAAGCATTATTCTTCGCATTTTTCATACAAAATTAACTTGTATACATTACGATAATTTCAAAATAAAAGTAATTTATAAATTTACTACTAATTGGGGAGAGGGAAGGGCACGGCCAATGTTGTCCAACAGTCTTGGCTACGCCATGCTCCCATGGGAAGTCAGGAATAGAGTCATAAGTAAGCCTCTCAATGTAACTAAGCTGGTATTGAATCCAGTAAACTGTTGGATGAGAGGTGAAAGCTGAAGTAATGGAAGTGATATAGTATAGTGATCCAAAAATGTTCAAAAGGGTGAGATTTTATTGGAACGTTAGAGGGCTTTGAGGTAAAGGATAAAAGTAGCAATGAAATAATAGTTTGCTTTCGTTTTTTGGATAATACGGATTTCTAATCCATCTTCAATTAGATAAAGTTTATTGGTTTTTTTTATAAATTCGGATGCCATTCCATTAGCCTGGGAATCCACAGCTTAGTGCATATGCAAACTAGGTCTAAATGAATGAATGGGCACTGAATTATTCTCAGGATTGTATGGTAATCGACCGAGGACCCAAGATTTCTTACACTAACTCTGACATCCTCGTGATTTTCGTTTTATACTTAACTACCCTGCACAAGAAGGAAAACTTAAGGTTTAAACTATAATTTTATAGAATTTAAAGCTAAGAGGCAGTCTAGTGAATCACAGATAAATAGTGAAAACATCCACCAGACATTAAAAACACTGTTCATGTACATTTCCAGAGTAATATAAAAATGTGTTCTAGCATTTCAGTTTTGATGCTTATTACTGTTCATTAACTATAAACGGAATTTCCCTAAGCTAAGAAAGTAATATGGCAATCCTTTTATGAAGTTACGCTACGAATCTAAAGAGGTATATTCAATAGTGTCCATGCTCCTCTTAGAAACTTTTATCGGCTGATTTGTTGTGTTTTTCATTGACAATCTCCTATTACCTACAATGGATTGCAACTCAAAGTGGAAAACCCAACGAATAAAGTCACTTTAACTTTTCTTCATTTCCTTCAAGGTCCTTTCTTTTTTTTGTGTTTATTGAAAAGATATAACGACGAATAAATTTTTCTGTTTCACTCCTCAAGCTTATATCAGCAGAATGAATTTCTGTAATAAAATTAATTCTAAATATATATAGTAACACAAAACTTTAAATTAAATATAGCGATTATGTCTTCAGCGGTTTTGCTGATGATTCGCTTCTCCTGAACACTGCAACTCATTCTGATAAGAAAATGCAATGGTAATAAACGAAATCATTGACAAAACATTAAATGTACATAGTTTCAAAGGTGAAATTATAATATAATCGTTAACCAGCAAATCACAAAACTATGGCACTGCTGATAATACTACTAAAATCGCCATCAACAACGATAATAATACTTAATAATTTAAGAAAAGCTTCACGGCATTCTTTGAAAGGAAAGTGGCTTACAGGCTCCACCATACAACGGTCTTGTTGACTTCTCATAATTAGCTGTTTAAAACAAAGCTAATGCTTTAACTTAGAACACGTATGCGTTATTTATAATGCAAACAAACAGAGCTGACAAAAAATCTTACTCCTATTTGTTCAAATTCTAAGTATAATAATGGGAACGCATACTACGCTAGTGATCTTTTTCGGATGTGAAATAATTTCATAAGACCTTCTGCATTATTTTCTTATAGGGAATAGCAATTCACCTTATCATTAATAGCAGTAAAGTGTCCCTACATGTTAATTTTACAGTTTTAATTTCACAACACTTTCATTCTTGTACTTAATAAAATGGCAGTTTTCATAATATTTTGAGCTTTCATTTTCCTTCCATTTTAGGGTCAGAGTTAACGTTGTAATTCAAAATTCATGGAAAGAGAAAGTTATTTTTTTAAATTTATTTCAATTTTAAAACTGCATTTAGCTTTTCGTTCGCTGGAGTTTTCTCTTGTTGCTCTGCAGCAGTTTTGTCCAATTAAGTTTCATCCGCTTCTTTCAGAGATCCCATCCAGACCCACGGTAACAGCACCACGAGAGACGAAGTGAAATTAAGAAAGAGCTCCTGAAGAATGCTGAGATGGAGAGGAGGATGACCTGTTGAATTAACTGCAATTGAATGGAGAGAAGGGAGGAAACTTTAATATTGCAATAATAGAGCTACACACAAACACCACCATGTAAAGGAATAATAACCATGAAATTATCCCTTTACGATTATCCGGAGATACAAATAAGGTGAATCAGGAAAAGTGTATCCGGCAACCCACCAAACTCATGACGTACATAAAGAAAAAAAAATTAAAAAAATAAAAATAAAAACACTACTTGAGGGTTAACTCACGGGGAAAGTTATCACACCACTAGCATAGCAACAGGGCCATACTTATCTTATCAAATGAATGTTGATCATTCAAGAGGTTCAATTTTTAGCGTCACCTTCTCCAAAAGCAAATGCAGTTAAGAATAACAATCCCATATAATACGCAATTAAAGAATGCAACCTTACAATTACAATGACCAAAACCTTAATTATTGTAAGCTCTGAATATCTTTGAACAGGGCATTTGATAATCATGCGTAGCAAGCAAATAAACAAGGATACACACACACATATATATAGATAACTTTTCAACAGATACGTATGTAATTGCAATAGCCATAATATCCTCTTAACTTCTTGAATTCTTTGTGGTTTTTGGATACACTTGTCACTACACAGCCTTAGGACCAAGCCACGAATCTTCCCCATTCCCATCTGCACTCTCTTGTGAACGAACAATAAACTCTCGCACAAAGTCAGATTTATTGACATGCATATTGGAATCAGTCACTCCAGACATAACGACAGATGAAGTACTGGTAGCACATGATGTTTAGAGGTGATTGTTATTGACGGAGATACACTGATCCACAGTCTCCCTGGAACAACAGTCCAAGGCAAACCATTTGATGAATATTTCAAAAATGTATTTTGCCAAGGGTCGAGCATTACTTAAGTAAAGCAAAAAGAATGGACATTGTACGGGATCAGTATCACAAATCCTTAATTAAAGGGTGCACAAGAGAGAAACGAGGAACACGGAAGACGACAACGTGTATCAAGTTCTGCCAAGGTCCTGGAAATTGGCAATCCTTCTTAGCAAGTGCTGAGAAAAAGGAACTGTTCTCATTTTTATTTGCTAAACTCGTTGAAATACACCTACCAAACGATAAATGTTTCTATATCACTTCAGAAGATCAAGTCCTCTCAGCTGGGGATGGTCCTCCGATGGGTCAGTGTGATCACGACGAGGCAGACGTGTGTTGTGATCCATCTCTTACATGCCATTAAATATTAAATATCCATCAACCGCAATGGTACATACTGGAGACACAGATGTTGCTATCATACTGTTGAGCAACTTTCATCACTTATGGCTCTAAACCCAAATGCAAAGATCTGGATATCATTCGAATCAGGAAAAACGACCAAAATGATATCTCTCAATGACATTGTGTCAAGCTTGGGAGCGACAACATGCAGCCTTGGCACTCTTTCATGTGTTTACTGGTCCAGATAGCACATCAACTTTCAAGTTTAATGGACCTTTGTGTTCCTGCTTTAAAACGAAAGACAAAGTACCATCTTTAATGAGAGAGTTTACATCTCTTGCAAGTAACCCTTTTGTTGTTTCACCAACACTGAAAGAAGTGGCAATACAGTTTGTGTGCAAGCTTTACTCCAATGATGTATTCAATTACGACACCAGCGTTGACCTTGTTCGGATGAAAGTGTTCGGTCACAAGACTAGAGATGTAAAGAGAATACCTCCAACGAGTGATGCACTAGTTCAGCACCTCAAAAGAAGCCTCTTTCAAGCAAGCATCTGGGTAAAAGCACATGAACCAATGGCACCCACCCACAACCCCAAGAACTATGGATGGGAGGAGAAAGACGAAAAACTAGTTCCAGTTTGGAACAACAATTCCACTTGCTAAGGATGCCTTCGACCTTGATGTGAAATGCACTTGCACAAAAAGATGTTCAAACTGTAAATGCAAGAAAGCTAATTTGAAATGCAAGTGTAAATGTAACAATGAACAGAACTAGGCTTATTAATGAGAGCAATCACTCCTTTATGCCATGAACTGAACAATCAAGTGTGTGTGTGTGTGTGTGCTTTTTTAAGATTTATGTCCATCCTATTTGCTATTTTATGTGCTATAATCATAATAATGGTATAACAAGCTGCTATTTGTTATTACAATCCATCTGATATAAAATATTTACAGTTTGGGTCATTAGTCTCAAAGATATAGCATTACAGACATGTAATATTTTTGGTATTTTAGCGCCTATGGCACCCACACCAATTCATAACCACAACCTGGTAAAAGCAGAGTGCTACTTCCATTCCATGCAATTGCTTGTACAGTTATCATCCATCACTACCACCTTGCTTGGAGCTTAGCCTCTCATAACCACAGCATCATGACTGCCGACGATTACAAGGACTTCCTAGAAATTGGGAAGGAGTTGAGTCTCAGGGGAGAGCAACTGAGCACCTGGGCCCAAGACCAGGTAGCTGCAGCTAAAAAGGAAACAGAATCAAAGGATGAGAAGGAGAAAAGGGCGAGAGAAGAAGAGGCAGAGAAGCAACAACAGTGCAATCTAGCCTTGGCCCAGAGAAAGGAGCTCTTGCTGAATTAAAAAGACAAGAAAGGGAAAGCAGGAGCAACCAAGAGTTAGCATTTGAGAAGTCTCGTCAGGAAAGTGCCATAGCACTGCCCAACATAGGGCCGAGCACCCCGATCCAGTCACTCCACAGTCCGCTCTCAACAGCATGAGTACACTAATTCAGAAGTGGAATGACACTGAATCTGAAGCCTGGCTTGACCACATAGAATGAGTCTTCTCCAATTTCGAGCCTACCCAGCAGAAATTTCCTTGATTATTGGTAAACATAAGAACAGCAAGGGCTTAGTTGCTCTCTGTTCCTTAACTGACGACGAGCAGGGCAACCTTGAAGAGGTCAGGAAGGCCATCATCAGCCATAAGAAAGCAGGTAAAGCTTGGACAGATTGGGCTTATCACAAAACTTGAGCCCTTAAGTGTTGGCTGGAAACCATAAGCATCACAGTGTTTTAGGAACTTTTCAAGCACATACAGCTGGAGGATTTCTTCTGCTACACTCCAAGTGTGTTACCAACTTACTTATGCGAGAAACATCTCAAGACCTTCAATGAATGCTGCTACTTAGCGGACGACTAAGACACTTATCATTCTGATGCCAGTTCCCTGGATCAAAAGATCCTTCCCCCACGTCACACTCAGTGCAAGCGTCACACCAAGGAATAAACCCTCCACTAAAATTCCTGTTTGCACTCACTGCAAAAAGAAGGGGCACTTGGAATCCCAGTGCTGCTCTAGGGGAGGAGCCACTGCAACACCTCCCTCTGATCAATCCAAGCAAACCTACCTGACTGACTGATCCAAGATAACACCTCAAACTCCCTCAGCTCCCAGCAAAGATTTCAGCAAAATCTATTGCACTGCATGTAAAATCTATGGGCAATCCATCATCAGGAAGCATTGCCCTAGCAAAGCAGCTACACCCACCATTGCCCTGGCAATGACTAATTATTCTTCTTCAGGCCCTCCAGCTGAGGGTCCCATATCGGTGGCACCGACTCACAGTAGCTGCACCAGGTCAAGGAATTTGAAGACGCTGGAATACAAATCTCCATGATACACGAAGACAATGCCCCCTATGGAGCTACATTGACAGACATAAACTCGTCACCATCGAGGGTATCAACATGTACAATTGATATTCCCACACCTTGAAGACTCATCAGGCACAAACAGTCCTCACAGACCTGCCTTACAACCACTACCAGTGCCATGCTCCGTCCATCCCAAATGTTGAACCAATTCCAAGCTCAATTCCTGTGCCCGTCCTGCCTTAGTAGCAGTGCCAGAGCACACCATAGATCTACCTTTAGGAAATCCCAGTGAGGGTCACTTCTCTTCTCCCAGCTTGGCCCCGCTACCAGTGTCGATAAGAGATTCAAACCAAAGTTTAGTATGTCCCCTCCACATTTCCTTGGTGGAAGTTCACCCCTTGGTGAAGCCTTGCAACCCATGCCTGAGTGGTCACTGTGACTGCGAGCCTCTCAGTCCCACAAAAGGCTTCTTCCTCTCTTTCCCAGGTTTCAGAAGGCAAGGTTCTGAGTGAAAATTCTGCCTTATCTCAGCTGACCGCAGAATTCAAAGAACTACAACACCAACTGGTAGAGATTGTGGGCACTGCCCTTGCTTTAACTGTCGCAGCAGCCAAAACATGTGGCACTGCAATGCCTTCCTTGGGCTCAGTTCCACGATTCCTCTTATAATGTCAAACTCTGATCAAAAAGAGGATCAAGAAAAAAAAAGGTCAGAGGCATTTAACCTCTAGGCAGCCTGAGAGAGCCACTGAATTCTCCTGGCACTCATGCCCATATGGCACAGTGCCTTACTTTAACTTATGAAGAACATTAGCACCTCTAATCACAGTAGAATGCCAGGTTTCTTCTCTTATTAATACTTCTTACAATTTCCTTTTGTAACCTTGAGTCATTCATAAACTCATTTTATGCCTTATAATGGCTTAAATTTACCTTTGCTTTACATTCTGCCAATGATGAGTGCCAACTGCCAGACCTCCTGGCCCCACAAATCTCCAACTTCCTCCTTACGGCACTAAGACCATCAGTAATACTTATACCTCACCTCTTCAAGGCAATTAACTGGATGAATTTATATAATGAAGATAAACTTATATCTAAGTGCATGACTAACTTATTAGTCCTAATACTAATATTAATTGTATAGAATTAAATCATGACAATTTATAAAGTTCATGTAGTACACTTTCATTGTGATTTATTGTAAATGGTGATTCATTCTAAACTTTAATTCCTAACATTAATAACTCCCAGCAGCAAACTGATTCTACGATAATATAAATATTGTCATCAGTGCAATAAAAAAGTTGCATTTATCAAAACCTCTGAAACCCTAGTTTTAAGTTCATTTAAGCAACCAAGGGCTAGCAGAGAAGTAATTAATGAAAGTCAAGTAGCCTTGCTTGTAGACATTCTCACCTGATTTAGGGTGTGATATGTCTTACTTGTTGGGGGAGCTGCTACAAGAGTTAACAATCTCAAGGCAACTTGCCTTTCAAGAATAATATACAAATTAATATTAAATAAATCTCATAACCTTGAGTTAATCAAACTAATTAGTTGACATGTTTGACAGTAGGTGGTGGGAAATTATCCTCTCCTGGGTCTGTGACTGTGATAGGCTTCCTATTCCAAATCACATTCATATTGATGGCCCCTAGCCATGATTAAAGGTGCCCACATCTCATGAATAGCAAACCTCACCGAAAAATGGGCAAGTCTGACGCTCCTAGCCACTCTTCACCAAACAACCCTTGCCCAGAGAGAAAGAGGCAAACAAGAGCTGGCAATCTTCAGAGGTAATAAATACCTCTGTATTGCCAAGATTCGACAGAGACTAATACATGACGCCAACGGAGTCACATCTGACCCCAGCTCCTGTGACTGAATACTCAATCCTAGTATCTTGATCCAGTGCCCACTCCCCTCCCGAAACCCATTGGTACGACTACAAGGAGCCATCTCTTCAGAATTAAGATATAGTTAAAGGAAGCTGAGGTTCTCAGTCACTTAGCTTTTTCTTCTCCTAAATTTTTCCATTTCAACGTACAATTTTTACATAGACCTGACCTGTCATATTAAACTCGTGTTGCAAGTTTATTTAATAGCGTTTTATGAAAAGAATATTTCTGTTGCCCTCAGTACTAACCTTTTATCTACATTACCACTGTTGATTAATCAAGTGATTTTATGTGTTTCTCTGCTTGCAAAAAGGAGTATTTGTTGCTGTGGACCTTTCTGCCACGACTGAATGCCTGCATTTTGCACAGAGAACATCCCATTGCAGCCTTCTGACCTGAACCATTGAAGTTCAATTCCCAACACCCATCAAAGTCTATCATTCATTTCATGTGCAGGAACCCAGTGGCCAGCCCTATTTCTCCTTATTTTCTGATTTTGTGTTGTAAATAAATGTAATTTAGTTAACCCAATAGTTTATCTCCAAAACCCTTCTGAAGTAAGGCCTTCAGCTTTATTCCTTTTCCTTTTGTTTCAATTTTAGGTGAAGAGTCAGGGCAGTCATATCCTTGCAGTAATTTCAATATCATCACCTATGATAAACATGAATATATACATATACATATTAACTTTATCACTTACACTGTTGTTCTGTGCAATAATACAATTACTAACAGGACCCAATTGAAACTGGATGGTACCTCCGTTGATACCATCCAGTTCCAATGAGGTCCATGAGGCCCTGTCAATATATATATATATATATATATATATATATATATATATATATATATATATATATGTATATATATAAATATATATATATATATATATATATATATAATATAGATGCACGTGACTTCATTAAATAACCGAATACCACAGGAAAATGCCTATTATTTTCCTGTGGTATTCGTTAAAAAACAAACAAACATATATAATATATATATATATATATATATATATATATATATATATATATATATATATGTGTGTGTGTGTGTGTGTGTGTGTGTGTGTGTGTGTATTACGAGTATCCCACTTTGACTCTTCTTTTCTTTTCTTTTCTTCTGCCAAATGTGAAATATTGAGGAAATAATTTCAAGCTGATGACGTAAAATTCAAATTGTGAAGAGGAAACGAGGGAAGTAGAGTAACAAGCTTTCATGTTATGACCCAGTCAAGAACTTCCCTTGCATATTGTGATCGGCTTAAGGACCCCTCGAGGTTGTTTCGACTTAGCAGATTTCTTCTTTTGTACTCCTACACTAAACAAAGATGGAAAACATCCTAATGGCCTTCTCCACGCATATTTCCAGAATGATTTGTGAGTTGTCATCTCCCCATCAGGGTTAGCTACTGACCGATGTCAAATCCCAAGAAGGGGACCTGCGCCCCGTTTTCCATTGTACTAGTATGGTCCCGGAACTAATTAAGCAAAAGCCATTAAATCGAGAGCTTCCTAGCAAGTCTAGAAAATTCACACGTCTCATTGAAGGTTTCCCTGGCTTAACTCAAACCTTCTACCTGACCTTTTTTTTCTTAACCTGACCTAGTCCCTCACCATTGTCATCAACCTCTGCATCCCGACACTGCCTCCTCGCACCTGCATGACCCTTGCCTCTCTCGACCCATGTGTTTTTCATACCTCTCTGCTGCCATTCAATGTTTCTTTCAGGATCCTGTGGAAGATTAATGTCAGAGAAGAAAGGTCTGAGACGAATCGCCCCCTCAAGGAACTTGGTCATGTTTTGAGAACAACCATATCCATTATGGACAGTACGATTCCAGTTATCCTACTCGGGTATATGTATATATGGCCTGATCTGGCCTATCAAATCGCATTTCGCCCTAGCCAGTAACTGATGGCTTATCACCCTGCTGCAGTACGCCAACCTGGAAGCGGTCCAGTGCCTGCCCCTCTCCTTAACCAAAGTCTTACAGCTAACATGGCTAGTAATTTCAAGTAACCCCGAACTGTGCATCAGGACTATGCCAATGAGTCCTCCTGACAGCCGTCCACCTACTTGGTTCTTGACTGATGAAAGCATTGTTTTTTCCAGCATGCTGTGAAGCCCTGCAAGCCACCCACATCCTTTGACCGATGCCCTGGTACATCTCTATGCTCATCATGCCAGGGACTAAAGGTAACTGAAAATAAACATTTGTTCTGTTGACCCTTCACCCCGGTTCCTAGCATTCATTCCTATTTTTAACCGTGTTTTCTCCTGTAAATTCCCATTCCTAAAATTCCCGTCTCCCTATGAGACCCCCATGAGTGATTTAGTGTGAAATAATGATATCAGTAACCATGCTTTGCTGCTTTAAATTGAGTTATGCTCGACAAACTTCACGTAATATCAAAGAGTGGATATCCTAAGAAATCTTACAATCGCTGTGTAAATTCACACTTACCAATACCAGTATTTCATTGTCGAATACTTTGCAGATTCGTGTAGACTGTCCCATTGTGCGCATGCCCTTGTAGATCAACTGTGCCACTCACCTCACTCTGCCAGTGCCAATCTCGGGGTGCCATATTCCTGAATGCCAATGGTGCTCACCTACAGTGCTCCACTGAATTGTGTTATTTTGTACTGCTAATTTTAAGTTCTAGATCCGTACTTTCATGCACCTACGTGATCCAGTAGGATAAATGTTTTGTTTGAAATTTGGTGGCACTTTGGATTGATGTTGTGAATAGCAGAGTTAGTCACAAGTGCCACATAGCCAAACATAGCTTCTGCAATTGTGTATCTTCTGATTGTCCCTTTCAGAAATTATATCAATTTGTGAACAGATTACGTATAATATTCCTTCCCTATCTCTTTGTGAACAGATTACGAATAATATTCCTTCCCTATCTCTGGAAAGTAATTATGGTTGTTCTAATAGGGGGTTTATTCTCATTTTCTGTTCATATGTGTTTCATTAGTCAGGAAAAGCGTAGATTGTGCACGGAATAATTTTGAAAATTCAGAATTTTGGATTTGGTAATTTTGCTTTAACCCCGGCACTGCATCTATGACAATATATATATATATATAGTATATATATATATATATATATATATATATATATATAACACACACACACGCACACACACACACACACACACACATATATATATATGTGTGTGTGTGCGTGTGTGTGTGTTATGTGCGCGTGTGTGTGTGAGTGAAAGTTTCTAGAGAAACAAATGTATAACAAATTTATTATTTTCAAATGCTTTACTTCTTATGCATACATACGCAACTTGTTTTACTCAAGGTATGCAGTAACTTCAACTCAAGGTAGACTCTTTAAAAAACTTGCTCCTTTAGAACCTTCAGAATAAGAAGGTGATCTAATATGTCATGTTACACGTTTAAGATTAAATGTCATCTTCAGGAAATTAAAGGGTTGTTTCATGAATGAATACCATAAATATAAAATATGCATAAAATTGGGTCGCTTTTAAATATACCAAAATATAGCATTGATATTTTGTAGATTTATTCCATATCAAAAACTCTACCCATTACCCTAAATGTTATCAAGTCTATTATTCTAAAATGCTTCCCACTTTTACGTTTCACATACATGAAATCAAAATATCTAGGTCGAAGGCTTCTTATTTATTTACTATCGTCCTGTATCTTACTACTAGTACTACGACTGGTAACATAGAATGCCTCATAGAAATATCAGAATTCCTGTGTCCCGAGACCAACAATGAAATGTCAATGCTGTATGTTGGTGCTTTATTGCCTTTGGAATGTATTGACGAAATTAGGTAGCTGTTTGATTATTAATCAATTTACTGAGAATAAGGGCTAAATGTTGTCACTGACTGCTAAGTAACTTCATAAATTCTTGAATTATATTTGTATTATTATCCTTTCAAACACTTTATTAAGCTATATATGCATATTTCTAATATTATTATTACTCTTTTCAGAGCATTTCCCAAGTATTATGTTGATATTCATTAAATTCCTGGACAGATGGATATCTGACTCTTGAGGTAAAAGTAGAATATATACAGGAGGTGATTAATTAGACCAGCCGGAAGTTAATAATTTTTCTCAGAACGTTGGGGAAAGCGTGAAAGCGCTGCAATGACATATTGGGCGCTCTGACGCTGTTGGGGTCCCCTCCACACTGCACACCCCCCCACAAACAAACCTACACACCCATGCCAAGATTATAGTGTCCACAATTATACTGAAGTCTTATTTTCCAAATAATCAAAGTTTTTTTATGGTCCAAAATCCTGGGACAACTGAAAAAGCAACATAATTAAAATTTGACATGAACAATAATACAGTTCCACAATTAATCATTTTAATAACGTAGACAAATGTTCACTAGCACTGTTAACTGATGCATATTCATAAAAAAAGATGCTATGTTAGAAAATAAAGCACCTTGTTAAACTTTGCTGATAAGCCTAAGAGGTGTACTTCGGTAGATGCATGTTAATAAAATGGGAGTGAACATTCCACATTGTATGGAATCTACTTCGAGGAAAATCACTTTAAAAAGCTATTTTTCACATGGAAAATTCCCTTCATACTTACAGTGAATCACTCTTGACTATGAGTTTGTAACTCTTTAACATGTATCCAATCAACAACTGAGCACTTAAGACACAAGGGCACACAACACCACCACGCACCTAAAAACCAATAAAATATATAAGAACAGACTGAAACAACAGATTTGACCTCATACAGAATTTTGTCAATAAACCCCAATCTAGTATCCACTTCTCTGAAAGGGTCATTTAATTCCAAACTATATAATCCTAAATCGTAAGGTCTTATTAAAAAAAACAGACAGGAAAACAGGGAAAACACGAGCCACTGCATATCCAGAATAGGAATTCTAAATATGAGAAATAAAGGATATGACATTCACCCACTGTGACCAAAATAGAACCACCACGCTTTCCGCATTCACCTTTCCCGAGAGGACGACTGGAATGGCAATTACATAATGAAAGTCCCCCAGGTAACTTAATATCCCTGGAAATATTCCAACAGATTATGTTATAAATTTAAAACAATAACTCTGACAAAAATGGCATTCATTCCATTATATCTTTTAGAGTATCTCTCTCTCTCTCTCTCTCTCTCTCTCTCTCTCTCTCTCTCTCTCTCTCTATATATATATATATATATATATATATATATATATATATATATATATATATAATATATATATATATATATATATATTTATATATATATATGTATATATACACACCAAAATATATGAATTTAGTAGTATCAGAGATCTGGACTTCGCACAGCTTTCATAAGTTATTTTTTAGAGTTTGGTTTCAAATACGAGATGGTTATTTTTTCACTTATGCTGGAACAAATCACGGTTGTTTTCATTGATTTTAGCTTCTCTTTCCTGCGAGATCATTTTTGTCCAGAAACCTCCCCTGTTCTCCCGATCACTAGGAAGCATCCTGATGAATTTTTTTTTTTTTCTCTCCACAATTTTTTCTTCCTTTTCTTACAGTTAACCCACCAATTTTCATTGTTCCTTTTCTTTCGCTCGGGGACATGCATCATGTTCTCGAAAACTTTGTCTCTCTGATAAAGATCATCCCCATCACCCTAGGCCTATATTATATCATCATAGGAAATTAAAGCGTTAGTGAGCCTTAAGTGGTGAACCCTCATTATGGCCTATACACGTCCGTTCAAGCTTCATTTCTCCCATCTTGTCAAATTTCACTTCACTATTACCTCTTTAGGCAACTGTGGGGTTTTCTCCATTGTCCATCTTTAGATCCAGGTACTTCATCTCCTTTATTTCCTGGACCTTTTTATCCTCTGTCCAATTTTCTCTTTTCATTGTCTTTAGCGCTGAGTGGCAGAAAGTCCCCAGTAGTTAGCTTTCCAGCCTAAATCTTATCATTCATTCATTCCAAGAAGAGATTTATCCAGCGAGACAAAAAAGAATAAGTTTGTCAATAAATAATAAAACTAAAACAAAACTTGACTCAGACCAACATTCTCACAGTTTACAGCAAAAGCTCTGCAGCCATGGACAGCTAAACCTAAATAATTTAATACGGTATCACTCTCGATTCCATTATAAGAAAATTGCAGGGGCTGCTCTCATTATAGCTGCAAAAGGTTGGATGCACATAAGAGCATAATGCATCATAAATGGTAACAACAACTTTAACCTCACAGGATGTTTTCTTCACTACTAACAATCCTCTTTCACCTCGCTTAATAAACAGTAACAATTTTCACACGCTAACGACGAACTATTCGAATTATTCTTGCCTGCTTATTAGGACGTAAAAGTAACTCACACCTGTATAAGACGTCATAAACTATACACTAAGGTACAGTGCTTCAAAAAGCGAACGATCAAGAAAATGTAACTGCATCCCGGAAAAAAAACAAATAACATTACTTATAATGACAAAACAAGAGAGAGAGAGAGAGAGAGAGAGAGAGAGAGAGAGAGAGAGAGAGAGAGAGAGAGAGTAAATTCTCAATGATACGAATAAGGAAAATCCTTACAAATTAATTGAACTTTATAAAAACCATGAATATAAAAACTTTGTTTACTGCCATAAAAAACCAAAGAAAATTTCTATTAACATTTTACAATTAACTGGATTCAGAATTATCATGGAATGAAGACATCATTCAAGACTGCCGTGATGAAAAGAAAGAATTTTAATTTATTTTTCTACCAATTCCAATGACTTTTCTGATTTTATCCACTCTATCTACAGGCTCGGCTCTCTCTCTCCTCTCTCTCTCTCTCTCTCTCGCTCTCTCTCTCTCTTTCTCTCTATATATATATATAGATATATATCTATATATATATATATATATTATATGTATAATTATATAAGGTTTTATAAGGGCAGTGATAACCATCCAGCTGATAACTGAGGAACCAAAGGTTAGATCTCAGGGTGAGGAAGGGAACGGCAAGAGGGTAATACCTTAAAATTTAACTCGAATGTATTGTCTTATAAGTGATCGAGATGTTTGATTTCTACTTAATTGTTGTGGGTTGCAGCTGGGAGTGGAGGACGACAGAGGAAACGGAGAAAGAGCAAAAAATTACAGATGTGATGGATCTGTTCTTCTACAAAAGACAATCAGCATCCCAACGGGGTGAAACTAGTCCAAATACAATTTGAGCATCCAATTTAAGGATAAATTTTAATCAGTTTTCTTTTGAAATTCCGTAGAAGATAAAAAGTTAACACTTTTAGGTTCGTGAACTAATTTGTAACTTATAAGCCTTAAAACTAATCATCTAAATGCAAAGGTCAAGAGTGTACACATCTCACATTAATTTGTAAAGTTCACTCCACTTTTTTTACTTTTTAAAGTGTTATTAACACACCGTAACTGCTGTGAGGCAAGAGACTTTCTTTAAGTTTGCCACATCATATAATTTTGTAACAACGGTGCAGCTGGCGAAGACAATTGCCTTGATGTATTATGTACTCTTTTGGTCTTTAATTATAATAATATAAAGATATAATTCAGCACAATACTAATTGGAGTAATATATATAACATTAAGTAATTAGAACAAGCATACACATAACAGACTTCTGATATACACACTCGACTTTTCTTTTGTTTCGCAGTTGTTTGTTAAAATGACAAGTTTTCATCGAAAACTTTGCAAGTCTAAGTGTACCATTTCGAGGAAAGGGTGTACAGACGGTATAATATGATATTAGTGTCAATAAACATTACTTGAATTGGATCCATTAGTAGGCAACCCAATATAATTATCTTGTGAACATTCGACATAAGGTAAATGTGTCACCTACAAGTTGCGAGGAATAGAGCAACGTTTATCAAACGAAAAGGAGACCATCGTCAAGTCGACCATCAGCAAAAACCCGAATTGCTCTACAAAGTGAAAGAAAGATTTTCACAAAACCAAGTACAAAACCATTTGACTCTAAAATTCCTTTTCTTTCTGAATGGAGCAAAATCTTCTTTAGTTACAGTTCTAATCACGTAACCGAACGATTCACAAACCACTGAAGAATAATAGTCAGCTTCACATATGACACACGTGAAGTACGACATGAAATGCTGTCATTGAGTAGAAAACACCTCTGAATGGATCTATTAACACGACTGATCACCAAACCAATAACAAAAAATAATTCTCAACACACACCATGGAAACAATATTCTTTGGAATGCACCTGAAAAGCGTGCTTCTTTAAATGATATTATCTATTAGATATCAATCAGATGAAAATAAATAAACCATTACTCACAGATTCTTTTGAGGAAGCTGATGACGATATAGCAACACTAATTACAAAATAACAGTCAAACAAGCTGACGTAGAACTATATGAAAGCAACTCAGTAATTATGAAGAATTTCAAAGACTTTCACAAACAACAACCTTACAAGTTAGACTAGCAGTAAAATGTTTTGGTCAATGTTTATTAGTGGAATATAAAAGGGTCTCCCATGCATGCAGATAAGTATTAAAACACAAATACACTTCAATGCAAGAAACATAACCCTTTTTATCATTATGAAAAAGGATAACTTTTTAAAGTTGTCTAAACGGCTTTGGCTTTTCCCTATGATACAAGGAACAAGGGTTTGTCTAGACTTACTTTCTACTTTTAACTATTACATCAGCTAAAAGAGAGCATTCCTAAGGCAGCAAGAATCAGGAACACTGCTTCTGCATGTAGTGTTATTAGCCTCCTTATAAGAAGAAAATTAATTTTCTCAGCCACTGACAGGAAAGATTTCCATCAAGGCCTGGTTGATACCGTGAGCGAGTTACAACCTAACAGATACTGACCTATCTCCAATACAAACAAATGACCTATCTACAATACTAACTATGAATATGTCCCCTTTTTTGAATAACTTTTTGAAACTATCCCAGCTCAATAATAACATATAAGAGAACCATGAATAGCCACATCTACAAGTGAAGACGAGACCTCTCCAGAAATGAAATATGATGTTCAGCTAGAGAGAATATAAATCAAGACAGAAAATTATAAGGCAAGAGTTGTTTGTTTGTATGGTGCTTTTACGTTGCATGGAACCAGTGGTTATTCAGCAACGGGACCAACGGCTTTACGTGACTTCGGAACCACGTCGAGAGTGAACTTCTATCACCAGAAATACAAATCTCTCACTCCTCAATGGAATGGCCGAGAATCGAACCCGCAACCACCGAGGTGGGACGCTAATACCATACCAACCACGCCGCTGAGGCGCTTAAGGCAAGAGTTAAGAACAAAGTAATCATACAGCTCCAGTATGTTTCGCATGTCAAACAGAGTAAAATGGTAATTCAATTCAATGATCATTCATATGGGTCACACTGATTTCTGTTTTACAAAGCTGCAGCACGAATTACTGTTAATGATATTTCTATTCAGGTGAAACTGGCAATTCCAACAAACTGTGGCCGAAATACCCTGTTATATACATGTGCGCCAGAATGAATCACAGAAATGACTGGTCTTTGCAACAAAAGACCAAAAAAACATATCATGAATATCACAAGGAAAACAGAGACGTGAAACGGAATAGTTGAGTACAGCATACAAGAATCTAGAAGGGAAGAAAAGAATGACAGAAGAAACCATCTTATTGCTTGATCACATAAGCCAAGATACCGCAACAAATAATATCCTGAATATCTATGACTTACGAAATGAGATTTTTGAAGAGTATGTGGAAGTGATCATTGGGCTTGTCATTTTGCAGAATCCACAATTAGGTAGTTAAAATGAAGGCTGGTTGGATCACACTGTGACGTATAGGCCACCCCACTAACACAAATGCTCAATCTAAAGGGAGTGTCGTTCATTTACACAATACACAAAATCTGATGCTTACTTTTCTTTGGGACCAAAAATGGCCACCTAATGGACCCCAAGAGATCTCAAATCAATGGCTGTACATAAGAGGATCCACTTGCAGAGGGGATTTTGGGGGTGTTACCACAAGAGAAGATGAAGTTGAGGATGTGGGGACTGACAATGGTCTCAGCACACCTTGAAGCATAAGAGCACACACACAGGCAAAAGTAGGGGATGGGGGTAGGCATCCACAGGCAGTTGTATGTATGATACAGCAGAGCCCACTTCAAGATAGGTGAATTCACCAAGGAGCAGAGTAACAGCGCAAAAGGTGATCGCCACACTAAAAAACAACCCAAGATTCAGGTTGAGAACCTCTTTACAGGAGAGCCGAACTCAATTTCCCATCACTCCAGACAAAAATATATAAGTCACCTCTTAAACAATACAAAGTGGCAGGAGACCGAAGTCCAAATAAAAAAAACACTAGTACATGAAAATAAGATAAAATTTTCATGGGCAGAGCACCAGTTAATAAAGAGCAACCTTCGGTTGAGAAGCAGAACAGAAAAATCTCAACATGAAAATGAGGCTCAAAAGCTTAAATTAAAGGTGCAACATAATGAAAACTTAAGCAGCTATTACATATACATAATGTGTGTATTATAGTAATGCACAGTAGTGTCTCAAATTACTTATTTTGGAAATTAGTCACCAAACAGACCTGGTACTTTTCCACAATCTAAACTTTGGTCATCTTTTAATCCTTTTATTTGTATATTATTATTATTATATTATTATCATTACTACTATTATCATAATTTTATTGAATAAATAAAATGCTGTCTGGACGCTGTTTAGTTTGTACTGTTGTTTCTGTCCTTTGAATGAGTTTCTTTGTGACAGTAAGTAAATTATACGGCTGCTGTCCTAAGTCCATTTATTCCTTGATGTTTCAGTAGAGCTTTCTACCAATCTCTAAAGGTGAATGAAGCCAGGGGTACATCTATGCCATATGCACACCTGCAAACAGGCTTAGAGAAATTGTGGTGATATTTGATTGGTTGTCAAATATGGGCTTGGGAAGGAGGGGCGAGTGGCGCCCCTCCTATTGGCTGGGAGTGGAATGATTCATCCAGAAGAGTTTGGCTGACTGACGTAAAAGCTGAACAGCAGGCGGTTGAACTGTTATCCTAGGGGCGCATCTTGATGTTTTCCTGATTGTTGGTACAGAGAAGAGTTTCATGGGTAACATTCAGCGGAGGATGGCGAGAGCATCGTTATATCAGAGGCAGCAATAGTCGTTGTTGACATCACGGATTTTCATGCTCCTTACGATCTGCTGGAAGGTGTAGGTGAATGGCAATCCTCTTGGAGAGTCAAGTTGTAGTCATACCAATGTAGAATGGAAGCATCCATTCTCGGGGCACAATATTTGGTAAACAACTCCACATGCGTGCTGATGAAGTTTTTCAGGGCTGCATTGTCTTTCACATACTCAGTGCTCATGTAATCCCTGTAGAACAGTCTGATTTTCCTCTCACTTTCGTGAGGGGTGTGGTTCTCCTAACAATACCACCTATCGACAGCATTTCTTGTCACCCTGGCACCCTAAGAGTAAGAATATGTTATCCTCCAGGGTTTGGCTGTCTTGTTCAAGTTCATCGGAAGTAGTATTACATGAAAAATAGTGTGAGAGGGCACAACCAAGGATTTATAATTCTTTTTGGCATTCACTGTTGCTGTTGAGGCAGAGCCTGATGTCGGTTGGCTTATGGTGGACCTGCATGTAGAAGCTTGGAGGAGTGTGAAGGACATTAACATCCAAAATAAGAATGGTGCCATCCACGCTTCTCTCACGCATGAATCAGAGAACAATTTCCTCTTCAAACGTACACCTGAGTGTCTCCAGTTCATCTTTGACGGCGATATTGACAAAGGTGTCATTAAATGTACCAAAAACATACAGTTACTCTTGGGATCCTACTGATTACACACTGTTTGACAACCCCATACAATAGCTGACAAACAGCACAACAAGAGAATATCATGGCTGCTCAATTGATCTGCATCCACATTTGCCCTCTCTGATCGATGAAGGGTACCTCTTTAGTGCAGATCTCGAGCAGGTGCCGTAAGAATGCTTCAAGAAGTTCAATGTTAGGGTAGCATTGTCTCTGTAGACCCTGTCAAGGATCATCTGTATCGTTTCATCTACAGGCACGTTGGGGAAAGGTTCTCCACATCCAGTGATGAGATGATGCCCTAGGATGGCGCAGTACAAAACCTCTCAAGAAACTTTATGGATGAAGCAATGTAGAGATCACTGGGTGCATATAGAGCCAAGATTTTATTCAGCCTCGTCCAGCTGGTAAGTCAGCTTCAGGCATTTGCTTATTATGGGGCAGAGGGGCTTGATGGCCTTGTGGGTTTTCAACTTGCCGTAGATGTAGCCATTGTTATAACTGCACATCTACAGTAGCATCGATTGTTTCTAATATGCAGTTGGTCCCCCTCCAAATGTCTTTGATAGGGTTCATCATGATACTGCAAAACTTAGAGGGATCTAGTATGTCATCGAGTTTCTGAATGTACTTCTCATGACAAATCAAGACAAAGGCAGCTATCTTATCTGCTCAACAGATTACAACATGTTCTTTTGTAACATCTTTCATTTCTCTTGTCATCAAGCACCTGCAATAGGATCACCATTCTGTCATAGGTCCTGCAAGAAGAAGAGGCTGAAGATCGTTAGTGGTACTAACACGGATGCAATCTTCCTTGTGCTTCAGCCTCTCCAACACATGGCAGTTCAACATCATTTGGAGAAGGACATGCTCAGCAGCAGAGGGCTGGTAATCCATCAGATTGGTGCATGGGGTGTCCCTTCTGGTTGGGATATCTAAATATCCACCATTGCAATACACGAGCTTCTTGTGTATAGTGTGTCAATGGTGGGTGTAGTCCCTATCATTGAGACTTAAGTTCGAGTGCAATATCATTCTTATTGAGATGCTCGCTAAGGTATCCCATTTTTATTAAAGGCACCTCAGATGTGCCAGCTCCTTCTTTGTAGCATTTCTTAATCACCAACTGCCTGCAGTCAAGTTAGCGGCAAAACTGCTCGGTATCCCTGGAGTTCCTGGCAACTGGGTCATGTAGCCATAAGTTTTGATATCTTGGAAGAATACCTTCTCTCAAAAAATCTTCACTGAATAGAATGGCCACTTAGGTGGTTTAGTTTGCATTGTAGCTTCTCAGTCTCCCAATTGAGATTCTTCTTGCAGCAGGTTAATTATACAGCAGCTGTCCAACGTTCATTATTATTAGCAAAATCTATAAATCAGTTTACTGTTACTGAGTATCTAAATGTTGTCCTGCTACGAATATTATATTCCGAACTATGCAACTGTAACTTTGCATCTAATACATAAATCACTGTCTTGCTTGTAATATTTTTCATTAAGAAAAAATTTCTTTGTGAACTTCGGAGTGTGTAACGAATCTGACAATAAAACAAAAGCTTAATAATCTGGTCAACATTAAACTGTTAGGGTCTCAATCAACATACTACTTGAATTCCCCACTGCCGCGATTCAAAAAAAGAAAGAAAGAAAAAAAAAAAAAAAGAGTAGCGTTACTCACCTAGAGCACATGCTTTATATATGAAAAAAGTGAGACTGGAAAGCCTGATAGTATCGTGTAAAGAAGTGATTACCTACTCTCATAAATCTCGCACGGAAAACCAGTCCATCAAACAGAGCCTCTTCACTTTCTGGAGGCGACCGGCGCTATCCTTCAATGGTTTAGAATCACGTCACTTGAGGGCAAGCTGGTAAATCTGAGTGATCTTTGCCGTCATCTTTCGATATCAGTTCAGGGGACCCTTTATTATATTTTTATTATGATTTGGTTGATTTATGGTCATTAACACTAGCGTTGTTTTCGTGAACTTCCATCACTCTCTCTCTCTCTCTCTCTCTCTCTCTCTCTCTCTCTCTCTCTCAAACCAACAACTATGGTCCCAACCACAAGTAATCATAACCAGTAATTACGACCGCCCAGGATATCATTAATTGAATGACAGATGTTATTAACCCAGGTACACAGAGTATATATCTATGAGAGAGAGAGAGAGAGAGAGAGAGAGAGAGAGAGAGAGAGAGAGAGAGAGAGAGAGAGAGATTAAAGGCAATAATTCGTCTAAACAAGGTTGTTTTACTGTGAAATAACGTGTACACTAACTTACTGTAGCGAAAACTGACTACAACTAAAATTTGTTGCATTCGGTGAAATATTTCTCCCGCAACTGTTTGAACAGAAGGTCGCTATTATTTGAAGGAAGA
>NC_087206.1:41448588-41518588 GCF_015104395.2 Macrobrachium nipponense
ATTAACAGGGTACTTGTTAACTTGCAACAGAAAAGAATCCTCGGAAGGCAGAAGGCTGAAACGACGGAAATAAAAACTGAACAGTAAAAGAAAAGGGAATTTCGGGGTCTGACGGGGCAAACTGCAAGTGAGTTTCGTGGTAACAATTGGATTCAAACAAACTTCTCAATATAGAGATGAGTAAGCCAAGTGAGAGATATAAAGCACAATATAATGTTGTATAAAAAAACATTCTAATTAGAAGATGGAAATATATTTTTCTATATGAATAATGGATTTATTTTTTCAATAAGTTGATTAGCAATTATAAATAGCTTAAAAACTAAGTTCCAATATGTCATTTCTCATAAAAAATATCGTTCAAAATCGGTGAAGTAATTTGTAGTCCTATATAAAACTGAATATATCCAAATACAAAAATTAAAGCAAAAGATAAAATGATGGCTTTTGCACAGAATCCAATAAACACGCAATAAGTACTAAGAAAGTTTTCATGTTTACATCCACTTATTAGTCTTGTCAATTAGTTGAATTTGGGTATTGGTATAGGTAAACTAAAATAACGCATACAAATCAAGCTATGTCACGCAATTCCCGCAGTCGGTAAGAATACTCGATAAATGGTTAGGTATGAATCTAAGTGCTGAACTTTATCATTAAGGTGGGCACAGCGAAACATGAGGTCATACGGAAATTGGGGGAGGTCAGCAACATCACAGCAACTGGCGTGAATTGTTCCTGCCAAGCTCATTAAAAGATAATTTGCAACCAAGAATGACTACTATAATTCTTAATGAGTTGCATGCAATTAAAGAAACACTTCATAAAAAGGAATGAGTTATGGGGAGGAGATCCAGTGTTCCAGATCTGCTAACCACCTAATTTTGATTTTTGGTGGTGGTTTAATTTAATTTTTCATAATTTGGACATTACATTAATTTTCTCTAAATCTTTATTTAGAGATTCAGCAACATAGGATAGTAGCATCGTCTGCATAAGCAATAAACTTAAGAATGCCATGGCAGACACAGCCTTCCACGATCAAAGGCTAAATGCCTTTACTTAGTAGGTCATTCAATCTCAACTTTCCTAAGGTATTTTTAAGCAGACTCCAGCATCTTTCACCTATTCATCTTCTTATATTTAAAATTAGTTTATCTACTCTGTTACAAATTGTCTTACTCTTTTTGTAATCTGGTTTGTTTACGATTTTTAGTTATACATTCTATTTATGAAACTTACTATGTAATCTTATGATCTTTTCCACTGCCCGACTACAACATCCAATAGGGAATACCACTATTATGCAAGTAATTTCTTGCAAGGTGTGGCCTGATTTCATCTCCCGTCTTGTAATACCTACTGACTCTCGGGGAATGCACTCGCTACGTAAACATGTACATGGCAACATGTCGAGTCAATAGATTGTCCCCAATAGAGAGCACATTTAATTTCCATTTATATAGGAGCTATAAAGTCTAATATCAAATAATTGTACTCAATTGGTCCATTTATTACTGTGTAAGCTTCCTGGGCACTGATTGGCCAGCAATTCACATTAATACCGCTGTAGTTCATTAATAAAGCATCATTTTGAGATCATATCTCTTGTCTTAATCAACTCCTGCTAGAGTGGTAACCCCACTACACCAACACCCAGCAAAGATGTCCGAGATTTCCGACAACGAAACATCACCATACCCTTCTGCCACTCCTGCCGATACCATCGCTAAAGCCAAGCTTACGACCTTCACACCGACGAACGCCAACACTTGGTTCCATCAAGCTACAGTCACTCTCCGAATCAAAGGCGTACAGTCATCATAGAAGAAAGCAGATTACGTTCTCCCCACCCTACCAGACCACCTCTTCACTACAGCAAACGAAGTCTTCACTTCCTTAAAAAAAAAGTATATATATACATATAAAGAAACTAATAAAATTGGATCGGAATAACTAAATTTTGCACGAAGTAGTTTTGAGAATAAGATTAAGTTGACTTCATCCTTTTAATCCGATTAAGGTTCTCTTTGTGCATGACCTTCGGTAATATTAAAGGCGATAATAAGCTATCGGCTTTCAGCTTATAGGCTGTCGACGACGATAATGATCATGACAGGAGAAGTGATATATACCTTGTAAAGCGCTTTAAATCCTCTCCACTGCCTATGAATATTCAAGTCATTGTGCTTACAAGATTAATTCACTGACTCTGATTAATACTTGAATATTGGTCGAATTTATAACATAGTTAATGAACATTTCAAAGACGACGAATCTGTTAACACTGTAAGAGAGAGAGAGAGAGAGAGAGAGAGAGAGAGAGAGAGAGAGAGGGCTTCGGCCAACATAAAAAAAATTTCTACAATTTCTTCCAAACTTTTTTCATCTTTGTATTTTATATACCTCAGAACCAATCTTTCCTTTGTCAGTGACATTAGCTATTATTCTACTCTCAATTAAAGAACTTGCATCTTACAGTACGGATAAGAATAGAGTCAAAATCGTTGTGCACGAACAAGAATCATGATCAAATCCGTCAGATTACTCGTCTGATCCGTATTCACCGCACTGCCAAAACCATTAAAGGCCCGGTATTGCCCAGGATGAAAAGTAGCCATAATTACATTCTGTTTAAAGCATCCGGGTACCAAATGCACAGAGGTACAGAGGCGTGCTTAATCTCAAGAGAATATTTAATACAGTAACAGCGTAAATGACATTCAGCTACTTAACGGTGAATATTAAAAGTCTTACTACCTATGTAATTCTTATTGAACATAATATTTTAGTTTTTTTTCTTTTAAGATCACATTTAAAAGGATTGCATAGAGGTATGCCATTACTGTAAACAAACTTTTCCTCAAATCAAAATTGTAGGAAGTCATAGCTATGAAAAATTGAAAAAAATCAAGTCACATCTCCCATTTAGAAACTGGTTTTCAAAATAACAAATAATATGGACATCAATCCTACACCAACAGAGGGCCACATATGGTTTTTAGGACCCGCCTCCATTTCTATGCAGAGTTTGCAGTCTGAGGCTGTAGTCCACCCGAATTCACGGCAACGCAAGTCGTAAGGTACCTGAAAATCATTAAATGGAAATAATGTGGACAATGACCTTGCAAAAGGTAATTCCCAATCACAAATTTTCCTTTAAAAAATTGCTTATGGGATTTATTTGCAGTTTAGAATGTACAAACACTTAAATTCATAGACCAAAGTGCACACACACCCACGCACACCCACGCGCACTTTGGTTGATGGATTTAATGGTTGTACATTCTAACTTGCAGTCATTTGTCCTCCACATTATTTCCATTTAATAATTTTTCCAGACACCCTACGAACACTATATATATATATTATATATATATATATATATATATATATATATATATAATATATATATATACATACATGCGTGTGTGTGCGCGCGTAGTGTTTGCGTGAAAAGACATGGGATGGCAAGGTCATCCTACGAGACTTGCTGATAGCCAGCAAGTAGATGCTCGTGGATATGACAACTACAATCAGGGTATCTGCTCACCACGATCGCATGAGAGAGGGGGAGGGACCTGATCATTTTACAACAGCACTTACGTCATTACAAGGAAACAGACTAATCCAGCAACTTATCGTTGTGGCCATCTACCAAGGTGGTGGATAGGGAGCCGGGGAGGGAAAGGAGATGATATGAGTGACTCCTTTGAGAGTGGGAGAGAGGATGGGGGGTAGTAGATGCGCTCCAAGTCAGTCAACATTTACGAAAAGGGGGAGACATAATATTTCTCTCTAATGGCATAGACTAATCATTTTTATGGCAGTAAAAAAATTTGCCTTGCCGGACCCAATAACTGTTTCTTTTATGTTAAATACATACTTTGTACAACCTTACAGGAGTGTTGTGATTTTCGAAGCTTCTGATACAATTAATGCCAAAGGGAAACAGTTCTTGCATAGAAACGTTTTAAGCTTATATAAATAAATAAAATAGCTAGAAAAAATAGAAATAGGCCTACTGCAAACTTGGATAGTCCCATCATCTGAATATACGGTGCGAATCACAGACCGCCTCTGATCTTCAAATAACAATATACGGCAATGCTTTTTATAGTAATGCTTGTTACAAAAGTTCTTCCTAGTTTTAGTAGGTAACTGATGCAAAAAGCTCGGATTTTCATTATATACACCTATCCAATATAACGATATATCTCAACAGAAAAAATAAGAACCCCGCACCATGCGCTATATCATGTGTACCAATAAATGTCTGAAAAAGTCTAATTTTTCCTCTATTCTTCATTTCCTTCTTTCGTACCGAGCTCCCAAAGTTCACTTTTTATGATGGTCGCACAAGTTCACTTTGAGCGCGTGGGTGGACTTAAGCATGTGTTTGCTCTCCGCTAAGGCCGTGTTTACTCGTTATTAAACCAGGAGAAACGTAAATGTTAGAGGCTCATACTTTCGATCCCTTTCACAAGTTTTTCTCTTATCTTCTTCTTTTTCCTTCCAGTTCTTCTTTTTTGATCGTTTTTTGTTCCGGGAAGGTGGTGGGGCGAAGAGGGTACGAGAACGATACGCTTTTCAAAAAGAAGGTTTTAATCATGACATGAAAGAAGGGAGCGCTTTCTTTGTAATCGCCTGTCCTTTGTTAACAGTTTTACCTTGATTCGTTAGGCCTTCATTCTCTGCATATCATTCTTAAATGACACGACCGTACAGGCATCTTCGTCCGCACATGAAAGGAATAGGACGGGACACTTGCCTTTAAGGATTTAAAAGAACGCATTTATAGAGCGTGGTTTTTTTTTTTCTCAATTTATTCAATACACTGAGCTTTAGGGTGTATACAAATGAGAATCGCAACCCCTATGTCACCGTCGTTTATCATAAGCTTCACGGTATAATTTAAATCTGAATGATTCTATCTCAGTTATATTATAATGGAGTTTCCATGGTCTGTTTCCACAAGATAAGCTGTTTAACACCTGCCGTAAGAGTAAATGAATTTACGGAAACATTATCATAGCCCCGTATCATAGACGATCATCGGAGCATCTTCAGAAGATTTTGCTACGATAAACATCTAATCATGGCTATTTTGCCTCATCCCTTCACTGCAAGCATTGCAATGGCACAACTTTTCATCCACTTAGTCATTGCCAACGCGCTTTAGACAGCATTTTAAAATCAGGATAAACGGAGCTATTTTGTATTTGACGAATATACCCGCGGCTTTAAACTTGCAACTTTAACGCTATAATGGTATCCTTAGCGATTACAAATATTTCAAAGCGACCACTTTTAATAGGAACAGTAGGTAAACAAAAACAGAATTAGATATCTAACAAGAATATCCACTGAGAAGAGAGGCTGATTTAGTCAAAGTTGAAACGACAGGAAAATTATCGACAACACAACATTTTTTCGTTTTATTTCGTTTCAGTTTGTAAAATAGTGTTAGTTTATATAATTTCTTAAATATACTTATTTTCATTAAGAAACGAATGTTTCGGACCGACTGAATGAAACGGAATAAAAATGAAGGCCTGGAGCTAAGCGCTGGGATGTTAGATCATTCAGCGCTGAACCGTGAAATTGAAAGTAATAGGGGTTTTAAAGGTGTAAAAGGAGCAAACTTTGCAGTTGCACTGTGTAACGCTGTTAGGGGAGGGTGGAAAATATGATGGAAGAAAGAGGTACAGTCAAAGAAATGAAAGGGGTTGCAGCTAGGGGCCGAAGGGACGCTGCAAAGACCCTTTCTAACGCCTACAATACACCGGGTGAGGAGCACTGACGGCACTACCCCTCTACGGGAAGACCACCAGTATGTCAAGACAGTTATTCTAAAGTCTTCACAATAAAATTTACAAGCTACCGGAATTCTGAAGGGCAGATGTATTTCGCACTTATTAGAGAAAAGAACGATTTAACCATTCTTCAAGTTATACATTACTGATCAGATATTTGATTAAGGATAAGTCCGAGTTACATACATCAATATTAAGGGGTAAATCACTTGGATGTGATTCATATAATTATGATATCACTCACAGAGCTGAAAATGCCTGTTGTAACAAAGGAATTGTGAAGTCTTTGCATCCACCTCCATCCTTTGAGTAATGACATTTTTGACCATCCCACGAAGTTTCCAACATACCAGCATATGTTTGTTTTTATTGTGACAGATAATGTCATCTGCAAATTCAAGCCCATAAAAAAGGGCATTAAGGAAGGTGGGGCACAGCCTACAATATCTTACAAGGTCGACAGGCCACCCTTGTTTAGTCCAAGTTCATTTGATCTCAAGACTTGGGTTTTGGGTTCGAGTTCAAAATATTATAGAGACTTAAACCCTTTTCCTTGACGGAATCATCGCTGCTCTTGGTGATGTTACTGATCCCCGAGTCTGCAAAATTTTATATCAGTACAAACCAATCAATAATTTTGGAATGTGTGTCGCATTTTTCAGAGAAGACTTTTATACGGTTGCTCAGTTGTTTCTCTTTATTCAGTATATGTGGAATTAGAATCGATCACTAGACCTGTTGTTGTATTAGTGAAGACTAGTACCTCTGTCTGAGGTATTTACATCACAGGCCAAAAAAGCTCTTTCGGTTGATGAGCTTCAGTATAAATATAAATATTTATTGCAAACTTTGGCTCTAATAGTAACTATAAAAAAAGTTGTCATCGGAATTAGGTCCCATATTGCCCTTTACTTCCAGAATTATTCTAATTTTTATTTTAACTTTGCTGACCAAGCAGATCTTTATCTCAAAAAGAGGCTAATAAACCCGATACTACAAACTGAAGTACTCAGCCAAATAATTCATCTAGCTTCTCCGACTCTGCAGCTAAATCTGGAGGATATAAGGAAAGTCTTTGACAGAAAATGGACGACTAAGGAATAGCACAGTCCTATTTGTTTCTGTACTCTATATAAAAGGCCCATAAACCAGATAAAGCATTAAAACATTCGTCCTGCTGTTATCTGAAACTGTTGCGCACATGTAGAAATGGAGGGTGATAAATACAGCATCAGAGTAGTAATATTTTGCCATACACCCAAAATCATTCCTAGATGGTAGGAAAACTTTATTGTCCTAGCCTATCATACTGCATTAGTTGGTTATTTAGGAGTCACCTGGACTTACAGTCAGGTTCTCAGAAATCTATTAGCATACATTTATGCAAGAAGTTAATGAGAAGTTATAAATCTCCCCAAAAGTCATCATGTACTTAATATGCCCAAACTGAGTATTACTCTTGATGCACAATTATTTGAAAAAGATTTAAAATAAAAAAGCTAAAGTGAATTCAAAACTAATGACATAAATATTAGTAGAGAATTAAAGAAATTACTTGGATTGAGGCGGTCGAAACGTTGAAGATATTTGAAGAATGACTACTTTGGAGATCTAAATAACTTTGATCAAAAGGGACCGTTCCATTTAATATTAAATAAACTTGAAGCTGAATGTTTCAAAAGAGAGTTCAGTCCCATTTGCACTCTGGGTAAATTTCTTGAATCTATCATTATAATTTAGACTCCTACCCGCTGCTCCATTGTCGCTTAAGTAAAGCAGTAGTTCAGCATTTAGAGACGTTAAAACATTCATTTTCTATTTTTGTGGTGTATCTGATGTACGATACACATTGTATACTTCCTTACATATGTACACACACATAACTACACACACACCTTAAGTCTACAGGAAGTCACGCTTACCTACTCTACTATTTAAACGCCATTACTTTGGCGCGCCGGGGTAATTGGATATGCTGTTATTTTCTATATCCTATTTCTTCAGATTGCCGAACATTTCATATACTTTTCTCTTTTTGCACAATTTAAATTCAAAGTTAAAAAGTAAAAGAATGAACACAAAAGACATATGAAAGCTTTAGAATTTGAATAAAAACCAAAACATTAACTTATCTGAAATAAAAACAAAACATTGGAATAAGGCAGAGGTCCGACGCAACACGGACACCCACCCACACCATGCAGCAGTTCGAAAAGGACTGACACCAGGTATATGCAGAAAGAGGAATGGGGGAGGGGATCTAAACAACAGACTGTAACAAGTGGATTAAGCAATAAATAGTTGGCTAGAGGATGTTTGTTGATTGAGAGTGGGAACCGATAATTCAATCATAATAGACTTAAGAGTAGTTAATTCATCAATATTTTGGGTTTAACCTATAATGCTAAAATCTTTGCGATCTATGTGTGTTTTGCAAGTTTTACTATGGTTTCTGATATTTGATTGATCAGGATTAGACAAACGACTCCCTCTTCTGTAGCTAACGCCTTGACGAGAGGAGATCCACACTTTTACCAGCCTCCTATGGTAGATTCACAACAAACGTGCATTTGACGTCCAGGTCAGTCCCTTACGACGCTCTTGATTGGCTGTTGATAAGCCATTCACAGGGCTGGAAACTCTCAGTCTCTCTTGAGAGTTCACGTAGGCAGGATGTATGTTCCATCTTTCCTGAGGTGGCTTATCAACAGCCAATCAGGAGCGTCGTAAGGGACTGGCCTAGACGTCAAATGCAGTTGATGTGAATCTACTATAGTACATCTGGCGTATAAGCCTAGGTCATATCTTGGAAATGTGTATTTACAAATCACTCTGGATGTAAGCAGGTGGCTGATCTTGTCCTTGATCTGGAACAAGGTCCACCAGAGAGGAGTGGGAAAAAAGACCATATTTCGGATCAACCTCAACACCCGTCCCCCAATTGGGCTCACAGGCGATAAACCCCATAAGCTTGCCGTTATCTTAACCCTCACGTACATTGACCATTAACGACTCCACGGAAAAAACACCAAATATTTCGCTCTAGTTCAGAAAAGAACACAAAAATGGCTCTTGAAGAATTCTTTGAATAGGCGAACTATGGTTTCGCTCAACCACTTGAAAATACCCAACCCCATTTTGGCTAAAGAAATACTCTACGAATTAAAAAAACCACCATTTCACGACCCCTTGAAACTACCCAACTCCATTTTGGCTCAAGATATACTCTACAGAAGAAAAAAACACCATTTCACATAATATGAATATGAGTGAAAAAATTCTAAGTACCCTAACCTAACCTAACCTAACCTAACCCACTGAGTGAAAAATTCTAAGTCCCTTAACCTAACCTAACCTAACTCAACCTAACCTAACCTAAGTTCACAAAAAGACCAGTGGCCCTCAAAGCTTCAAACACTTTTCTCAAACTTACCATATGAGTTCGCCAATCATTGCTGCAAACAACTAAATCATCAATATAAATTTCAGTGCCTTACAAATGACTCTGTTCATAAGCCGCTGAAAGGTACATGCAGCATTCTTCATCCCAAAAGGCATTACTTTACATTCATAAAGTCCAAAGGGAGTTACAAAAGCAGAGATTTCCCTGGTTCGATCAGACGGGCACTTGCCAATATCCTTTCAACAGATCCAACTTGGTAATAAATTTAGCCGACCCTATCTGATCGAGACAGTCATCAATGCGGGGCAAAGGAAAGCAGTCATTTTTAGTACTGGCATTAACCTTACGGTAATCCACACACATACGGTACTTCTCATAAGGCTTCTTAACCAGAACAATTGGAGAGCTCCATGGACTTACTAACCTAACCTAACCCACCAAGTGAAAAAATTCTAAGTCCCTTAACCTAACCTAACCCAACCCAACCTATTGGCTCAAGATATACTCAATGGATGAAAAATAACCACCTCACACAAATATGAATATGAGGGAAAAAAATTCTAAGTCCCTTAACCTAACCTAGCCTAACCTGACCCACGTGAAATACCCAACCCCATTTTGGCTCATGGTATACCCTTCGGACGAAAAGCCACCATTTTACATAAATATGAATATGAGGGAAAAAATTTTAAGTCCCATAACCTAACCTAACCTAACCCACATAAATATATGAAAAATATGAATATGGGGAAAAAATTCTAAGACCCTTAACCTAACCTAACCCAAGTGAGTGAGTATATGAAAAGATATAAATATGAGTAAAATAAATTATAACTCCCTTAACCTGACTTTCTTCATGATTCACTGCCAGGTGCGCAACATGTCATATCACGTAATAGTATGAATGCGAAAAGATTTCTTAACTCCATAACCTAACATAATGAAACTCTGTGGAAGGTTGAACAATAAAGAATGAGGGTACTAAAAACCAATTATGACCACTCACATATTTTTATTACATAAACCTGTATACAAGCGTCAGATTCACCCTCTTCTCCCGAGACGCATTCAAAAACAATACCGCCACGATTCTTTATCACCAACCTCAAACTGCTATACAATTTTACAATAAAAAACCACAATCTTCTAAATTCATTATCTTGTACCACTTGACGTAAAATAATCAATAGAGAGCTGGTGTCTTTGTCCAAATAATAAACCAAAAAAATAATAAACGAATAAAATCGTGGAGAAAAATGTAACAAAAATAAGACTAAATTCCGCTTCAGAGTCGAACGAAATTCGTCTCATTCTCATGACAACGAACCTGCTTCGAACAGTCATTCAGGTTGATGCATATTTTCTCCTAACTTATCATTGCTGGCGATATATTGATGCCATTCTCTCTCTCTCTCTCTCTCTCACAAGTGTCTGGTAATAATAACGCTGACAAACAAGCATCATTTACTGAACAGATGTCAAACTTCCTAACATATCAATGCTGGCGATATAATGTTTCTCTCTCTCTCTCTCTCTCTCTCTCGCTCGCTCTCTCTCTCTCTCTCTCTCTCTCGCCAAGCAAGCATTGTTTTTACTCAACAGATGGTCAAACAGATGTCAAACTTCCAAAAACCATATCATTGCTGGGCGATATATGTTTTTCTCTCTCTCTCTCTCTCTCTCTCTCTCTCGCTCGCCAAATCTCTCTCTCTCTCTCTCTCTCTCGCCAAGCAAGCATTGTTTACTCAACAGATGTCAAACAGATGTCAAACTTCCAAACATATCATTGCTGGCGGTATAATGTTTCTCTCTCTCTCTCTCTCTCTCTCTCTCTCAAGGGGGAACCGCAATATATGGGAAAGACAAAAAACAAGGAAAAATATATGAGAAATATAGTAGTAACTCAGAATGTTTGAACTAATAGAACGGTAGAATTTGAATCTGAAAAATTGATGAACATAGTAATATATAGAACCTCCTAATACTAAAGAGTTTGACTTAATAATTGAAAAATTGGATGATATATGTAGAAATCACAAGGACTGGACTATTCTCTATCTGGTGACTTCAACTTTTCCTTTCGTAGAATGGAAAGAAACGAATAGGAGATTGTTGGTTGTACTTATACATATAAAAAAGAGAGTAATAGTAGTGCAGAAGATAAGAGGCAATTTGAAAAGCTATTAGATATGCTTGACTAGAAATACAACATTCAACAAATAAATCACCTGCCAACAAGAAAGGAAAATACTTTTAGACCTAGTATTGTGAACGAGATGAATTATGTTAAAAGAAATAATAGTTTATAATGCGAGTTATTTTCAGACCATAAGTCATAGAATTTAACAGTTCATTCCAAAGCAAGTGAAAATAGAGATAAGCAAGAAATGAAAAAAGTGGAAGGATATGAAAATACAACTTCTACAGTAAAAATATAAATGGTCAGAAATTAATGAAGAATTAAACAAAGATTGGGATAACATTTTCGTAAGTGATGACATAAGGGTAAATACGGAGATATTATATAAAATATTGGAGATAATAGTGGAAAAATATATACCGAAGAAGAAAAGTAAACATCATTCATGCATACCAAGAGACAGAAGAATCTTGTTCCAGAAAATCAGAAAGTGGAAAAAAGGTCTTGCAAAAGAAAAAAATGCATGGAAAGTTATAGAACTAAAAAGTAAGATAGAAAATGCAGAAAAAAAGATTATACAATCAAAAGAAATGAAAAAACGGGACTTGGAAGAAAAAAAACCCTATTAAATATCAAGCAAAACCCAAACTATTATACTCATATGCGAAGAAGATGAATAAAAGAAGAATAGAAATAGGCCCTCTGAGAATTGAAGGGAAGATTAAACGAATGGAAAAAAAGGAAATTTTGCCAACATACTGGCCAGAACGATAATAAGAGAGAATTCACCCCTAGAATAGATAATGAACAGATAATGATATAGAAGTAAGGGATGAAAATAGTGAATATTTAGCTGGAACATAGATATTAATGAAGCTGATATTGTGCAGGCTATTAATGAAATTAAAATGGAGCTGCTGCAGGGCCTGATGGAATCCTGCTATTTTGTTAAAGAAAGTAGTTCATTCTATCGCAAAGCCACTTGCAATATTATTAAGACAAAGTGTAGATACAGGCAAGATATATGATGAGCACAAATTAGCGTATATTACCCCTACTTTCAAAAAGTGGATCAAGACTAGAGGCAAGTAATTATAGGCCTGTGAGTCTAACATCACATATAATGAAAGTGTATGAAAGGGTAATGAAGAAAAAATATTATGAAACATTAATAAAAAATAATTTGTTTAATAAAGGACAACATGGTTTCGTACCCGGAAAAAGTACACAAACCCAACTGTTAGTCCACCGTGAAAACATATTCAAAAATATGAAAAGCGCGGAAATGAAAAACAGATGTGGTTTATTTAGACTTTGCAAAAGCTTTTGATAAAGTAGACCATAATATATTAGCGAAGAAAATTAGAAAACACAATATCGTGGATAAAGTAGGAAGATGGTTAAAAGAATTTTTACACAACAGAAAACAGATAGTTATTGCAAACGACGAGAAATCGGATGAAGCCAAGGTAATATCCGGTGTGCCGCAAGGTACGGTGTTAGCTGCAATACTGTTTGTTATTATGATTGAAGACATAGACAATAAGGTTAAGGATTTCGGTAGTGAGTAGTTTCGCAGATGACACAAGAATAAGTAGAGAAATTACTTGTGATGAAGATAGGAACGCTCTACAAAGAGACCTTAACAAAGTATATGATTGGGCAGAGGTAAATAGGAATGGTATTTAACTCTGATAAATTTGAATCAATAAATTATGGAGACAGAGAAAGAAAGCTATATGCATATAAGGGACCTAATAATGAGACCATCACAAATAAGGAAGCAGTTAAAGACCTTGGTGTGATGATGAATAGGAACATGTTATGCAATGATCAAATAGCAACTCTGTTGGCAAAATGTAAAGCAAAAAATGGGAATGTTGTTACGGCACTTCAAAACAAGAAAAGCTGAACACATGATTATGCTTTATAAAACATATGTTCGTAGTCCACTTGAATATTGCAATATGATATGGTACCCACACTATCAAAAGGATATTGCACAAATAGAGAGTGTACAAAGGTCCTTACAGCTAGAATAGAAGAAGTTAAGGACCTAGACTACTGGGAAAGACTACAATTCTTAAAATTATATAGTCTGGAAAGGAGAAGAAAAGAACGCTACATGATAATTCAGGCATGGAAACAGATAGAAGGAATAGCAGAAAATATCATGGAACTAAAAATATCAGAAAGAGCAAGCAGAGGTAGATTAATAGTGCCCAAAAATATCAGGAAAAATAGGAAAGCACACAGGACATTAATCCACTACGCACCAGCATCGATAATGCAGCGTCTATTCAATGCGTTGCCAGCTCATCTGAGGAATATATCAGGAGTGAGCGTAGATGTGTTTAAGAATAAGCTCGACAAAATATTCTACAAACTGCATCCCAGACCATCCAAGATTGGAAGATGCAAAATATACCGGAAGATGTACTAGCAACTCTCTGGTAGACATTAGAGGTGCCTCACACTGAGGGACCTGGGGCAACCCGAACAAGATGTAAGGTCTGTAAGGTAAGGTAAGGTCTCTCTCTCTCTCTCTCTCTCCAAGCAAGTATTGTTTACCGAACAGATGTCATTGAACTCGGCCACCTGATTTTCTTTACAAGAAAAGATTACAAAGTTCAGTACATCTGAATTGCAATCTTGAGGAGGAACATCTGCAAAATCACAGCACCAACAACAACTGTTTTGTCTAAATTGCAGGGAAAATTTTCCTTCGCAACGGTATGACCGCCAATTGACAATGTGATAGTCACTCTCAATTCACAACTAGCTGTATTTTGAGAGAGAGAGAGAGAGAGAGAGAGAGAGAGAGAGAGAGAGAGAGGGAGAGAGAGAGAGAGAGAGAGAGAGAGAGGGGTATAACATTTGAAGTTACATCAAGCGTACCAAATCGTTCGGTGAAAAACCTATAATATCACACTCACACAGTGAGTATGTATTTACTGAGATATAAGTAAATAAAAAGAAATAAATAAGAAATAAATATAGACACAAGGTCATCATAACATTACAAAGAGAACGCCTGACTTGAAGTTATGTCAAGGAAGTTGATATACCAGAGACAAATGATAAATTTCCATCTATTTTTTTCTCGAACATATAAGAAACAGGCGGAATCTTCTACGGTATGTTGAAAATCCAAAACTTCGAACAGAAGAATTTCGAAAGGAAAGGCATAAAAACACACGTACTTGCATTATCCTCACGGATCACGCCTATTTTACTAAGCCTTCCTGCAATCGATGAACAAGACCTCGGGGGATTCAATGAATTATGAAATCTAAGCCTACATATTGAAGGCAGGCACTGGGGGGAGGGGGAGAGGACTTCCAGCTATCTGGGCGCTAATATCCACGGAAAGAGGGAGCTGGCATGGCTGGACATCAAGAACAAGAGATCCAGAAAACAAAGAGACGAAAGACGTGGAGGATTTCAAAGCGAGACTTAGGAAAAAATAGACAGCTGTCACGAAGGAGGAATAGTTGGAAGAAAGGAAGAGCTAATAGATATAAAGAAGTTACGGAAGCTGCGGGCGCATTTCGAGAGAAATGCGCAGAGAAATTGAGGCCCCAAAGATAATCTCATCAAGAAGACACCATGACCTACAGGCCAAAAAAGCAAACCAGGCATAGGCAATCTGACAAACCAGCAGCATACGTTTAAGCCTTCTCAAAAAATGGCTACTATCCAGAATTAAAATATGCTAAGTCAAATGTGGCACAACGCTCCTGCCCATTTCTTCAAGTCCCATTCGTTCTCCGAAGTCTGGAGTCCCAGACTCCACACTCCGCCATAGCATCGGTCATCACCCACTAACATGCTGCTTTAGATCTACTGGAATCTTCCTTGAAGGGTGGGAAGCATTCAGTAAGCAGCAGAACTGACTAGGAGAAATATAATTAGAATTCAGCTCAAGTCTGAGGGGTGGTTTATCCCGAAGTCGTTTTAGAATCCTTGAGGCTCCAGGTCTGGCCTGCCACCCAGTCAAGTTCGACCAAGAAAGGAATAACGAAATGAAATTCACATGCTGACGCGAAGACTCAAGATAAAAAGATGGATTGAAAAATCAACTGTTCACCCAACGCTATAAGGTTCACTGGATCCAAAGACTCTAGATGAAAGCTTCGAGATCCTTAGAAGCCATCTTTGAAGGCTTCGGAGCTCGCATGCGTCTGATTTGAAATCTAAGGTAAAAGGAAGTTCAGGGAAAAGAATAACAGCAGAGAACGATAATGCGACAGCCGTAAAAGCTTTCAAAAGAGAAGCAAGCGGGAGACCTGAGGACCAGATGTGAGCGGATGGAATCCTGGATTTTGGAAGACGAGGGAGGATCTCAAGTTGCAATGAAGGAGGAATAGTTGGAGAAGTAGACAAGAAAAAGAAAGGAAGAGCTAATAGATATAAAGGGAATAGCTGAGGGAAAGCCATACAAGTACGGAAGCTCCAGAGAAATTCAGGTCCCAGAAGATAATCTCATCAACAAGACACTATGAAGAACGCAAACATCGGCCTAACCATCACATGCAGGCCAAAAAACAAACCAATCATTAGGCAATAACAGTGGAGATTCAAGATTTAGAAGCACTAAAATCTTTCCAAACAGAAGCAAGCTGGAAACCCGAGGACTAGATGTGAGTGGATGGAACCCTGGATTGCAGAGGGAGTCTTCAGTACTTAGTATATCAGACGAAAAAGGATATAACAGAAAGGTTGATGAACTGGGAACCAAATACGTAATACTGGATGAAGCAAAGGAAATGACAGCAATCTTTTTGTTGTACCCTTTGCCAGGTAAGTATCATTCCAACTGCAACTAGAAGCAATCTATTTGGTGTACCCTGAGCCAGGTAAGTATCATTTCAATTACAACTAGAAGCAATGTATTTGATGTACCCTGTGCCAGGTAAGTATGCTTCTAATTACAACTAGAAGCAATCTGTTTGGTGTACCCTGTGCCAGGTAAGTATGCTTCTTGTTACAACTAGAAGCAATTTATTTGGAATACCCTGTACCAGATAAGTATTCTAATTACAACTAAAGACAATCTATTTGGAGTAACCTGTGCCAGGTAAGTATTATTCTAATTACAACCAGAGACAATGTATTTGGAATACCCTGTGGCAGGTAAGTATCATTCTAATTACAACTAGAAGCAATCTATTTGGTGTACCCTGTACCAGGCAAGTATTTATCTAATTAACACTAGAGGCAATCTATTTAGTGTACCTTGTGCCAGGTAAGTATGCATCTAATTCCAATTAGAAGCTATCCATTTGGTGTACCCTGTACCAGATAAGTATGCTTCTAATTACAACTAGAAGCAATCTGTTTGGTGTACCCTGTGCCAGGTAAGTATGCTTCTAATTATAACTAAAAGCAATGTATTTGGTGTACCCTGTGCCAGGTAAGTATGCTTCTGATTATAACTAGAAGCAATGTATTTGGTGTATCCTGTGCCAGGTAAGTATGCTTCCTATTACAACTAGAAGCAATGTATTTGGTGTACCCTGTGCCAGGTAAGTATGCTTCTAATTATAACTAGAAGCAATGTATTTGGTGTACCCTGTGCCTGGTAGTATGCTTTCTAATTGTATAAAATAGAAGCAATGTATTTGGGTACCTGTGCCAGTAAGTATGCTTCAATTATAACTAGAAGCAATGTTTGGTGTACCCTTGCAGGTAAGTATGCTTCCTAATTACAACTAGAAGCAATGTATTTGGTGTGTACCTGTGCAGTACCAAAGTATGCTTCTAATTACAACTAGATGCAATGTATTTGGTACCCTGTGCCGGTAAGGTATGCTTCTAATTACAAACTAGAAGCAATTGTATTTGGTGTACCCTGTGCCAGGGTAAGTATGATTTAATTATAACTAGAAGAAAGTATTTGGTACCCTGTGCGGTAGTATGCCTGCTAATTCACACTAGAAGCAATGTATTTGGTGTACCCTGTGCCGGTTTAAGTATGCTTTAATACAAACTAGAAGCAATGTATTTGGTTGTACCCGTGCCAGGTTAAGTGCTTCTAATTAAACCTAGAAGCCAATTATTTGGTGTACCCTGTGGCAGGTAAGTATGCTTCTAATTAAACCTAGAAGCAATGTATTTGGGGTTACCCTGTGCAGGTAAGTATGCTCTAAGGTTAAATAGAACAATGTATTTGGTGTACCCTGTGCAGGTAAGTAATGCTTCTATTACTAGACAAATGTATTTGGTGTACCTGTGCCAGGTAAGTATGCTTCTAATTAAACTAGAAGCAACTAGAACAAAGCAATGTATTTGGTGTACCCTGTGCCAAGTAAGTATGCTTCTAATTAAACTAGAAGCAATGTATTTGGTGTACCCTGTGCCAAGTAAGTATGCTTCTAATTACAATTAGAAGCAACCCATTTGGTGTACCCGACAATTCCGCGCAGGACAATTCAGCGCCGACAATTCAGCACATGACAATTCAGGGTAAGGAATATTCAGCACAAAGACATTTTGCGAAATAAAATAAAAACATGGAAAATGAAAAAAAAAAAAATAATTAAAAAAAATAATTAATCTTTTATTTGTAATATTGAATTTTAAAAAGTAGACAAAAATATTTATTGAAATGACATACTATAAAATATTCCTGTTCAAAAATACTCATACTAATTTATTTCTGCAATTCATTAGATAGCTTATATTTTGTAAGTATTCCATTTTGTTTGCTTGATTCCCATATTTACTAACTGGCGTTTTTATTGTCTTAGCTGTTCTCTGAAATTTGCTTTTTTTTTCTGGAATCGTCGTGTCCACCTCTCATTCTCAGTGTCCTTTTCTCTACGTTGTCTTGCTCCAATTTCAAAAACTCCACATCCTTCGCAGAACATATGAATAATAGAATGTGATCACGACCTTTCTTTAATAAAATCCGCTCCATGTTTTTATTTTCTTTTTATTTTTTAGCTCAGCGAATGTTTGTATAAAAAACTACGCTCCAGAAAAGGAAATATATCCAGTCCGAGTTTAGAAAATAACAGTAAAACTATTATTCACTTGTTGTTATAGCATAAATAACAACCGTCAATTGTTCGATGGTTGAAAGTGTAAACAATCCTAGATTATTACCAATATTTTTAACTGCAAGTAGTTAGTTTCGTTTTCTGTTGCCAAATCGGAAACAAATGAGTATAATTTTCAATATCTTTATTCAATAAATATCATATTTCATTTTTTGAATTTCAAAAATAATTTACAAATAAAAACTAATTTGATAACTGTTTTTTTTTCTATGCTTTAGCTTTATTTCGCCTAGTTGTCTTTGCGCTGAATAGTCCTTGTGCTGAATCGTCATGCACTGAATTGTCTCTAAGCTGAATTGCCGGCGCGGATCTCGGCGCTGAATTGCCCTCCGAGGAATCGTCGGCCAACGACTCTGTACCAGGTAAGTATGCTTCTAATTACAACTAGAAGCAATGTATTTGGTGTACCCTGTGCCAGGTAAGTATACTTCTCATTACAACTAAAAGGCAATCTATTTGGCGTACTCTGTGCCAGATAAATATGCTTCTAATTACAACTAGAAGCAATCTATTTGGTGTACCCTGAGCCAGGTAAGTATGCTTCTAATTACAACTGGAGGCAATCTGTTTGGCGTACCCTCTGCCAGGTTAGTAGGATTCTAATTGCAATTAGAAGTAATCTATTTGGTGTACCCTGTGCCAGGTAATTATGCTTCTAATTATAACTAGTAGCAATTTATTTGGAATACCCTGTACCAGGTAAGTATTCTAATTACAACTAGAGGCAATCTATTTGGAGTACCCTATGCCAGGTAGGTATTATTCTAATTACAACCACAAACCATTTATTTGGCATACCCTGTGCCAGGTAAGTGTTATTCTAATTACAACTACAATCTATTTGGCGTACCTGTGCCAGGTAAGTATCATTCTAATTACAACTAGAAGCAATCAATCTGGCATACCCTGTGCCAGGTAAGTATTATTCTAATTACAACTAGAAACAATCTATTTAGTGTTCCCTGTGTCAAGTATTATTCTAATTATACAAGCACAAGCAATCTTTTACGTGTACCCTGTGTCACGTAAGTCTTATTCTTCGAAAATAAGCCAGAAACTCGTCTGTCTTACCTAGTCTGGTGGACATTTCTTCTCCGAAATTAAGATCTGACTTGAGAGTAAAATTCTAAGATGGCAATAATACTAACATAGATGGTAATGAATTAATAAATAAACAAATAAACGATATCTGAGCCACCAGTTGCTGCCTAACCATAATTTTTGTTGGGCTACTGGGGAAGCCAAATATTTTTGCGTGGTTCTGATTAATTATTTAACTAGTGCTATTTATCTAGTTATTATCATAATTGTTCTTGCACACCTCTACACAATAAATCAGACTTCGTGAGCCAGACCATTCTAGACGTACATATATTAGGGCTTGTGCCTTGTATGATAAGGCGCCCTATGAGGTAATGTTAGACTAGCGATAATCTATACGATAAGTCGGTTGGTATTGCACTTCCATCTTCAATGGAGTGTCTGGGGTTTTGTAGATCACTTACGAAGTCGGTATTATCTTTACGACGATGTGTTAAACTCATGGTTCGGTGAGGTTCTTGTAGAAAACACTAAGTATAAAAAATTATATATTCTTCTGAAGTTTTACATGGTGAAGATCAGGTATGATTGTACAAGTCTTCTAATAACGATAGCTTGATCGCTTCTGCCAATGATGATGGCTAATCCTATTCCTCTACATGATAAAGCTTAGGTAAAGAGGTACAAGGTCTTCTAATGACGATAGCTAACTCTGTTCTGCTTGTCTACCATCTCTGTTACAAGTTATGAAGGAACAGACAGTAGTTCGAACATATGAACATACTATCAGATGACATAGTTTCATACGAACACACAATCGAATGAGACACGCTACAGATCACGTAGGCGGTAGTTGTCTCAAGCAGGAGCTTGGACTAATGTTTATAAACAATTGAATGACTACAGGTGGACGGCATGTTATCTTAGCCTACTTTTATTGTATACGTCATCTTTAGCGTCTCTAGTCTGATCACATTCCTGCAAGCAATCTGGTTGACCTCTTTAGTTTTAGACTTTTATATATATGGACTAACATTCCATATTTTTATTATGTAAACACTTACATTAGCTCGGTCAGCTACCAAAACCAACTACTGAATATTACTCAAACTTGACTTGCATTTGACTTATAGGAGTGTGATACAGACACTATGTGAATATATATATAATATAATAATAAAATTCATTGTGTACATGAATGATTCAAGTAATAAAATATAAAACAATGATATTGGTAAATAATAGTGATCACGGATATATAATGATACAGTTTTTTCACTTCATCTCATCAAGATACTTATGCTACAGAAAAATACTAATGTACTCTGATAATTGCATAGAATGAAGATTAACATGATAAAAATCATATTTTAACTGATAAAAATTTTCATATATGAATTGATAACATTATTAATGTTTATGCTGATTGATTCGTTGATTTTCATGCTAAATGTTATATATCTGATTCATTAATTCATATACTAACTCATAACTGCAAGATTAATGGTAAGATATAAGGTAACAGATTGATTATAGGCTACCTGATTTGTTTATACATATGTATATGGATTCATATAATTATGATTAATATATGTGCACTTTAAATAGCCTTTAAATATCCATATTGCGTCACACGCAAAGATATATTTAGATTCTGTTATGTATGATCTATATAATAGTTCATTTATATAATAGATCCTATTGCGTACACGCAAAAAATATATTTCGATTCTGTTATTTTATGATCAATTTATTATAGGATACATGATACTTTTTATATATAGGATACATGACCGAGGTTATACTACTTCACTTTTAACTAGCGTTCGAACAACTTTTCGTCCATTACACAGTTCCAGACAACCACCTATAGCCAATTGAAACGGCCTTTTTCAATGGTTAAAACAAGGGGAAAATTTGCCTGGGGCGGGTCCAACGTTCTTTTTTTTTTTCGCTCATACTTATTCTCTGCATCCTAAGCTACACGATTACGTTCGCGATGAATAAAAAAAAACATCCAGCACGAGTCCTTCGCAGCAAGTAGAGTTGAATATCCTTCGGGTCGTAATTGTCGGAAGTATGTCCCTTTTGTAGTCGAATTCGACAGCCGCAGCGTTCCGCATGAAAACGAGATTAACGACGAGATACGGTGTCGGTCGAAGAAGTCCATGAAATTCCTTTCATTGTAGGCGGTTGTTACTTGACTGTAGTCGTCCGCTGCGACGAACGATTTTTTGAAGTTGCTATGTGAAACTCTCGTACTGCAGGATACTGTAACCGGTTCCATTAATCAGCCTGCAAGTGAAATTATACTTGTCACAAGGGCAAAGTAAATTCAGACGACATCCAAATACAGGGGAGGGGAGAGAGCCATTTAGACCAGACTTAAACCCACATGAATTCGCTGATATTTCGGAATTCAAAAGAGTCCGCTGTACAAACTTTTTTATCCATGGCATTAACAATGATGAACCTATCCAGGTCTATGATGACTTGTAAAAATATCCAGAATTATAAAAATAAATAGATATCATTACGAATCTCAAAGAAAATTCGATATTACTGTAGTAAGTTACTAGACAAAGAAGAGGAAAACGGAGCTAATTGTAAGATTGCCAGGCAACATAAGAGTCAAAGAGAAGATTAATCATGATTCTATGTGCTCTAAACAAAAGTTTCATATTCAATTTTCTCGTGCGCATCCTCTGAGGTTAACTTTTAAAACATTATTAATAGGTAGGAGATGCAACGAAAAACCCACTATGTAACTAATTTCTAAATAAACTTTTGGTTTTCCAAGAAAATGTGACATTTTCCCATGAATGTTTTACTTGAATTGTAATAGGCTAATGTTGCAAGTAAATATTTCATATATACATATCTTGATACTTCTAAATGTCTATGAGGTTCAGAAAAAAAAAATTAATTCATTTTGTTGTTATAGAAATTCTATTTGGCTTATTAATTGTTCATTAATTTTAAAATGATTACAAGTCCTTAACTAATTGCATTACACACATGGATAAGAATATGTTTATGTGGCCTGTCATGTGACCTATGAACCACATGTGAAGTTCATGAACTAAGCATTCCTTTCTCCAGTCAATCTGCTTTTGCAAGCAGAGACGACACACAGATGAAGCCTGTGTAAGCAGATTATTGAGGTTAAAAGGAACAAATAGCTGATACGGCAATGATGGACGTCGTCACTTGGCAGGAGATTGCTCTCAGCCAGCTAAGAGTTACGTTACTTGCTGTAATACCATACGACTTTAGGATAAATTTATTGTCTTTTAATACTCGACCCACATGAGAAGAATGTCTGAAAAAAAAAAACAGTACCAAATTGAACAATATATTAGTTTCATGTTGGAAACTGCATAATTGTAATTATGTTAAATTAAATATTCCTTATTCAAACTATATGAAAAGGTTTCCATACAAATTCCTATATATATTATTAGCCCTGTATAAGATTCATTATAGGGATTAGTTTCATAGATAACATTTTCACTTCTAGACTTCCTGACTTTAAAATCTCTTTTATTTTATTTATTTATTTTATTATTATTAGTTTATTTATTTATTTATTTAATTTTTTTTTTTTCATTGACTACGAATATAAATCACCGGGACAGACAATATGTCAGTAGATTTTGGATATGTGTTTGAACTTTTAGCTTATTTGTCATTACTAAAGCGTTAAGTTAGAGTTCAAATCTTTACGCATATAATTTGGATATTTCATTATCTATGGTTACGTTTTGCTTATTGATTTTATCGTGATTCCTTTTTTATTATAATTTGTAACCCTTCCGACTTCTTACGGAGTGTATTATATTGACTCCACTTGTATCCATATTTATTTTTTTTTTTTATTATTTATTTATATATTGTTTTTTTATATATATTTGATAAAATTAATTTTTTTTTTTTTTTTTTTTTTTTTTTTTTTTTTTTTTTTATTTGTTGGCTTGAATATGTGGAAAAGTGTTCTAGCGGCGTACCGTATAAGGCTACTTGCGGCATCAATTCTATAGATACAAGATATAAATGATAAAGGTATTTAAAACCGCGAGAGAACCGCTATAATCCGGTCGGATCCAATATCACGAGTTGTAACTCGTAAAACATTGACACTTCCTATTTAATTATCCATTATTCTACCAAACCGATTGGACTCTGGGTGATCAAAATATATTATTGGTTTTCTTAACGGAAAGGAATTCACACAACGTGTTAAGGAGATTATTATTGATTTACACCACCCGAGTCACAGATTATTATGTGTTGAATTCCATATTTTACTGATTTAGCACTCATAAATATTCCTAACGCACTCAATTGCGGTGTTTGTTTTTAGTGCTATTAATTCTATATAACGTGTCAAGGAACTATTAACACTAAGAAGTGTTTATTCCCTCTGTCAGACTCGTAATTCTGTTAATAATTCTACGTATATTCTTTCAAGGATTGATTTGGCACAGGATAGGTTCCTAAACTGACAGGTGTTCTTAGTGTATCCCTTGTTTTCATGACACGTGTTACAATTAGTTATGTGCTTTTTTATATCTGTAAGCATTGTAGGCCCAGTAAAATTAGTGATTTGGCTTTCTGTGACATAGGAGGGAACCCTGGATGACGGAATGCAACCCAGTTTATGACGGACTGGTATGAAAGAGATTATTATTACTACACCTGGTCGTTAGTCATCTGCTGTGTTCTTCGGGTTTTCCTCGTCACAGACCTACATATAATATTACATTGATTACATTATTCTGATACACTACTTTAAATGTACTTTTGCTTTAGGGTTTCTGCTCAAAAGTGTTTAATTGTTGTTTTGCTTAAGCCACTGACCCTGTTTCCGTTTCGAAGTGTTTATGTTTGGTGTTTATGCTGCTGACTCTGTTTCCGTCGAAGTGTTTATTGTTTGGGTTTATATCTGTGACTCTTGCTTTGTTCAGTTTGTAACAGTTCTGCGCTCCAACCCAGATATTCAATGCTCGCGATCTCTTGGGTTAAGGAATTTTCTTGTTTAGATACGGTTTTTAACAATAGGCACGGATGTTCTATATCTTTTAGTCCAATTAATGGTTCTTTGCTGTATGGTGCGGGATTGCGGGATAATGCGTCAGCTATGATATTTGCTTTCCAGGTAGATATCTTATCTTGGCTCCAAAGACCTGAATGATCATTTGTCACGAGTTCCTTTTGGACTGTGATTAAAGCTTTGAAAAACTCGGTAAAGGACTCATGTTCAGTAAGGACTTTATCAGGATAGCCATAGATTATGAACTTAAAATGTACTAGTGAGTTAATGATACCTAGCCCTTCCTTGCCTATTACTGCATATTTACTTTCAGAGGGCTTTAGTTTACGTGAATAAAAAGCTATAGGGAAGAACTGTTTATCATATGACTGAAGTAATACCCCTCTTACCCCTTGGTCTGAGGCGTCTGTTGCAAATAAAAAAAAAAAATTCCTTATTTAAATCAGGGATTTTTAAGTTAGGTAAGCTGCATTATTCCGCTTTTAAGATATCGAACGCCTGTTGATGCTTTTTAGACCATAATTAATCTACGCTCTTCTTCGTAAGATCTGTTAAAGGAGCTGTCATGATTGAAGAGTTACATATTTACATACGATTGTAATACCCACTACAGCGCAAAAGTGCTGTATCCCCTCCCCCTTTTACGTTAATAAGTACCGGAAAGTTATGAATAGCCGACACCTTACCATGGACTACTTTTAAGACCTTGACCAGACACATAAAACCTAGATAAACATGTTCGGTTTTTAAAAAACTCACATTTAGATATTTTACTCTGAGATTATTTGTCTTTGTCTCTGTAGCACTAGCTCTACTTTATGTGAATGTACTTCTAGGTATTAGAAAAGATTACAAGATCATCCATATAGGCATGTAGGTTATCCCCTAAAAGTCTCCAAACACTATATTGTAATTGGGGCGCAACGTAAGCCGGAGGCATACGTAAAAATTGATAATGTCCCCTGAGTGTGCTGAAAACGGTGTATGAGGTACAATCACTTAGGTAATGGTATCTGGTAAAAGCTTTTAAGTAAGTCCAAGTTGGTGAAAAAAATTTATTCTAACCTAACAGAGATAAGATGTCGTCGGTACATGGCACTGGAAACTATCGGGAGTCGTTTCCTTGTTTAAGCGACAGAAATCTACGCAGATACGCCAAGTCCGATCTTTTATGGCATGACGTTTGAGGGAAAAATTATATGGGCTATTTGATTTCCTAATGACTCCTATTACTAACATTTTTCAACTTCATTTATCTCTATTTTGAAATTTCATTGAGAATCTATACGAAGGTACGTAAATAGCTTTATGTTTGTCCTTAGACCGTATTTTGTTTTCAATGACATCCGTTTTTCTCCCAGAGATCACTCGCTAGTGGAGAAACTTCCTGGTATTCAGGTAGAAGATAAAAAAAAAATTCTGCTGAATCACCTCTGCTTGAATGACTTTACGGATATTACTTTAGATAGATTATCAGAGAGATTCATCCACGACTGGTTGGGCCGTGATTAAAAAATTCGCAACAATAAAAAATGCGATATTTATAACTTTCCGTACACGATATGTATACTTTTAGGGCTTTGTTCGCGGAAAACCGTTATATTTCAGAGTGTCGGGAAGGATTAAAATTTCATTTCCCAGCAAAGTCTTTTTACACGCACTAAGACTTTCGAGGGTGCATGCTTCTCGAGATTTTGCGTGCAAAGTGCGACTGCGGTTGTGGGAGAATTCTGTTGGGTCATTTGAACAATGTTACGATTTATGAGACAAATGTATAGTTCCTTTATATAAGTTATTATTTGATTAACTGTCTCATTTTTGTTCAAACGGATTTTAATATGTTTGAAGTTTATAGGATTTCCCTTTGATAAACACGCCTTATTTTGCAGGATGTAAGATAATATTTTGTATACCCCTAGATGGATCTTACAATTACACTACATACAGATCAATGTTTTTTATAACTATAGAGGTATCTGTAAGCGCTCGCTTATCCGGACTTCTCATTAGGGAAGTTCGAACAACAGACGGTGAGTCCGTAAATACAAGATATTACGTGTATTAAAGAAATAAAACAGATATTCTAATTTTTACGGCGCGTACAGTTGGCTTAATCCACCAGTATTTATTATAACTTAATGTATTAAAATTGAAAACGAAAACCTGCTCTGATTACTTATACGGTCGTGTGTTTCATAGGAAAAATCCTTTTTTAGTTCAAAAAGATAGGCGGTATGTATGAACCAACATCGCTTTTCCCCATTCTGCTAGAGTCGCTTATTGTGTGGAATTTGCTTCGCTTTGAAAACTCGGCAGATTTAACTAACCTTGACCGCTTGACTAGGTGACACAGTCACCGAGTTTGCTTGTTTGATTCTGAACGGGCTACTGTTTCTATTTCTTTTTGTAATAATTAGGATCCTTCTCTTTATTACCATCGGCAACGTATTGTGTGTTTTTAGCATTATGTTGCTGGTTACGTATAAAGCAATGAATGATGAACTATTAGGAAACTGAGCGATTACTAATAAGACAAGTTATCTCTACTGTATTCAATTTTAACTGTTTGTACTTCATTCTTTGCTAAAATTTGAAATAGTGAGGGATCCTGGTCAGCGCGTTTAGACCTGATGAAAGTTTTTACAGACATGTTATTCCTTGCAATCCAGCCATATTTTTAAAGTTAAGTTGAGTCATTGAGGTTCGATATTTTATATAACTCAAAAAACTCAAGGCTAAAACTGCGATCGGGACTTTGCAAAGGAGCATTTATTGTCATGACCCGAAATAGTGTTACCTCTAATTTATATAGATTTGTACGGGTGTTCCACTTGTTTTTGTGTGTTTTCTAATCACTACGGTGCTTAACGACCCTATCCATGCATCTGTATAAATACAGACGTCCACTGCGTAAACGCATATTCACTGTTTTAATATGATTTGTTACGTAAGGATTAATAATCACCAAAAAATGATAAAATTAACATAGTATATGATTATGATATTTCAGTAGAACTTCTGGAAACAGACACTCAAAGATAAAAACTCGCAGTAGCGAAATCTCAATGATGTAGATAATTTCTGTAAAAAGTAAGATTAAGAATGTCTCGTAACTTCAGCCACGGGAATAACGAAAATTCGACCTGTAAAGAAACACTCAAAGTTACTCCAAATGAATAAAAAATTGTACTTAGCTTGCTTTTGTGGGAAGTCACGGTGTTCCGATAACGACACACGGCCTCGGTCCTCCTTCTCTATTTAGCGGACGACCTGGTTTGGCTTCAGTTTTCCCCGTGCGCGTTGTTTCGATGATTCGAGCCCTTGAAATCCGATGCTGCAGACGCGTTCGGTTTGTTTCTTGCAGTGCCGGAAACGCTCACTAACGATGTTTTCTTGAATGATTCTAATGAGAGACGAAGCTTCCGTTGTCGTAAGAAAAAGACACGTCGGTTTTGTTTCTTGAAGTTATTCACTAACGATGATACTAAGTTGCTTGACGAATCTTGTTGTTTTCTGAAGTCGCTCACTAATGATGATACTAGTTGCTTGAAGAATCTGCTGCTTTCGTCGTCGTTGACTTCATGATTTATTATTCTGTTTCTTCGTAGGACGTTGTAGAGTTCTTCTGGTCCGCTGGCCACCAATATTAGGGCTTGTGCCTTGTATGATAAGGCGCCCTATGAGGTAATGTTAGACTAGCGATAATCTATACGATAAGTCGGTTGGTATTGCACTTCCATCTTCAATGGAGTGTCTGGGGTTTGTAGATCACTTACGAAGTCGGTATTATCTTTACGACGATGTGTTAAACTCATGGTTCGGTGAGGTTCTTGTAGAAAACACTAAGTATAAAAAATTATATATTCTTCTGAAGTTTTACATGGTGAAGATCAGGTATGATTGTACAAGTCTTCTAATAACGATAGCTTGATCGCTTCTGCCAATGATGATGGCTAATCCTATTCCTCTACATGATAAAGCTTAGGTAAAGAGGTACAGGTCTTCTAATGACGATAGCTAACTCTGTTCTGCTTGTCTACCATCTCTGTTACAAGTTATGAAGGAACAGACAGTAGTTCGAACATATGAACATACTATCAGATGACATAGTTTCATACGAACACACAATCGAATGAGACACGCTACAGATCACGTAGGCGGTAGTTGTCTCAAGCAGGGAGCTTGGACTAATGTTTATAAACAATTGAATGACTACAGGTGACGGCATGTTATCTTAGCCTACTTTTATTGTATACGTCATCTTTAGCGTCTCTAGTCTGATCACATTCCTGCAAGCAATCTGGTTGACCTCCTTAGTTTTAGACTTTTATATATATGGACTAACATTCCATATTTTTATTATGTAAACACTTACACATATATATCTGCCGTAGACCGATGCCTGTTTGTTTCGATGTATTTTGGACAATGTTCATGTTTGGCCTTGACGAAGCTTTTCCAACTGGCTAAACATTAAATCTTCAACTCTGTACTAGTTTGTTTCGCCATATTCAACTCAATTCTGAGCGAATTTTCTTGCTTCTAGTAAGCATAAACCAATATCTAGATACCTAACTTATTCGAGACAAGGGAATTTTTCGTTATGCGACGTGTTTTTAAGTCGAAATATGACTTGCATACGACTCATTGTGATTGTGAACTAAATTATTTTTTTCGTTAACAGATTATGTTAGCGGCATGTTTATTGAGTAAAAATTGCGTGATTCCGATCGCTATTTTCACGATATTTATCTTTTATCGACGAAAACAACAGTAAAATGTGTTCTTTCAAGCCCAGCAGTTTTGATTAAAAAGATTTTCTCTCAATTTTACCTACGGTTGTGTTTGATGGCATAAGTTTACGGGAGTTTTATCCTTGTTGCCGATGCACGATAAAAGTCATTGGCAGCTTGAACAATTGTCTCAGCTTCAGCTACCACATGGCTAAAATTTAACGTATATTTCTTTGTTGATTTCTGATATACCTATAGGGAATGAAAATTATTACATAAAAATATCTTTCCTATTCTACATAAAACGTCATAAATAACATAACTACGGTCATTGTTTACTATCGTACGATGGTTGAAATGCAAGCCAAACGGATGTTGTTGTTATCCAATTCGGTTGTAATTAGCAAAAAGGGCGTTTCTCGTTCGGTTATACATGGTTGCTCACATTTACGCAACGAGTATAACGTTAAAACAATACTTCTACCATTCTCTTTTGCTGTTTTTTGAACTTATTTAACTAGAAGATGGGATAAAGTTAAGCTATTGTAATTTGGTCTATCGTAAAATCGGATTATCGTAAGACGAATTATCGTAACTTGAACACTGCCTGTACAGGGTATGAAACCTTATTATATCTTTAAATATTCTGTCTATTATTTTTTATACTATATTTGTTATTTTCCTTATATAACAACATGAAACATAAAAATATGGTGTAGCATTTTGAGGGTTGGAACGGATTAAAGGAATTAATATTTTCAATGTGGAAAATTGATTTGATGTGCGAGCCGTTGTCATGAAAATGAGACGAATTTCCTTCGACTCAGAAACCGAATTTACTCTTATTTGGTTTATTATTTGGACAAAGACACCAGCTCTCTATCGTTTTTTTTTACGTCAAGCGGTACAGAATAATGAAATTAGAAGATTGTGGTTTTTTTATTGTAAAATTGTTTAGCAGTTTGAGGTTGGTGATAAAGAATCGTGGCGGTATTGTTTTTGAATGCGTCTCGGGAGAAGAGGGTGAATCTGACACTAGTCAATGTGTACAGGTTTATGTAATAAAAATATGTGAATGGTCATAATTGGTTTTTATTACCCTCATTCTTTATTGTTCAGCCTTCCATAGAATTACATTATGTTAGATTATGGAGTTAAGAAATCTTTTCGCATTCATACTATCACGTGATATGACATGTTGCGCACCTGGCAGTGAATCATGAAGAAAGTCAGGTTAAGAGAGTTATAATTTATTCTACTAATATTCATATCTTTTCATATACTCACTCACGTGGGTTAGGTTAGGTTAAGGGTCTTAGAATTTGTTCCCCATATTCATATTTTTCATATATTTATGTGGGTTAGGTTAGGTTAGGTTAGGTTAAGGGACTTCGAATTTTTTCCCTCATATTCATATGTAAGTAAAATGGCGGTTTTTCGTCTGAAGGGTATATCTTGAGCCAAAATGGGGTTGGGTATTTCATGTGGGTTAGGTTAAGGGACCTAGAATTTTTCCCCTCATATTCATATTTGTGTGAGTACATCTTGAGCCAATAGGTTGGGTTAGGTTGGGTTAGGTCAGGTTGGGTGTTAGGTTAGGTTAAGGGACTTAGAATTTTTTCACTCTGTGGGTTAGGTTAGGTTAGGTTGGGTTAGGTTAAGGGACTAATTTTTTCACTCAGTAGGTTAGGTTAGGTTAGGTTAAGGGACTTAAAATGTTTTCACTCAGTGGGTTAGGTTAGGTTAGGTTAGGTTGGGTTAGGTTAGGTTAAGGTACATAGAATTTTTTCACATATAATCACATTATGTGAAATGGTGGTTTTTTTCATCCTTGGAGTATATCTTGAGCTAAAAGGGGTTGGTTGTTTTCTAGGGATGAGTTAGGTTAGGTTGGGTTATGTTAAGTTAAGGGACTTAGAATTTTTTCACTCATATTCATATTTATGTGAAATGGTGGTGTTTTCATCCGTAGAATACATCTTCACCCAAAATAGGGTTGGTAGTTTCGATGGGTCGTGAAATGGTGTTTTTTTTCATCCATAGAGTGTATCTTGAGCCAAAATGGGATTGGGTATTTTCAAATGGTCGAGCAAAACCATGGTTCTCCTATATGAAGAGTTCTTCATGAGCCAATAAATACGTGATCGGGTACAACACTCTACGGACCAGCTACAGTTATTTTGGGAAAAGTAATGAATAAAAATAAAAAAAATTAAAATGGAAAAATAAATGAATAAAACAATGAAAATAAGAGAAGGAAACAATAAAAAAAAACTTTTTAAAATAACATATGACATGACATTACAGAGGCACACGTCATAAATAATTAAAAGTGTAGTTTCATTGTATATCCATTAGCTAGAGACTAATCATTCTTGCATCTCATGTGTGAAGGTGAAACCATTCACTAGAAAGTTACACTTGGAGAATCGCTTACATTAGGCCAGTATAAATACACCCTTTCCTTGAAACATATAAAAATACTCAAAAATCATTCCCAGACCCAGACCATTAAGAGGGTCAACGCTTTATCATGGGACATTCGTCAAAAGTAGGATTTACTCCCTACTGGTTCTGTAACTGGAATGTAAAGAAGTCAGAAGCCATACGCGTAAAAAGTAGCTCCCATATCATCTTCTCTGCTGGGAATATTTACCATAAATTCATATATTCCTTCTTACGGGAACGCTATTGATGCACATTCCAAAATATTATAACTGATCTCGCATACAGGAATGCTATCCAAAATATATCAGAAAGTCAGTGGGTTATTGTTTTTCTTATACGAGTCAGCAGAAATGGAGTTTTCAGAACGCTACTCTGAATTTGAACCTAACGAAGATATGAAATTTATTCCATCAATAAACTTAGAAAATGATACAGCTCCAACATTTTAATCTTAATCATTCACTGGTCTATGAGTTTGTTCAAGACTCACAACTCCTAGAGCTTTTCCTGACCAAATATACCATGTGAAAATCGCGAACAGGAGAACCGATCGGTTTGGAAAACTCTATATACCCTTTGTTATCTGTCTTTATGGTATTCATTAAAAAGAATCATGTAGAACACAAAAAAAATTCTTATAGGAATGAAAGATAAACAAATTTAAAGTTTTAAAATTCTATTCCTTTTTCTGACTCCTTCCTGTTTCTGGGGAACTTTTCTTTACATAAAAAGTTGACAGCTATCAAGTTGCGGAATTTGGAATAATAAACTCTAAATTGAAAATAAATTATTCTGAGATTCCCACAAAGAAGATATACATTCTTATCGTATTAACTTACATCATCAAATGAAGGAAATAAGTGACATAAGCCCCATAACAACATTCTATTCTGTATTTGTAACAACATTTTAACAAATGACAAACCCATGACGTATAGGGAAAATCCTACAGCTTGCCCTTTCACGGCAACATAAAAGAGAGGGATTCCAATACCATCCCCTAAAGGGAAGCACCTACTTCGATCTTGTTAAACGCATAGGGAAGGGACGAAAGGTTTACCATTACCCGTCCGCGTTACATACATCCCAGACAGACACGAAAGTATCTTCATTTGAAGATTAAGGTCTCTTGCATTATTGCTTGTTTATTTTTCAGACAACACATTCTGATTATGCCTTTGATTACAGAACTATGGTTATGTAGGAAACAGGACACAATAAAGACAACGGTGTGTGATCTGTGATACTATTTACAGTCTTTCACATATATTATATTTTTCCCATAATGTGGCACGCTTTTTCTTTTAAAACAAAACATCGGTATATAATTAAATCGTCCTACAAGCAATAATAGCAGATTCACTTTCTGCCCATCAGAGCTTCGAATGACAAAGGTTTCTCGACTAAACTCGGTGGGAAGTAATTTCATGGAAAATTATAATAATCTTACATAAAAGTGACATTAGGTCCATTTCATTTCATTTCATTTCTTTTTTTTATTATTATTATTTTAGATTTGGTATGACTTATTCACAATATTTACTGCAATTATGAACTTTACCAACACCATAAATTTCATCAAAAATCATACAAAACATTGAAGGGAAAAACCTTAATATTCTGCCTCACATATTTGAATGAGACCTGTCCCACTCCATTAGCCCGTAACTACTTTTATTTTAATGTTTTGCTTAAAGAAATCATTCAAACGAGAAATTAGGAAGATTATATCAATATTTTCCTAACAAATCAGGATTTCAGAACCATCGGTCTGTGATATCGTCAGTGCAAATGTCTGAGATACAGATTTTTCTAGCGAGTAGGAAAAACATGCTTTTATACTGTTAGACAGCATTTGCTCATGTACGTGTAGAGAGTTCCAGACAGACAGACAGACAGACAGACACACACACACACACACACACACAAACGTTATAACAGGTAAAGAAAGGAAGGGAGCACTGGCACAAGGAAGCAAGGTGGAGTGTACTATAAATGATGAATGTGCATTAAAGAAGAAACACTAAAGTCAATAGTTGGATCTTCTCCGTATATCAACAACTGAAAGGGTGAAAAACTAGGGATAAATGTTAGAAAAAGAGGTAAAAATGTTAATGGTAAAAGGACGGAGTAGAAAGTTTTGAAAAAGATTGGTATTGCACAGAAAATGGAAGATGATGAGTTAATGAAAAGTGTATATTATAGTAATACAGATATGTTAGGAGGATGGAGAAGAATAGCAATGAAGTGCTAAATAAATGCACTGAAAGAGGTACTGAAAAAGAAGGGCACTGAGGTTCAGGAAGAGTGACTGTTTCAGCAGGATAGGAGTAAATGATGCAATGTGTGAAGTGAGGTGCTTTGTCTAGGTATATTAAATGGCTAATACAGGGGATTATTCACCTGTCTGCTGCTAAAATAAACTGTACCACGGACAGTCGTTGCATTTTTATTTGAAGCCCTGCTGTTGCTAAAAGGCCCTGATGATGATGATGTTGATGATGATGATGAGATAATATATATATATATATATATATATATATATATATATATATATATATATATATATATATATATATATATATGACTGGTAAAAAATGTTCTGTAACAACAGAATTCCATTTAATAAAAGGAGCCCATAAAAACACCAAAATATAGCGAGAAAAGTACTATATTTCAGAGACTGCTGTCTCCCTCTTCAGGTAGATGAATGAGAAACGTTTACAGAAAAGGAGGTATTTATACCAAGAGGTCCATCCACAGGCAAGCCAATTTAGGTCACCCCCGCTGATAATCTTCCTTTAATCTTCTTAAAGTGTTTGGTTGAATGAAAACCTTGTTGATCGTATCTGAAATCCATGCTCCTTTTGAGATGTCCATTACCTGCCTCTCTTTTATTAAGGCCGATTCCATCATTTGACTCTTGTACCGGCAGTTGCTGCTATAAATTACGCATGACAAATTCCAGTTTATTCTATGGTTATGTTCATTTATTTATTGGTTGAAAATAGCCGAGTTCTGTTGTCCATACCTAACTGACCGTTTGTGTTGTATTAATCTCTGGGGAAGTGATTTACCTGTAAATCCGATGTAAGATTGGTCACAGTCCTGGCATGGGATTTCGTATACCCCAGAGTCCTTGGGAGATGTCTTTTGTTGGACGTTAATCAGGGATTTGGCTAAGGTGTTTGGTAAGTAAATGCCAAAAGGTTAGATTTTCCGAGGGGGTGGGGTTTTATTCTCTCTTAATCGTGTCCAGGTGAGGAATTTTTATTTTATTGTTGGGTGTATCTCTGGTCTTGTCTTTAGGGGGTCGGTAGAAAATTACGTTTGCTTTGTGAATTGCTTTCTCAATTATATGGTCAGGATACTTTAAAGACGAAAGTTGCTTGCGAATTAGTTCAAATTCTTTTTCCAGGAATTCTGGGGAACAAATTCGTAAGGCTCTTAAGAACAGGTTGCTAGCTACACCTATCTTGATAGTAATGTCGTGATAGCTAAAGTAGTGAATGTATGAAAGTGAGAACGTTGGTTTTCTGTATATGGTAAATTTGTATTCTGTCGTGTCTCTGATTATTAAAACATCAAGAAAAGGAATTTTGTTGTCTGTTTCCCATTCAACTTTAAATCTGATGCCGGGCACTAATGCGTTTAATTTCGAGAGGAATTTATTAAAATTGCCCCACCTATTATCCCAAAATGTTAGGATATCATTCACATATCTCATCCACAGCATGTTTTTGGGTTTTATTGCATTATTGCTGTAGTTTCAAAGTATTCCATGCACAGATTGGCTAGAACAGGACTTAAAGGACTACCCATACTACACCCGAATTTTTTCTTGTAGAATGATTCCCCGAATGAAAATACGTTATTAGATGCACATAATTCAACAAGCTTTATTATTTTGTCAAGCGCCAATGGGAAATGATTTGAATAGGGGGATAATTTTACCCTTAAAAACTGAAGAACGTCCTGTGCTGGTACTTTTGTAAATAGGGAGTCTACGTCAAGGCTTAAAAGTTTTATGTTGTGAAGTGGTATAGTGCTTCTCTGAATTGTGACAAAAATCTTCCGTATGTTTAATGTGACTGGGAGAAAAAGTGCCTAAAAAAAGGGGAAAGGAGGCCAGCTAACCATTTAGAAATTTTGTAATTGAAAGCTCCGGCACATGAAACGATGGGTCTGAATGGAAGATTGTCTTTGTGAGTTTTGGGAAGGCCATAAAGGTAGGGTAATTTAGGATTAATTACTTTAAATTTCTCTAATAGTTCAATACTCTTTTTGTCTTGGCCAATTAATCTTACTTTCCGAAAAAATTCTGTGGGAACGTTTTGGAGGGGATTTTTCGTCAGTTTTTCGTAAGTGTTTGTGTCGCTAAGGAGCTGGTTGATTTTGTCGAGGATGGATGTGCACCCGGCCAGCCTCCCAGACTTAAGCCTATCGGCTCGGCGTACTGGAGGGCACGAACCCCAGACCTGAACAAAGTCAGGCCGCATTCTTCCACAACGATACACTGAATATTGCATCCAGGTACGTCTAAAAGTGTAAACTCCAACCCAGCACCTTTTACTACCATACGACTCTTGCTAACTTCATTTTCAAGTCTCATTTTTATCCCTTCTACATCAAAAGCCCTTTGTCCACATCGGGCCATGTGCTCCCCTTTGTGACTTGTTAAAGACTAAGCCTTCAGTGCATACCTCAGTGAAATATAAGAGTTCCTTTCCCCCCAGTGTTAGAGAATTAATTATCCTTAATCAAAGCAAGAAGTCATTTTTTCTTTTATCTTGTTTAATCTGAGATTCTTTTTCCAGATTCCCTGAGTCACGTGTCACGTCTCTCTCTGCCCGCAAGTGTTGCATTACCCAAGTTTATGAAACCAGCTTGTATGAATCACATTTTGAGCCAGCTATTATCCATTTGTGAGAGATTATAAGTCCCAACGTTTGGACGCTGCATTTACTTTTCTCCAGGCCAGTACGAGCCTTTTGTAAATAAATAGCAGTAAAGTAACTAGTTGAGTTTCTGGCGACCTTTTCCTATAAAGAAATTATCACTAACTATCAGTTTTACAGTAAGTTCAATTAATTTCATCTTGTCCCCCCTCCAGTATTTCTGTTTACGTATCGAGTCTCTCTCAAGGCCGGGCTCATACGTAAAAAAAAAAAAAAAAAAAAAAAAAAAAAACTATATATATATATATATATATATATATATATATATATATATATATATATTATAATATGTATATATAAAACCATCCCGTGGTAGGGGTGTAAGAATACTACCACCGGTCCTGCGTGTCGTAAAAGACGACGAAAAGGACAGCTGCTGTCTTGCAGTCTTACTTTTTTTAGTAAAAGGCTAGGCCTACCGCCAGTAACTGTGGAAACTGCTGCCTTGCAGTCTCTATTTAGTAAAAGGCTAGGCCCATCGCCAATAACTTCTGCCTTGCAGTCTCTATTAGTAAAAGGCTAGGCCTATCGCCAATAACTGTAAAGACTTCTGCCTTGCAGTCTCTATTTAGTAAAAGGCTGGGCCCATCGCCAATAACTGTGGTTGATAACAGCAAGGGCATGCAGTCATAAAAACCCCCTTGCCAAATAATAAACTACGCCTGATGCTGTAAAAAAAGGCGCATCAGGTAACCAACCCCTTAGTGTAGGGATGACGGTGTGAAAGAAGGAATATATATATATATATATATATATATATATATATATATATATATATATATATATATAGTATGTATATGTATATATATATATATATATATATATATATATATATATATAAATATATATATATATACATATATATATATATAATATATATATATATATATATATATATATATATATATATATATTTATAAAGGTTTTTTGCCGCGAAGGAAAAAATGAAAAAGCGATACAAAGCATCACGTTTTATATACTTCGTGATCAAGTTATTCATATATATATATATATATATATATATATATATATATATATAATATATATATGGGGATACAATCCACAATGAAGTAAAATCCTCGTGTAGTTTAAAATATATATTCTCTAGTAAAGGATTAAAGCTTTCGAACCATCAACTGTGGTCTTGTTCACAGTTGATGGTCGAAGCTTTAATCCTCTACTAGAGATATATATTTTAAACTACAAGAGGATTTTACTTCATTGTGGATTGTATCCACATTTACTTAGAGGTACGACATAGTACAGGCTTCTGCATATATATATATATATATATAGTATATATATATATATATTCCTATATGTGTGTATTATATATATATATATATATATATATATATATATATATATATATATATATATATATATATATGCTTTAAAATCCCAGTAGATACATGTGACATAATTACATAAGCGAATACCACACGAAAATTATAGGCAAAAATGTGTACACAGCACTTTTGACTTTATTTATGTATTTACTTATTTATTTTTTTTGCCATGACAATTGCCTCGGTACGGATTTCTGCCTATCCTTTTCCTGTGGTATTAGCTTATGTATATAGTATATGTTTATATATATATATATATATATATATATATATATATATATATATATATCTATATATATATAAATAAAAAGTATCCCATAAAAATGCCAAAAATATAGTGTAAATGCTGTTTTCAGAGATCAACTGCCTCTCTCTTTAGGCAGTTACATGAAAGCGGTATTATACCAAGAGGTCATCAGGTCAGCCGTACGTCATCCGAGTTGACAATTTCTCTTTAATCTTCCTAACTGCTGGCTGGGGAAAAATTTAATGTATAATATCTGCGTCCCCCCCCCCCCTCCTCCAACCAGCGATTAAGAAGATTAAAGACAAATTGTGAACTGAGGTGACGTACCAAACTGACTGAGGACCCCTTGGTATAAATATCACTTACCTGTAACTCTTCTCATTCATCACCTGCCTGAGGAGAGAGACAGTTGGTCTCTGAAATATGGCATTTACATTCTACATTTGGGCTTTTATATGGACTCCTTTTATTAGACGGTTATTATTTACCTGCCACACCATACATTCTCAGCAACCCTCAACAACGCATCATGGTAAATTTTTCTCGGGCATTTTATGTAAAATGCTGTTTTTTCTCTTTACTCTAAAATCTCTTACATTACTGTTTTCTAATAAGCACTTGACTACACACCGGATCCCTCGTCTAAACGCAGACTGATCTTCCCCAATTAATGTTTCTGTCATGTCCCACTACTTCAAACAAACTTTTATCATACACCTTCCCTGGCATACGAAGAAATGTTTTATGCCTCTATAACCTTACAGTGACCCCTGTTTTGTTATCTATATAATTATACTCATTTCTTTGGAACCTTCCCTTTAACTAACGTGAGAAGGAGAAAGGAGGAGACTTCCTTCATTTCTGTGGAACCTTCCCATCACCTTAAGTGAGACAAGCAGAAAAACTGGGACTTAATCTCTTTATATCCTTATTGTTACGACCACAGACCACCTATCAATTTATCAATTTAAACCTTCCGTCCCGCAAAATGTTATTCTTTTGCATTCTTTAAAATTTAGGTTTATTATTAGTCTATGCTTAGTTCTACAAAGTTCTTTTCTTTCAAGGTAAAGAATGGAGATCAACACAAATACAGTAAGGATCAACATAAACATCAATTCCTTAAGTATTCATAACCACAATGCCTCAAAGGTGAGAACAGATTTTATATTGAAAAACAATGGCAATAAAAACAATGGTATTTTGCAAAGCTTACTTCCCCCAAGATCCTTAAACAGCGAGGAAATAGAAATTATTAAATCTATTTTTCTATCTTAGTTTTACAATCTGCGGTGCTGAAATTTCAAGTATCAGTTGTCTCTACGAATGTTACTATATTTCTGACCGAATTCGAGGACAACATATAATATTAAAAACATCATCGCCAACGTCAGCATCTATTTTCTTTCATCGGTAGTTGTGCATATGTCTGAGTTTTAACAAAACCTCGATAAACTGGATGAAATATTTTGATGAAATTTATTGGAAACCTTAGTTGGGTGAACTTTGGGTGGAAATTGCCTAAAATGTTATCCAAATTTTTTTTTAAAAATGGGTTTAATTCTACAGTTCAAAATTTTATTCACAGTTTTAAACACTTGCTCCTGTACTTTAACGGAAATGAATGATTAAATCTCTCACCGACAACGTACGGCATAACGCCACAGCAATTCCTTGTTTACATGTATTAATGTTTTCGGCACAAATATGTAAATTCGCTTATGACAGTTCCACTCTGCAGCGAACTTTTGCAGACCAGACCACTGTAATTTCTCAAAGTGCCCTCGCAACGCAATCCTACCCGGTGTTTTATTTTTTTTTTTTGTGTAATTGATTCAAAAGCAAAAGTACAGATGTTTTATTTCCTGTCGGAGGTAATGTCTCTTGCATATTTTGACGGCAAAATCCCATTTAATTCCATTGCAGATTAATTGGTTTATCTTCACCTTACTAATTGGTAACAAACTTTTGTACGTGTGACCTACATAGATGTGACCTTTGAGTATTCACTTTTAAATTATGCTACGTAATAGAACATGGGTGACTGTCCATAAAATTATTCATGCACGCATGAAATGTATGTTCTCAAACACAAACACACACACACAAACGCAAACACATTATACATATATATATATATATATATATATATATATATATATATATATATATATATTGCTAGTTTGTATGGGTGGTTTTTACGTTGCATGGAACCAGTGGTTATTCAGCAACGGACCAACGGCTTTACGTGAAATCCGAACCACGTCGAGAGTGAACTTCTATCTCCAGAAATACACTTTTCTCACTCCTCAATGGAATGGCCTGGGAATAATATATATAAATATATATATATATATATATATATATATATATATATACTATATATATATATATATATCATATAGCATATATATATGTGTGTGCGTGTGTGTATGTATGTATGTGTGTGTGTGTGAAATATATATATATAGTATATATATATATATATATATATATATATATATATATATATATATATATATATATATATATATATATATATATATATATATCGTTCCCCTTTAAAGGGGAAAGCTATAACACCCTTTCCGGTTTTCAGTAAGTTCCTTCAGCATGAGGTTGTACGCCTACAGGTTTAACCGATCTGACGTTCATTGGGTTTATATGCCAAAATTGCTGGGAATTCCTATGTGGTAAGACATCCACCTACAGAACCGACCCAACGATCTTCTTATCCCAACATTTTCTTATCATTTTCTCTCTCACCAAACTATCATCCACCATTCTTTCTCTATCTTCCATACACTAACCTCTTGATCAATTTTCCTATGTTACCCACACATACAACATCCACAGTTCAATCCCGTGAACGAGAAATGACTCAACAGCCCCTTCATAGTACATTTTCACCTTGGTCTCTATATACAAAGCAAGGCTTTCCCCATTCCCAATCATTTGCTCTCAATCTGTCTACCCTGATTCACCTACTTTGTAACTCTTCTCTTCTCTCATCTTACTATCATCTGTTTTACTCCTAAATACAGGATTTCATTCTTCTGACATCTATATCAACATGAGTTACACCATCTTTCTGTAGTTCAGCATTTAGAGACCTTAAACATTCATTTTCTATTTTTGTGGTGTGTCTGATGTACGATACACATTGTATACTTCCATACATATGTACACACACATAACTACACACACACTATAAGTACAGGAGCACGTACTCATATATAAGCCATATTGGGGTAATGGATATGCTTTCTTTTCTATATCCTATTTCTTCAGATGCCGACATTTAATATACTTTTCCCTGCACAATATCAAAATTAAAAGTAAAGAATGAACACAAAAGACATATGAAAGCTTTAGAATTTGAATAAAAACCAAAACATTAACTTATCTGAATTAAAAACAGAACATTGGAATAAGGTAGAGGTCCGACGCAACACAGGACACCCACCCACACCATGCAGCACTTCGAATAGGACTGACACCATGTATATGCAGAAAGAGGAATGGGGGAGGGGATCTAAACAACAGACTGTAACAAGTGGATTAAGCAAAAATAGTTGGCTAGAGGATGTTTGTTGATTGGGAGTGGGAACCGATAATTCAATCATAATAGACTTAAGAGTAGTTAATTCATCAATATTTTGGGTTTAACCTATTATGCTAAAATTATTGCAATCTATGTGTGTTTTGCAAGTTTTACTATGGTTTCTGATATTTGATTGATCAGGATTAGACAAACGACTCCCTGTTCTATAGCTAACGCCTTGACGAGAGGAGATCCACACTTTTACCAGCCTCCTATGGTAGATTCACAACAACCGTGCATTTGACGTCCAGGTCAGTCCCTTACGACACTCTTGATTGGCTGTTGATAAGCCATTCACAGGGCTGGAAACTCTCAGTCTCTCTTGAGAGTTCATGTAGGCAGGATGTATGTTCCATCTTTCCTGAGGTGGCTTATCAACAGCCAATCAGGAGCGTCGTAAGGGACTGGCCTAGACGTCAAATGCAGTTGATGTGAATCTACTAAAGTACATCTGGCGTATAAGCTAAGGTCATATCTTGGAAATGTGTATTTACAAATCACTCTGGATGTAAGCAGGCGGCTGATCTTTTCCTTGATCTGGAACAAGGGCCACCAGAGAGGAGTGGGGAACAAGACCCCATTTCGGCTCAACCTCAACACCCGTCCCCCAATTGGGCTCACAGGCGATAAAACCCATAAGCTTGCCGTTATCTTAACCCTCATGTACATTGACCATTAACGACTCCACGGAACAAAAACACCAAATATTTCGCTCTAGTTCAGAAAAGAATACCAAAATGGCTCATGAAGAATTCTTTGAATAGGCGAACCATGTTTTTGCTCAACCCCTTGAAAATACCCAACCCCATTTTGGCTTAAGAAATACTCTACGAATGAAAAAACCACCATTTCACGACCCCTTGAAACTACCCAACTTCATTGTGGCTCAAGATATACTCTGCAGATGAAAAAAACACCATTTCACATAATATGAATATGAGTGAAAAAATTCTAGGTACCCTAACCTAACCTAACCTAACCTAACCCACTGAGTGAAAAATTCTAAGTCCCTTAAACTAACCTAACCTAACTGAACCTAACCTAACCTAAGTTCACTAAAAGACCAGTGTCCTTCAAAGCTTCAAACACTTTTCTCAAACTTACCATATGAGTTCGCCAATCATTGCTGCAAACAACTAAATCATCAATGTAAATTTCAGTGCCTTACAAACCACAAATGACTCTGTTCATAAGCCGCTGAAAGGTACATGCATCATTCTTCATCCCAAAAGGCATTACTTTACATTCATAAAGTCCAAAGGGAGTTACAAAAGCCGAAATTTCCCTGGCTCGATCAGAGGGGCACTTGCCAAAATCCTTTCAACAGATCCAACTTGGTAATAAATTTAGCCAACCCTATCTGATCGAGACAGTCATCAATGCGGGGCAAAGGAAAGCAGTCATTTTTAGTACTGGCATTAACCTTACGGTAATCCACACACATACGGTACTTCCCATCAGGCTTCTTAGCCAGAACAATTGGAGAGCTCCATGGACTTACTAACCTAACCTAACACACCCAGTAAAAAAATTCCAAGTCCCTTAACCTAACCTAACCCAACCCAACCTATTGGCTCAAGATATACTCAATGGATGGAAAAAACCACGTCACACAAATATGAATATGAGGGAAAAAAATTCTAAGTCCCTTAACCTAACCTAGCCTAACCTGACCCACGTGAAATACCCAACCCCATTTTGGCTCAAGGTATACCCTTCGGACGAAAAGCCACCATTTTACATAAATATGAATATGAGGGAAAAAATTCTAAGTCCCTTAACCTAACCTAACCTAACCTAACCCACATGAGTATATGAAAAATATGAATATGGGGAACAAATTCTAAGACCCTTAACCTAACATAACCCAAGTGAGTGAGTATATGAAAAGATATGAATATGAGTAAAATAAATTATAACTTCCTTTCTGACTTTCTTATTGACTAACTGCCAGGTGCGCAGCATGTCATATCACGTAATAGTATGAATGCGAAAAGATTTCTCAACTCCATAACCTAACATAATGAAACTCTATGGAAGGTTGAACAATAAAGAATGAGGGTACTAAAAACCAATTATGACCATTCACATATTCTTATTACATAAACCTGTACACATTGACTAAAGTCAGATTCACCCTCTTCTCCCGAGACGCATTCAAAAACCAATACAAAAAAAAAAAAAAAAAGCCACGATTCTTTATCACCAACCTCAAACTGCTAAACAATTTTACAATAAAAAACCACAATCTTCTAAATTCATTATCTTGTACCACTTAACGTAAAAAAATCAATAGAGAGCTGGTGTCTTTGTCCAAATAATAAACCAAAAAAATAATAAACGAATAAATTCGTGGAGAAAAATGTAACAAAAAATAAGACTAAATTCGGCTTCTGAGTCGAACGAAATTCGTCTCATTCTCATGACAACGAACCTGCCTTCGAACAGACATTTCAGGTTGTATGCATATTTTCTCCTAACTTATCATTGCTTGGGCGATTACTGATGCCATTCTCTCTCTCTCTCTCTCTCTCTCTCTCACACAAGTGTCTGGTAATAATAACGCTGACAAACAAGCATTATTTACTGAACAGATGTCAAACTTCCTAACATATCAATGCTGGCGATATACAATGTTTCTCTCATCCTCTCTTCTTCTTCGGATCAAATCTCTACTCCTCTCTCTCTTCGCCCAAGCAAGCATTGTTTACTGAACAGATGTCAAACTTCCAACCATATCATTGCTGGTGGTATCTCTCTCTCTCTCTCTCTCTCATCTCCAAGCAAATATTGTTTACCGAACAGATGTCATTGAACTCGGCCACCTGATTTTCTTTACAAGAAAAGATTACAAAGTTCAGTACATCTGAATTGCAATCTTGAGGAAGAACATCTGCAAAATCACAGCACCAACAACAACTGTTTTGTCTAAATTGCAGGGAAAATTTACCTTCGCAACGGTATGACCGCCAATTGACAATGTGATAGTCACTCTCAATTCACAACTAGCTGTATTTTGCGAGAGAGAGAGAGAGAGAGAGAGAGAGAGAGAGAGAGAGAGAGAAGTATAACAACATTTGAAGTTACATCAAGCGTACCAAATCGTTCAATGAAAAATCTATAATATCACACTCACACAGTGAGTATGTATTTAATGAGATATAAGTAAATAAAAAGAAATAAATAAGAAATAAATATAAACACAAGGTCATCATAACATTACAAAGAGAACGCCTGACTTGAAATCATGTCAAGGAATTTGATATACCAGAGACAAATGATAAATTTCGATCTATTTTTTTCTCGAACATATAAGAAATAGGCGGAATCTTCCACGGTATGTTGAAAATCCAAAACTTTGAACAGAAGAATTTCGAAAGGAAAGGCATAAAAACACACGTACTTGCATTATCCTCACGGATCACGCCTATTCTACTAAGCCTTCCTGCAATCGATGAACAAGACCTCGGAGGATTCAATGAATTATGAAATCTAAGACTATATATTGAAGGCAGGCACTGGGGGGAGGTGGGGGAGGACTTCCAGCTATCTGGGCGCTAATATCCACGGAAAGAGGGAGCTGGCATGGCTGGACATCAAGAACAAGAGATCCAGAAAACAAAGAAACGAAAGACGAGGAGGATCTCAAAGCGAGACTTAGGAAAAAATAGACAGCTGTCACGAAGGAGGAATAGTTGGAACAAGGAAGAGCTAATAGATATAAAGAAGTTACGGAAGCTGCAGACGCATTTAGAGAGAAATGCGCAGAGAAATTGAGGCCCAAGATAATCTCATCAACAAGACACCATGAAGAACGCGAACATCGGCCTAAACATGACCTGCAGGCCAAAAAAGCAAACCAGGCATAGGCAATCTGACAAACCAGCAGCATACGTTAAGTCTTCTCAAAAAATGGCTACTATCCAGAATTAAAAGATGCTAAGTCAAATGTGGCACAACGCTCCTGCCCATTTCTTCAAGTCCCATTCGTTCTCCGAAGTCTGGAGTCCCAGACTCCACACTCCGCCATAGCATCGGTCATCCCCCACTAACATGCTGCTTTAGATCTACTGGAATCTTCCTTGAAGGGTGGGAAGCATTCAGTAAGCAGCAGAACGGACTAGGAGAAATATAATTAGAATTCAGCTCAAGTCTGAGGGGTGGTTTACCCCGAAGTCGTTTTAGAATCCTTGAGGCTCCAGGTCTGGCCTGCCACCCAGTCAAGTTCGACCAAGAAAGGAATAACGAAATGAAATTCACATGCTGACGCGAAGACTCAAGATAAAAAGATGGATTGAAAAATCAACTGTACACCCAACGCTATAAGGTTCACTGGATCCAAAGACTAGATGAAAGCTTCGAGATCCTTTGAAGCCATCTTTGAAGGCTTCGGAGCTCGCATGCGTCTGATTTGAAATCTAAGGTAAAAGGAAGTTCAGGGAAAAGAATAACAGCGGAGGACGATAATGCGACAGCCGTAAAAGCTTTCCAGAGAGAAGCAAGCTGGAGACCTGAGGAGCAGATGTGATCAGATGGAATCCTGGATTTTGGAAGACGAGGGAGGATCTCAAGTTGCAATGAAGGAGGAATAGTTGGAGAAGTAGACAAGAAAAAGAAAGGAAGAGCTAATACATATAAAGGGAAAGCCATACATGTACGGAAGCTCCACATGCAATTGGAGAGAAGTGTGCAGAGAAATTGAGGTCCCAGAAGATAATCTCATCAACAAGACACTATGAAGAACGCGAACATCGGCCTAACCATCACATGCAGGCCAAAAAACAAACCAATCATTAGGCAATAACAGTGGAGATTGAAGATTTAGAAGCACTAAAAGCTTTCCAAACAGAAGCAAGTTGGAGACCCGAGAACTAGATGTGAGTGGATGGAACTGGATTGCGGAAGGAGTCTTCAGTACTTAGTATATCAGACGAAAAAGGATATAGCAGAAAGGCTGATGAACTGGGAACCAAATACGTGATACTGGATGAAGCAAAGGAAATGACAGCAATCTTTTTGGTGTACCCTTTGCCAGGTAAGTATCATTCCAACTGCAACTAGAAGCAATCTATTTGGTGTACCCTGAGCCAGGTAAGTATAATTTCAATTACAACTAGAAGCAATGTATTTGATGTACCCTGTGCCAGGTAAGTATGCTTCTAATTACAACTAGAAGCAATGTATTTAGTGTACCCTGTGCCAGGTAAGTATGCTTCTAATTACAACTAAAGGTAATTTATTTGGCGTTCCCTGTGCCAGGTAAGTATGCTTCTAATTACAATTAGAAGCAACCCATTTGGTGTACCCGACAATTCCGCGCAGGAGAATTCAGCGCATGACAATTCAGCTTAGAGACAATTCACCACATGACAATTGAGGGTAAGGACTATTCAGCACAAAGACATTTTGCGAAATAAAATAAAAACATGGAAAATGAAGGAAAAAAATTAATCTTTTATTTGTAATATTGAATTTTAAAAAGTAGACAAGAATATTTATTGAAATGACATACTATAAAATATTCCTGTTCAAAAATATTCATACTAATTTATTTCTGCAATTCATTAGGTAGCTTATATTTTGTAAGTATTCCATTTTGTTTGCTTGATTCCCATATATACTAACTGGCGTTTTTATTGTCTTAGCTGTTCTCTGAAATTTGCTTTTTTCTTTCAGGAATCGTCGTGCCCAGCTCTGATTCTCAGTGTCCTTTTCTCTGCGTTGTTTTTCTCCAATTTCAAAAAATCCACATCCTTCGCAGAACATATGAATAATAGAATGTGATGACGACCTTTCTTTAATAAAATCCGCTCCGTTTTTTTTTTTTTTTTTTTTTTTTTAAGCTCAGCGAATGTTTGCAAAAAAAAAAAAAAAAAAAAAAAAAAAACTACGCAACTACGCTCCAGAAAAGGAAATACATCCAGTCCGAGTTTAGAAAAATAACAGTAAAACTACTATTCACTTGTTGTTATAGCATAAATAACAACCGTCAATTGTTCGATGGTTGAAAGTGTAAACAATCTTAGATTATTACCAATATTTTTAACTGCAAGTAGTTAGTTTTGTTTTCTGTCGCCAAATCAGAAATAAATGAGTAAAATTTTCAGTATCCTAATTCAATAAATATATTTCATTTTTTGAATTTCAAAAATAATTTACAAATAAAAACTAATTTGATAACTGGTTTTTTTCCCATGCTTTAGCTTTATTTCGCCGTGTTGTCTTTGCGCTGAATAGTCCTTGTGCTGAATCGTCATGCACTGAATTGTCTCTAAGCTGAATTGTCATGTGTTGAATTGTCGGCGCGGAATTCTCGGCGCTGAATTGCCCTGCGAGGAATCGTCGGCCCACGACCATGTACCAGGTAAGTATGCTTCTAATTACAACTAGAAGCAATGTATTTGGTGTACCCTGTGCCAGGTAAGTACACTTCTCATTACAACTAAAGGCAATCTATTTGGCGTACCTTGTGCCAGATAAATATGCTTCTAATTACAACTAGAAGCAATCTATTTGGTGTACCCTGAGCCAGGTAAGTATGCTTCTAATTACAACTGGAGGCGATCTGTTTGGTGTACCCTGTGCCAGGTTAGTAGGCTTCTAATTGCAATTAGAAGTAATCTATTTGGTGTACCCTGTGCTAGGTAATTATGCTTCTAATTATAACTACTATGAGATTCAGGGTCTCTGTAACACGGTTTTTTGGACTTTGCTCCTTGTCAAAGCATTGGATGTGGCTGAAAGTTGACATATGTATATTTTACAACCACACACAAATTTTATCAGCATTATCAGTAACCTAAACCCGATAGTTTTAATTTTTATAGATTAAAAATGATCCAGCCGACGCCATGGCCAATGATTACGAGCGAAGAGTCGAAAAACATTCATTACGTAAGCAAGGTAAACAAACACCTTTTGACTAAATGTTGCCCCGCCCATCCACCAGACAGAAATGCCATCGGCTCTGAAACCCAAAGACTTTATGAATGGCGGAACGATACATAGATGTGGGTGGGGTATCAGTGCTAGCTTAGTAATACTACTGTAGCAGTGGTGCCGCAACAGTATAGCAGTAATATACATGAATTAAACGTTTAGACCAACTGCTGGGATCCTTGAGGATCATTTAGCACTTCTTACAACTACTTGAGAAATTAGTTTTTATAGCCAGAAGTTAGATTTTCTTATCCAACAATGCCCATGGTAGCCTTCAGTGTTATCCTGAATTATAACGAGGCGAAAGTGGGTGGAGCCTCATGAAGTCACCATTCTGACGATAATTATTGGTGAAGGTTTAAAGCCAATATACGGTACCGGCTTTTTTTTTCAGTAAATAGGTAGATAGCCAATAAATAAAAATTGCTTGATACTGGATATAGCAGTTATCAAATCAAGCTTCTCTACTATGTTTTTGGTAATTACCAACTATTCCCTACATCTTGTCAATCTGATTGTGACCTATAAAGTAGACAGTAATTTCTTTGGAAACTTAGTTTGGGAGTTAGACTAATAATCGAAGTGTTTTTGTATTTATTAAAATATTTTGTTGGTTTGTTCATTATGACAATTATCAGTGGGGAGGTTCCAGAGTTCATAAAGGTGTACTGCTTTGCTTGTATTTAAATTTGTATGTCATTGTTGCCAGAGATTTAGCCTTCGTTACGTATAGCCAATCATCCATCGAGAAAGAGGGAAGAAATGATGTCATAAGTTACGTAACGAGTGCGTTCGAAACCTTTTCTCTGAGTAAGTTGGCCCGTCTTCAAAAAAGGTCACTTTTACATTATAAGTACCAAATTTATTCAACCTACGTAGTGCAGAATGCACTCAAAATTTATGTGTTGATATAATATGTATTCTGAATAAGCGTTATATTTATGAAATGCATAGATAAAAAGTTATTGTGAAAAAACCGTGTTACAGAGGCCCTGAATCTCATAGTAGTAGCAATTTATTTGGAATACCCTGTACCAGGTAAGTATTCTAATTACAACTAGAGGCAATCTATTTGGAGTACCCTATGCCAGGTAGGTATTATTCTAATTACAACCACAAACAATTTATTTGGCATACCCTGTGCCAGGTAAGTGTTATTCTAATTACAACTACAAACAATCTATTTGGCGTACCTGTGTCAGGTAAGTATCATTCTAATTACAACTAGAAGCAATCAATTTGGCATACCCTGTGCCAGGTAAGTATTATTCTGATTACAACTAGAAACAATCTATTTAGTGTACCCTGTGTCAAGTACGTATTATTCTAATTATACAATACCAAGCAATCTTTTACGTGTACCCTGTATCACGTAAGTCTTATTCTTCGAAAATAAGCCAGAAATTCGTCTGTCTTACCTAGTCTGGTGGACATTTCTTCTCCGAAACTAAGATCTGACTCGAGAGTAAAATTCTAAGATGGCAATAATACTGACATAGATGGTAATGAATTAATAAATAAACAAATAAACGATATCTGAGCCACCACTTGCTGCCTAACGACAATTTTTGTTGGGCTACTGGGGAAGCCAAATATTTTTGCGTGGTTCTGATTAATTATTTAACTAGTGCTATTTATCTAGTTATTATTATAATTGTTCTTGCACACCTCTACACAATAAATCAGACTTCGTGAGCCAGACCATTCTAGACGTACATATTTATGTGCCGTAGACCGATGCCTGTTTGTTTCGATGTATTTTGGACAATGTTCATGTTTGCCCTTGACGAAGCTTTTCCAACTGGCTAAACACTAAATCTTCAACTCTGTACTAGTTTGTTTCGCCATATTCAACTCAATTCTGAGCGAATTTTCTTGCTTCTAGTTAGCATAAACGAATATCTAGATACCTAACTTATTCGAGACAACGGAATTTTTCGTTATGCGACGTGTTTTTAAGTCGAAATATGACTTGAATACGACTCGTTGTGATTGTGAACTAAATTATTTTTTTCGTTAACAGATTATGTTAGCGGCATGTTTATTGAATAAAAATTACGTGATTCCGATCGCTATTTTCACGATATTTATCTTTTATCGACGAAAACAACAGTAAAATGTGTTCTTTCAAGCCCAGCAGTTTTGATTCAAAAGATTTTCTCTCAATTTTACCTACGGTTGTGTTTGATGGCATAAGTTTACGGGAGTTTCATACTTGTTGCCGATGCACGATAAAAGTCATTGGCAGCTTGAACAGTGTCTCAGCTTCAGCTACCACATGGCTAAAATTTAACGTATATTTCTTTGTTGATTTCTGATATACCTATAGGGAATGAAATTATTACATAAAAATATCTCAGTCCTATTCTACATAAAACGTCATAAATAACATAACTACGGTTATTGTTTACTATCGTACGATGGTTGAAATGCAAGCCAAACGGATGTTGTTGTTATCCAATTCGGTTGTAATTAGCAAAAAAGGGCGTTTCTCGTTCGGTTATTCATGGTTGCTCACATTTACGCAACGAGTATAACGTTAAAACAATACTTCTACCATTCTCTTTTGCTGTTTTTTGAACTTATTTAACTAGAAGATGGGATAAAGTTAAGCTATTGTAATTTGGTCTATCGTAAAACTAAAATCGGATTATCGTAAGACGAATTATCGTAACTTGAACACTGCCTGTACAGGGTATGAGACCTTATTATATCTTTAAATACTCTGTCTATTATTTTTTATACTATATTTGTTATTTTCTTTATATAACAACATGAAACAAAAATATGGTGTAGCATTTTGAGGGTTGGAACGGATTAAAGGAATTAATATTTTCAATGGGGAAAATTGATTTGATGTGCGAGCCGTTGTCATGAAAATAAGACGTATTTCCTTCGACTCAGAAACCGAATTTACTCTCTAATTTTTTGTTACATTTTTCTCCACAATTTTATTCATTTATTATTTTTTGGTTATTATTTGGACAAAGACACCAGCTCTCTATCGATTTTTTACGCCAAGCGGTACAAAATAATGAATTTAGAAGATTGTGGTTTTTTTATTGTAAAATTGTTTAGCAGTTTGAGGTTGGTGATAAAGAATCGTGGCGGTATTGTTTTTGAATGCGTCTCGGGAGAAGAGGGTGAATCTGACTTTAGTCAATGTGTACAGGTTTATGTAATAAAAATATGTGAATGGTCATAATTGGTTTTTATTACCCTCATTCTTTATTGTTCAGCCTTCCGTAGAATTTCATTATATTAGGTTATGGAGTTGAGAAATCTTTCCGCATTCATACTATCACGTGATATGACATGTTGCGCACCTGGCAGCGAGTCAGGAAGAAAGTCAAGTTAAGGGAGCTATAATTTATTTTACTAATATTCATATCTTTTCATATACTCACTCACGTGGGTTAGGTTAGGTTAAGGGTCTTAGAATTTGTTCCCCATATTCATATTTTTCATATATTTATGTGGGTTTGGTTAGGTTAGGTTAAGGGACTTCGGATTTTTTCCCTCATATTCATATGTATGTAAAATAGGCGGTTTTTCGTCTGAAGGGTATATCTTGAGCCAAAATGGGGTTGGGTATTTCATGTGGGTTAGGTTAAGGGACCTAGAATTTTTCCCCTCATATTCATATCTGTGTGAGTATATCTTGAGCCAATAGCTTGGGTTGGGTTGGGTTAGGTTAGGTTAAAGGACTTGGAATTTTTTCACTCTGTGGGTTGGGTTAGGTTAGGTTGGGTTAGGTTAAGAGACTTACATTTTTTCACTCAGTAGGTTAGGTTAGGTTAGGTTATGGGACCTAAAATGTTTTCACTCAGTGGGTTAGGTTAGGTTAAGGTACATAGAATTTTTTCACATATAATCACTATGTGAAATGGTGGTTTTTTTCATCCTTGGAGTATATCTTGAGCTAAAATGGGTTGGTTATTTTCTAGGGATGAGTTAGGTTAGGTTAGGTTATGTTAGGTTAAGGGACTTAGAATTATTTCCCTCATATTCATATTTCTGTGAAATGGTGGTGTTTTCATCCGTAGAATACATCTTGAGCCAAAATGGGGTTGGGTATTTTCAAATGGTCGAGCAAAACCATGGTTCTCCTATACGAAGAGTTCTTCATGAGCCATTTTGGGGTTCTTTTCTGAACTAGAGCGAAATATTTGGTGGTTTTTCCGTGGAGTCGTTACTGGTCAACGTACATGAGGTTAAGATAAAGGCAAGCTTATGGGGTTTATCACCTGTGAGCCGAATTGGGGGACAGGTGTTGAGGTTGAGTCGAATTCGGGTCTTTTTCCCTACTGGGAAGGGTTCACAGGAATTAACTTAAAATTAATTAAGAGTCAGTAATTGGCTGTTGATTCCATATATTTCTTCAGAGAGTTATCATAAAGCAATTTAAGCCTGGAATATGTACAGAGAGAGATACGAAACCTCGGCATCTGATTAAATAGGGTATAGAAAAGAGCACCTATCTTTACTCAAATATGGCTTATGTGTGTTTATATGAGAGTGTGTGTGTTTGTGTGTGTCTGTGAATTACTTCATCAATAACAACAATAAAACAGCAAAATAATAATATTCCTATGTTTACCAGTATAAATGCGGACTGAAATCGAAACCCTATTAAATAATGAAAATATGAAACTGGCATTATTTATTTCTTACAACTGAATGAAAAAAAATAGTGGCAAAAAATAAGTATGGAATTTATCGACAATCACGCTCATTCTAGTCTAAAGGTTGGCGACAATTTACGAGTTACCATGGGCCTTTAAACGAAAATTCGCCAATGAGAACTGTAAACAATAAATACGTGATCGGGTACAACACTCTACGGACCAGCTACAGTTATTTTGGGAAAAGTAATGAATAAAAATAAAAAAAATTAAAATGGAAAAATAAATGAATAAAACAATGAAAATAAGAGAAGGAAACAATAAAAAAAACTTTTTAAAATAACATATGACATGACATTACAGAGGCACACGTCAAAAATAATTAAAAGTGTAGTTTCATTGTATATCCATTAGCTAGAGACTCATCATTCTTGCATCTCATGTGTGAAGGTGAAACCATTCACTAGAAAGTTACACTTGGAGAATCGTTTACATTAGGCCAGTATAAATGCACCCTTTCCTTGAAAGATATAAAATACTCAAAAAATCATTCCCAGACCCAGAACATTAAGAGGGTCAACGCTTTGTCATGGGACATTCGTCAAAAGTAGGATTTACTCCCTACTGGTTCTGTAACTGGAATGAAAAGAAGTCAGAAGCCATACGCATAAAAAGTAGCCCCCATCTCATCTTCTCTGCTGGGAATATTTACCATAATTTCATATATTCCTTCTTAGGGGAACGCTATTGATGCACATTCCAAAATATTATAAATGATCTCGCATACAGGAATGCTATCCAAAATATATCAGGAAGTCAGTGGGTTATTTTTCTTATACGAGTCAGCAGAAATGGAGTTTTCAGAACATGCTACTCTGAATTTGAACCTAACGAAGATATGAAATTTATTCCATCAATAAACTTAGAAAATGATACAGCTCCAACATTTTAATCTTAATCAATCACTGGTCTATGAGTTTGTTCAAGACTCACAACTCCTAGGGCTTTTCCTGACCAAATATACCGTGTGAAAATCGCGAAAAGGAGAACCAATCGGTTTGGAAAACTCTATATAACCTTTGTTATCTCTCTTTATGGTATTCATGAAAAAGAATCATGTAGAAAAAAAAAAATTCTTATAGGAACGAAAGATGAACAAATTTAAAGTTTTTTAAAATTCTATTCCTTTTTCTGACTCCTTCCTGTTTCTGGGGAACTTTTCTTTACATAAAAAGTTGACAGCTATCAAGTTGCGGAATTTGGAATAATAAACTCTAAATTGAAAATAAATTATTCTGAGATTCCCACAAAGAAGATATACATTCTTATCGTATTAACTTACATCATCAAATGAAGGAAATAAGTGACATAAGCCCCATAACAACATTCTATTATGTATTTGTAACAACATTTTAACAAATGACTGTGCTTTGTGAAATAATGACAAACCCATGACGTATAGGGAAAATCCTACAGCTTGCTCCTTCACGGCAACATAAAAGAGAGGGATTCCAATACCATCCCCTAAAGGGAAGCACCTACTTCGATCTTGTTAAACGCATAGGGAAGGGACGAAAGGTTTACCATTACCCGACCGCGTTACATACATCCCAGACAGACACGAAAGTATCTTCATTTGAAGATTAAGGTCTCTTGCATTATTGCTTGTTTATTTTTCAGACAACACATTCTGATTATGCCTTTGATTACAGAATTATGGTTATGTAGGAAACAGGACTTTATAAAGACAACGGTGTGTGATCTGTGATACTATTTACAGTCTTTCACATATATTATATTTTTCCCATAATGTGGCACACTTTTTCTTTTAAAACAAAACATCGTTATATAATTAAATCTTCCTACAAGCATTAATAGCAGATTCACTTTCTGCCCATCACAGCTTCGAATGACAAAGGTTTCTCGACTAAACTCGGTGGGAAGTAATTTTATGGAAAATTATAATAATCTTACATAAAAATGACATTAGGTCGATTTCATTTCATTTCTTTTTTTATTATTATTATTTTAGATTTGGTATGACTCATTCACAATATTTACTGCAATTATAAACTTTTCCAACATCATAAATTTCATCAAAAATCATACAAAACATTGAAGGGAAAACCTTTATATTCTGCCTCACATATTTGAATGAGACCTGTCCCACTCCATTACCCCGTTACTACTTTTATTTTAATATTTTGCTTAAAGAAATCATTCAAACAAGAAATAAGGAAGATGATATCAATATTTTCCTAACAAATCAGGATTTCAGAACCATCGGTCTGTGATATCGTCAGTTCAAATGTCTGAGATACAGATTTTTCTAGCAAGTAGGAAAAACATGCTTTTATACTGTTAGACAGCATTTGCTCATGTACGTGTAGAGAGTTCCAGACAGACAGACAGACAGACAGACAGACAGACAGACACACATACACACAAACGTTATAACAGGTAAAGAAAGGAAGGGAGCACTGGCACAAGGAAGCAAGGTGGAGTGTACTATAAATGATGAATGTGCATTAAAGAAGAAACACTAAAGTCAATAGTTGGATCTTCTCCGTATATCAACAACTGAAACGGTGAAAAAATAGGGATAAATGTTAGAAAAAGAGGTAAAAACGTTAATGGTAAAAGGACGGAGTAGAAAGTTTTGAAAGAGATTGGTATTGCAGAGAAAATGGAAGATGATGAGTTAATGAAAAGTGTATATTATAGTAATACAGATATGTTAGGAGGATGGAGAAGAATACCGATGAAGTGTTGAATAAATGCACTGAAAGAGGTACTGAAAAAGAAGGGCACTGAGGTTCAGGAAGAGTGACTGTTTCAGCAGGATAGGAGTAAGTGATGCAAAGTGTGAAGTGAGGTGCTTTGTCTAGGTATATTAAATGGCTAATACAGGGGATTATTCACCTGTCTGCTGCTAAAATAAATTGTACCACAGACAGTCGATGCATTTTTATGTGAAGCCCTGCTGTTCCTAAAAGACCCTGATGATGATGATGACGATGATGATGAGATAATATATAATATATATATATATATATATATATATATATATATATATATATATATATATATATATATATGAATGAACTTGATCACGAAGTATATAAAACGTGATGCTATGTATAAATAAAGGTTTTTTGCCAAAAAGGAAAAAATTAAAAAGCGAGATAGCCAAGTACTTTCGAACCTGTTCGGACCCTTTACTGAGGCAAACTGATTTTACAGAGAACAACATAGTCAAAAGAAAGCTTAATATACAAACTGACACTACAAGATTAGCAAGCAATAAGGGCGATTTTCACTCTACAGAAAGGAGGAGCCGCCTGAGGGTAGCCACGCCTTGAAGGATACATGCAGTAAACAAGTGATTCTCCCAGAGAACAGTACATTTTGAAAAAACACGGGAGCATATACAATTTAATATCATGAATTTTTACACAAATTTTCCCCCCAAAAAAATTATTATTAATGAAAAGACGAAAGAAAATATAAATATATATAAATCGAGCAAGAGAAAGAGGGAGAGAAAATATCGAACCAGAGAGAGAGAGAGAGAGAGAGAGAGAGAGAGAGAGAGAGAGAGAGAGAGAGTAATAATAACTATATGCATGTGGGACTAATTTATTAGTTGTTCATTTATTTTAAGGTCCTTCATAAACATCTTACAAATATATGGGTCCAAATGGTACATTCCCAGACTAAGATTTAGGTTGTTTTTATTAGTGATTTGTATAATTGCCGATTCCAGTAAATTTCTTGAAACATAATCATTAGATCTAGCAATTACCAAGGTATCACCCCAATTAATACAATGAGATTTTTCATTCAGATGGATAAACAGTGTATTTGAAGTCTGGGCTGTTCTAGCTGAATACATATGCTGCTTAATATGTACACATAAATTTTTACTTGACTGACCAACGTAAAACGATGGGCAATCCTTACAAGGAATTTTGTAAATGATGTTGTTATTTTTTACGGGACTATTCTTAATTAGCCTATCTTTAATGGTATTGATATAAGAGAACACTACATTAACATTAAACGATTTAAATATTGATTTTATGCTTTCAAATCCACGAAAATAAGGTAAGCTAAGTACATTTTTAGGCATTTCTTTTTCATTAATAGCGACACTTTAAAACTTTTTGTGAGCTTTTTGATAACATAAATCAATTAAATGAGGTGGGTAGCAGAGATCGTTTCCTATCTTTTTTATGTATTCTATTTCTTGGTCCAGATATTGTGGACTCGTGATACGCAAAGCGCGTAGGAACATGGAAGAAAAAATTGAAATTTTAATATGAAGATGGTGGCCAGAATAAAAATGTACATATGTTAAATTATTTATGGGTTTTCTATAAATACTGAATTTGCATTGGAAAGATTCTCTATGTATTAATACATCTAGGAAAGGGATGACATTTTTATTTTCAATTTCAACAGTGAATTTTATGGATGGCACTAAATTATTCAATTTAGACAGTAAATCATTTACATCGATACATTGAATAATTTAGTGCTATCCATAAAATTCACTGTTGTCATCCCTTTCCTAGATGTATTAATACATAGAGAATCTTTCCAATGCAAATTCATTATTTATAGAAAACCCATAAGTAATTTAACATATGGACATTTTTATTATGGCCACCATCTTAATATTAAAATTTCAATTTTTTCTTCTATGTTCCTACGCACTTTGCGTATCACGAGTCCACAATATCTGGACCAAGAAATAGAATACATAAAAAAGATAGGAAACGATCTAGGCTACCCACCTCATTTAATTGATTTATGTTATCAAAAAGCTCACAAAAAGTTTTATAGTGCTACTATTAATGAAAAAGAAATGCCTAAAAATGTAGTTAGCTTACCTTATTTTCGTGGATTTGAAACCACAAAATCAATATTCAAATCGTTTAATGTTAATTAAGTGTTCTCTTATAACAATACCATTAAAGATATGCTAATTAAGAATAGTCCCGAAACAAATAACATCATTTACAAAATTCCTTGTAAGGATTGCCCATCGTTTTACGTTGGTCAGTCAAGTAAAAATTTATGTGTACGTATTAAGCAGCATATGTATTCAGTTAGAACAGCCCAGACTTCAAATGCACTGTTTATCCATCCGAGTGAAAAATCTCATTGTATTAATTGGGGTGATACCTCGGTAATTGCTAGATCTAATGATTGTTTCAAGAAATTCACTGGAATCGGCAATTATACAAATCACTAATAAAAACAACCTAAATCTTAGTCTGGGAATGTACCATTTGGACCCATATATTTGTAAGATGTTTATGAAGGACCTTAAAATAAATGAACAACTAATAATTTAGTCCCACATGTATATAGTTTATTATCTCTCTATCTCTCTCTCTCTCTCTCTCGTCTCTCTCTCTCTCTCTCTCTGGGTTCGATATTTTCTCTCCCTCTTTCTCTTGCTCGATTTATATATATTTATATTTTCTTTCGTCTTTTCATTAATAATAATTTTTGGGGGGGAAAATTTGTGTAAAAATTCATGATATTAAATTGTATATGCTCCCGTGTTTTTTCAAAATGTACTGTTTTCTGGGAGAATCACTTGTTTACTGCGTGTATTCTTCAAGGCGTGGCTACCCTCAGGCGGCTCCTCCTTTCTGTAGAGTGAAAATTGCCCTTATTGCTTGCTAATCTTCTAGTGTCAGTTTGTATATTAAGCTTTCTTTTGACTATGTTGTTCTCTGTAAAATCAGTTTGCATCAGTAAAGGGTCCGAACAGGACTGAAAGTACTTGGCTATCTCGCTTTTTTCATTTTTTCCTTCGTGGCAAAAAACCTTTATATATATATATATATATATATATATATATATATATATATATATATATATATATATATATAGTGCTGGTAATATTCTTAGGCACGAAGATATAGTAATTCAGTTGTATTCCACCAATACGAAAATGAAAAAAGGTATGTCTCAGAAAATGCCCAACAGTTTTCGTCCTCCAATGGACATATTCTTGGAGCGTTTATTAATAAACGCTCCAAGAAGAGGTCCATTTGAGGGCGAAACTGTTGGGCATTTTCTGACACACACACACACACACACACACACACACACACACACATATATATATGATATATATATATATATATATATATATACATATATATAATAAAAGTATCCCATAAAAATGCCAAAATATAGTGTAAATGCTGTTTTCAGAGATCAATTGCCTCTCTCTTTAGGCAGTTACATGAAAGCGGTAATTATACCAAGAGGTCATCAGGTCAGCCGTTACGTCATCCGAGTTGACAATTTCTCTTTAATCTTCCTAACTGCTGGCTGGGGAAAAATTTAATGTATAATATCTGCGTCCCCCCCCCCCCCTCCAACCAGCGATTAAGAAGATTAAAGACAAATTGTGAACTGAGGTGACGTACCAGCTGACCTGAGGACCCCTTGGTATAAATACCACTTGCCTGTAACTTTTCTCATTCATCACCTGCCTGAAGAGAGAGACAGTTGGTCTCTGAAATATGGCATTTACATTCTACATTTGGGCTTTTATATGGACTCCTTTTATGAGACGGTTATTATTTACCTGCCACACCATACATTCTCAGCACCCCTCAACAACGCATAATGGTAAATTTTTCTCGGGCATTTTATGTAAAATGCTGCTTCTTCTCTTTACTCTAAAATCTCTTACATTACTGTCTTCTAATAAGCACTTGACTACACACCGGATCCCTCGTCTAATCGCAGACTGATCTTCCCCAATTAATGTTTCTGTCATGTCCCACTACTTCAAACAAACTTTTATCATACACCTTCCCTGGCATACGAAGAAATGTTATGCCTCTATAATCCTTACAGTGACCCCTGTTTGTTATCTATATAATTATACTCATTTCTTTGGAACCTTCCCTTTAACTAAAGTGAGAAGGAGAGAAAGGAGGCTTCCGTCATTTCTGTGGAACCTTCCCATCACCTTAAGTGAGACAAGCAGAAAAACTGGGACTTAATTTCTTTATATCCTTATTGTTACGACCACAGACCACCTATCAATTTATCAATTTAAACCTTCCGTCCTGCAAAATGTTATTCTTTTGCAGTCTTTGAAATTTAGGTTTGTATTATTAGTCTATGCTTAGTTCCACGAATTTCTTTTCTTTCAAGGTAAAGAATGGAGATCAACACAAATACAGTAAGGATCAACATAAACATCAATTCCTTAAGTATTCATAACCACAATGCCTCAAAGGTGAGAACAGATTTTATATTGAAAAACAATGGCAATAAAAACAATGGTATTTTGCAAAGCTTACTTCCCCCAAGATCCTTAAACAGCGAGGAAATAGAAATTATTTAATCTATTTTTCTATCTTAGTTTTACAATCTGCGGTGCTGAAATTTCAAGTATCAGTTGTCTCTACAAATGTTAATATATTTCTGACCGAATTCGAGGACAAAACATTATATTAAAAACATCATCGCCAATGTCAGCATCTATTTTCTTTCATCGGTAGTTGTGCATATGTCTGAGTTTTAATTACAAAACCTCGATAAACTGGATGAAATATTTTGATGAAATTTATTGGAAACCTTAGTTGGGTGAACTTTGGGTGGAAATTGCATAAAATGTTATCCAAATCCTTTTAAAAGCTTCTTGACATAACCTAAAGCATTACCTCTTTGACAGAGATTGTTGCGGTGAAAATTTTTTAAAAAATGGGTTTAATTCTACAGTTCAAAATTTTATTCACAGTTTTAAACACTTGTTCCTGTACTTTAACGGAAATGAATGATTAAATCTCTCACCGACAACGTACGGCATAACGCCACAGCAATTCCTTGTTTACATGTATTAATGTTTTCGGCATAAATATGTAAATTCGCTTATGACAGTTCCACTCTGCAGCGAACTTTTGCAGACCAGACCACTGTAATTTCTCAAAGTGCCCTCGCAACGCAATCCTACCCGATGTTTTTTTTTTGTGTAATTGATTCAAAAGCAAAAGTACAGATGTTTTATTTCCTGTCGGAGGTAATGTCTCTTGCATATTTTGACGGCAAAATCCCATTTAATTCCATTGCAGATTAATTGGTTTATCTTCACCTTACTAATTGGTAGCAAAGTTTTGTACGTGTGACCTACATAGATGTGACCTTTGAGTATTCACTTTTAAATTATGCTACGTAATAGAACATGGGTGACTGTCCATAAAATTATTCATGCACGCATGAAATGTATGTTCTCAAACACAAACACACACACACAAACTTAAAACACAACGCAAACACATATATATATATTATTAATACTGATATATATATATCTATATATAATATTACACATATACGCTATATACTATTATGTATAATTATTCATCTCTCTATATATACATATATATATATATATATATATATATATATATATATATATATATATATATATACGATATATTGCTTGTTTGTATGTTTTTACGTTGCAAGGAACCAGTGGTTATTCAGCAACGGGACCAACGGCTTTACGTTAAATCCGAACCACGTCGAGAGTGAACTTCTATCACCAGAAATACACATCTCTCACTCCTCAATGGAATGGCCGGGAATCATATATATATATATATATATATTATATATATATATATATATATATATATATATATATATATATATATATATATATATATATATGTATGTGTGTATGTATGTATATGTATGTATGTGTGTGTGTATATGTGAATGTATATATATATATATATATAGATATATATTATTATATATGTATGTGTTGTAGTATGTATGTATGTATGTGTGCATATGTGTGTGTATATATATATATATATATATATTATATCGTTCCCCTTTTTTCCTTTAAAGGTGAAAGCTGTAACACCCTTTCCGGTTTTCAGTAAGTTCCTTCAGCATGAGGTTGTACGCCTACAGGTTTAACCGATCTGACGTTCATTGGGTTTATATGCCAAAATTGCTGGGACTTCCTAGGTGGTAAGACATTCACCTACAGAACAGACCTAACGATCTTCTTATCCCTATATTTTCTTATCATTTACTCTCTCACCAAACTATCATCCGCCATTCTTTCTCTATCTTCCATACACGAGCTTCTTGATCAAATTTCCTATGTTACCCACACAGCGTTAACATTCTTTTTCTTTTAATCACATACAACACCCACAGTTCAATCCCGTAAACGAGAAATGACTCAACAGCCCCTTCATAGTACATTTTCAACTTGGTCTCTATAGACAATGCAAGGCTTTCCCCATTCCCAATCATTTGCACTCAATCTGTCTACCCTGATTCACCTACTTTGTAACACTTCTCTCCTCTCATCTTACTATCATCTGTTTTACTCCTAAATACAGGATTTCATTCTTCTGCCATCTATATCAACATGCGTTACGCCATCTTTCTGGCTTTCCTTTACCTCATAACCTTAATAATTCTCACATTTATTGCTGACTTCCTCCTCATGCAAGCACATATTTTCACTCTCAGCAGCATCTCTTCTCTATCAATCAGTACCGTATCATTTGAAAATGTCAGTCATTCGATCATACAAGCAAAACCATTAACTTTTCTTACAACTTTAAATCCACATCTAATGTCTTTTCTCTGACTTCTTGCATCACCCTTTCCATCCATATGGTAAACACTAATGGAAGAAAAATGCACCTTTGTGTTAAACCTACTTTTACACCAAACCACTCCCCTCTCTACAGTATTCGAACTTATGCTTCACTGCCATCACATCACAAAAACTATTATTGTTCATCTTATCTTCTGTATCATACAGCCACAACACCCTTCCACATTGCCTCCATATTCATTTTATCATAAGATTTCTACAGGTATACATAAATGCCCCGCATAAGAGTTTTCCGTTTAATGCTTGATCAACAGTCACTTCTACAGAATTCTGAATAATCACACCCACCCTTTATTAAACACTCTAGCGTCGCCCAGCCCATGAAGGCGCCAAGCCCCCCCCCGCCCACCCCCCCCCACCCCCCCCCCCCCCCCCCCCCCCCCCCCCCCCCCCCCCCCCAAGGCCCCCCCCCCCCCCCCCAAGCCCCCCCCCCCCCCCCCCCCCCCCCCCCCCCAGCCCACCCCCCCCCCCCCCCCCCCCCCCCCCAACCCCCAAAGCCCCCCCCCCCCCCCCCCCCCCCCCCCCCAAAACCCCCCCCCCCCCCCCCACCCCCCCCCCCCCCCCCCCAGGCCCCCCGCCCCCCCCCCCCCCCCCCCCCCCCAGCCCCCCCCCAAACCCCCCGCCCCCGCCCCCCTCCCCCCTGAAGGCCCCCCCCCCCCCCCCCCCCCCCCCCCCCCCCCCCCCCCCCCCAGCACCCCCCCCCCCCCCCCCCCCCCCCCCCCCCCCCCCCGCCCCCCCCCCCCCCCCCCCCCCCCCCCCCCCCCATCCCCCCCCCCGCCCCCCCCCCCCCCCCACCCCCCCCCCCCCCCCCCCCTCCCCCCCCCCCCCCCCCCCCCCCGCGCGTCTTTTATCCCGTAGATTCGACAAATGTTCAAGATACGAACTCCATCGACCAGGATAGCATTCACTTCATGCAGCACGTTTCCAATTGCATGTTTCTTTATAAGATTCATCTTTTCATATATATATATATATATATATATATATATATATATATGTGTGTGTGTGTATATATATATATACATATATATATATATATATATATATATATATATATATATATACTGAGCATTCCCTTTTACAAGACTGTCCCATTTTCTAAAAGTGAATATAAAATTGAGCGCACGAACGAAGAAACCTCCCACATATAACTGAGTGAATAATATGAATTAAGCTGTGCATACACTCACCAACCTATCGGATTTCATGGAAAAACAAAACCTGCTTTCAGAATCAATGAGTTATTTTAACTTGTTGAAAACGGTTCGATGAATCTTCAAAAACCTATTATGAAAAGATCGGAAGTCAAGGACAATACAGATTGAACGCCGAGTTAATACACTGTGAAATTAAATTGAAGTTAACTTGTCCCTGAAGTAAAATTTTAAGTCCTTGAATACAGAGTATTTTCAGATAAGATTTGAGCTCCTACGAAGAATTTGATAAAGTTTTAATTAGAGAGAGAGAGAGAGAGAGAGAGAGAGAGAGAGAGAGAGAGAGAGAGAGAGAGAGAGAGGATTGGGTTGTATGATCGAAATATTTAATACTTTATTATTGGCATAAGTTAGCTATAATTCTACCATATCGGCTTTTTCTACGTCATTTCTCAATGTAAATCACGATCACTGCCAAAGACAAACGAAGGCTTTAGTTATAAGTTTATGAGTTTTGATAAAGCCGACGATTCTATAAAACAAAATTTCCTACCAAATTGTAAACCCTTGTCGCAAGCTTTCTAACAAACGTTGCATTGCTTTTAAGGAAAAAAAAATGTGTTGAAATTGACGGGGAAATACTTCACTTCGAAAGTATTACTGGATGTCGGTGTTTATTCACCCGTCTCATGTGTATAAATATTCGACTCCATTTGTCATTTAAAAAGAGCTTAAACAACATAAGGTGCTAAAATAGCAAACTTCCATGATCACTGGCTCCCCTAATTTCGGCAAAGGTATCATATCTACTTCCGTTATAAAAATAAAATTAAAGTTTCATCTAATTATCTCCAAATAACTGTATAGCACTGAAACATTCTTCTATAATGATACGGTGATTATTACCAAAGTTCTTCCTTAAAAAACTTTTTTTTTTTTTTTAGTAAAAATACACATAATACTGTTATAAAAAAAATAGCTATGATCTAAATTGGGTATCAGAAGTTCAACACCGAAATTTCTGCAAACCAGTGAGATTACAAGGACGATACTGATCAATAAAACAAAAAACAATGGTGAAAAGATACGGGAATGGATATCACGGTCAAGAGGTTCAATCCATATGAACTTTAGTTCCTTAATTACTTCCTCCTTTGCTTATAAAATTTACCGCAATGCAGCTACATACATTTACAATATACAGCTTGTAGATACGCCAACGTCTAAAAGACGTTTCCTCTCACCAAGGCCATTAATCAACACGCTTGTATCATCAGAAAACATTTCTGGGGGAATGCGAAGACGTAATTGCAGTCAAGAACATGCTTTCGCCTTTCTAAATGTTACGGAAAAAACTTAAAAGTGAGCATCAAGGAGAGAATACATAGTAGACAATTTAAGAGAAGCTGACTTACCTTTGAAAATGAAGAGATAAAGAAAGCCGAATAATGGTAGCTTGTTATCCATTGTGCAGATTCACTGAAGTAGTTTCCTTTCATGTATTAAATGGGCCATGGTTTTTCTATGTCAATTTTCTCTCGATCAAAGATACACGATCTTCACATAAACACTCAGTAGTTCATATTTTCTTTAATAATTCACAATCATCTTACAATTATAATTATGATCACTTTAAAAAGACAATCAACTGAAATATAATTTCTTTTCTTTCACTGGCACTTTGATCAACACACACACACTAACAAACACCTGACTTTTGTCCATTCCATCAACTCAGTGTCGATTGTCTTTCAGCCAGCACCTGTAAACAAGAAATAATTGCATTTATTTTAACAAGAATGCTGCACAAATAATTTCCGATACGTATGGATCATTAACTACATAAAATATAGTAAAAATATATGTATTTAAAATTCAACTGTATATTTATAGTTCGAAGATATTCGTTAATGATGGCACATCATGATCTTTTACAGCAACACGGCATAATCCTCCAAACTCCTCTTGAAAATAAAAAAGAAATATGTGACTATGATGATTTGGCAATAGTAAATATCACAGAAAAATTAACTGTCACGATGATATTAACTCCCAGGATATACACAGGGGGCCAAGCAATACAGAGTTATGTGCTCTTGAATCCACAGAAAATCTCTACACTCTCTCTCGTTCTCCCTCTCTCTCTCTCTCTCTCTCTCTCTCTCTCTCTCTCTCTCTCTCCCTGTCTTTCTTTGTGGAACTAGTATGACATGACTTTCGAATGTTAGAGTGTATGTATTGGGGTCAATGATGTGATTGTTCATTGTAAATAAGATTATGATCTTAGTAACGACTAGACTGAAAACAAGTTACAAGAATGAGTTAATAATTTTAGCGTACAAATTATATATAAAAATTCATATATATATATATATATATATATAGATATATAAAATATATATATAAAATATATATATATATATATATATATATATATATATATTATACATATGTATATCTTTCAACATTAAGCCGTTGGCCATAACAAAGGATTATTTTGGAGGGGAAAAAACTCGTTGCTGAGATCATATTATTAATGTTGTGTCAGTGACGGAAAACCTGAGCAATAAAAATTCCACATCACGAGATTCTTCATCAGCAACGCGTCGAATCATTCTACAAACGATTCGCCGTTTGCGTTAGGGGTATTTGTATGTGTCTGTGTGTATGGTTATGTATTTCTGGTTTAATTTCCATATAATTGTGACTTTGCGTTTCGGCTAATACACAGCGAGCGTACATGCAGCTACCTATATTCCCTCATATAAGAGAAAAAGAGAGAAGGAGAGATTCCTTTGGACGGATGGAACTGTAATCAAATTCTACATAATAGTTTACTAACCTTCCCTCTAACCAGCTAAAGGTACAACTGCCATCCTCGTTCAATCCTATTAGGAAGCCCAGTCATTAACGAAAGGATTCTTTTGCATGTTCCAAGTTCCTTGAGTTAGAATAACTTCGTAAACGGGCTGCGTTAAAATGCGCCCACGCTCACGGAGACAGGTACACAAAACACGTCTGATCAATGCTGCATCTGCAGCGGCACTAACCTACTACTTCTGTACCCTTTCTACTGCTCTTGCTCCTATCCAGTTTTGGCTGACACACAACACTCTCTGGGTCATACACATCCACACACAAGCTCTAACCTTTTCCATTGCAAAGATCAATGACAACGAAAAGCGGTATTCTACCGGGATTAATATACATTACATTACATAATATATATATATATATATATATATATATATATATATATATATATATATATATGTGTGTGTGTGTGTGTGTGTGTGTGTGTGTATGAGTGCGCGCGCATTATTAGCATATTTATATGCATGCATATATATATATTATATATATATATATATTAATATAAATTAATATATAGAATATTATATTACTGGAAGTATATAATATATATATATAAATATATAAATATATATATATATATATATATATATACATATATACTCTTTTCACATTTTATCTATTGTTCATAACAATAATCGTCTGTCAATTGATAATTGCAAATAATGGCACATAATGGCATTTTACCTTTTAAAAAAATGTAAGTAAAGGTAGATCTAAAAAAAAGTGGTAAACAGCAAACATTCTACTTTACTTTATTTTCATAAAATGCCATATATGCCTTTATTCGCGATTATCAATTGACCGATGATTATAATTATGAATAAATGGATGGAAAATTAAGATTTATATATAAATATATATATATATATATATATATATATATATATATATATATATATATATATATATATATATACATACACACATACATACACACACACACACACACACACATATATATATATATATATATATATATATATATATACAATATATGCGTGTTTTTGTATGTGTGACAGTAGGGGGGGTGGGTGGGTGGGGGGGGGGGGGGGGGGTAGGACGCACCTTCATAACAGAGCGGTGAATGGGACCACAGTCTCTGTTATCTGGAGACATGCAACGTCATCACTAAAGCCCAGTTTGGGACTGAAAGATGCATAGTATGGTAGACGGATATTATGCAAAACATACATCTAAACACAAACACACACATATATATACACGGTGTATATATATATATATATATATATATATATATACATACACACCACATATATATATATTATATACATATTATATATATATACATATAGATATATATATATATATATATATATATATATATATATATATATATACTCACACGCACACTTGTGATGAGGTCTCTCTCCTTCCTTCTTCTCTCCTCTCCTCTCTCTCTCTCTCTCTCTCGTCTCCCTCTCTCTCTCTCTCTCTCTCTCTCTCTACCTTATCACAATTGTCAGATATAGGAGGGAGGAGGGAGGAGGGTAGGAGGAGGGGAGGAGGGAGGGAGAGAGAGGAGAGAGAGAGGGGAGAGGAGAGAGGACGAGCACGACCCAAGAAGAGAGGAGAGAGCGAGAGAGAGAGGAGAGAGAGAGAGCTACACAGACCTCATCACAAGTATAAAAAGTTTTCCTTCCTTGGAAATCATTTCAGGGAAGTCAAATCAACATAAACAGCAAGCTTCATTCTTACTTGCATTTACAGATTGTCAAACATTTCTGGAAGTAATCAACGTAGGAACTTTTGAAGGCATCTGCGTCGAGGAAAATAATGTACTGAACTTTACCGAAAACTTCAATTACGAAGAGACCCGGTATATTAAAAAGTGAATGTGACAAAGGAAATCTACATGGATTGAGAGGAACGGTAATAATATAGTTAGCCTACCGAAATACATGTCAGTTAACAAAATTATTTTTCAAACCCTTTGATTCGCTGGACTGAATTAAAAATAGGTAACAAAACTAAATGCTAAAATAACTGACGTAAAATCTTGAAGCGAGAACCGTTTCCAAGGCTACCTTGCCTACATTGAGAAAATCTAAACGCTGATACTGACATGAAAGTGTCTATCGCAACACAAAAAACGATAGTTCATGAAAACACAAAAAACGATATAGTTCATGAAAATATTATATAGAAAAAAACGATATAGTAGAGAGTAAGTGTGCGTCTTATTTTTTTAACACAATTACAAAATACGGAAATATTCTTATCTCGCATGAGAAGTACATAACTGCGAATATAGTAGGTGTATTTAAATTAATTGCCCGAATTAAAATTTCTGCTATGATCAAACGATGATAACGAATACATTTTCAAAGATCTTGATTATTTTTGCAAAACTGCATAAATTAAAGAAGTATATGGCAATAAAGACAACTGATGTATTTAAGAAAATACGCCGGAACTATCGACTTTACTTTTGATATCACCAGAGAAACATCATATCGTTATCGTTTGGAACTCAAGTTCGACTGTGCGACGCTCTAACAACAGCTTAATTCTCTAAAGTGTGCCAGGCCGTAAAACACTGTTAGCCAGTTACCTCAAGAATGTGAGACCACACTTTGATGAAACTTGTAGCCATGTCTATTATGTCACCTAGAGATAATTACCTTTGGGAAGAAAGTGGGTCGCAGTTGACAGGGTTTCCATGAGAGCAAATCGATATACTGCTTAGCAGTTCACTATCTAGAGACGGCCTGGGAATGAACGTACAATATCAGCAAGTTTCATCCGGTTCTGTTCATCCGTAGTAATAAATAGTCATTGAGTTTATTCCACGAATAGGCTTTCATATTTAGAAAACAATCAAATGAAAGTATCTGTCACTT